>NW_008339433.1:1108167-1150348 GCF_000622305.1 Nannospalax galili
AACAAAATAAAATTAAAAAGGAGCCTAGAAATTGACTCAGTGGGTTGAATTTGTGTGTATTGACAAATACATATGTAACAATAATTAAAGAAGAGGAGGACAAGAAATTCTAAAGAAGTGAGAGAGAGGACATGGGACTATTCTGAGAGGGGTAAGTAGTGGGAATGATGCAAATATAATATTCATTTACAAAATTCTCAGAAAATAAAAGCAAATTTTAAAAATAATGATGATTGTTTTTCTACATCTGGGTCATTGCACTTATAATGATTGTTTCCAGTTTCACCCACACTTTACATAGCTGAACTTCAATTGGGAAATTCTTAGACATCAGGAAACTAATGAGGGATGGGGTGGAGTGGCTCATGGTAGGGGAGATAGAATGCAGTGCTATAAATATGAAAAGGGGAATAATTGGATAAAATGGGCTCAATTATTTAGGAAATGGGAAGGTAGGGGAGACAAGGTTGTAACAGGAAGCATAACTAACACTGAAGGCCTTTTGAAAAAGTCATTTTGAAACCTAATGTAGAAGTGTCTTTCAATATACACATATAAAATATAAAATGTTTAAATGTAGTCACCTGCTAACAAGAGTTCAGCAGCCCTAATAGGCACAAAAGGTTAGCACAGAAAAAGTCCAATGCCAGGAATGAACTCCTTATTTTGGATTTGCTAATCAGAAATTTCTCATAGACCTTCAAACAATGTTGGTTATTGCCATTTCGTTTGGTAATTTGCCAGAATTTGATGGTAAGAACCTATTGCTGAAGAGACTACATGTCTGTGTCACAGAATAAAATAGGAGAAATCAAGCTGGTACTGACTTCAAAACTTCATGTCTGCTTTGATGGTAGTAGAAAGGGCTATTCATGGTACTGACAGTGTAAGTTAATTAGTGTTATCTACCCATGAAAGGTGAGGACTTACTTGAGATCTCTTGATAGGCTGACTAGACTCCAGTGGATGAATTTGCACCAAACATCTCTGAGTACAAATGCTTGACTGGAGAGGACTTAACATGTATGGCAGAATACATACGGTCTGATGGGAGGTGAGGAGACATGGATGGAAGACTGGGTTTAAATTTAAGCTATGGAATGTACAAAAGCTCAATAAAATTTTTTTAAAGAGAAGTGACATTGACATTTTAAAATGAATTACCCTGAAACTATAGTTCAACTGGTATAGGAAGAGATATTTGACATCATTAAACACTGGGGATATGCAAATAAAAGCCACAGGGAGGGGGCGGGGTGATTGCTCCATAGTAAAGGACTTGCTGCACAAGAATAAATACCAGAATTTGTTTTCTGAGAATGCATGTTAACAAAAATCCAGGCATGTTGATGCACATCTGTGACATTAGCATAAGGGAGGCAGAGACAGGTGTATCCCAGGGGCTCTCTGACCAGCAAAGAGGAAAGAAGAGTGAGATCAGCAGCACTCATTGGGAGACACTGTCTCAAAGTAAGTTTGTTTGAGATAAAGATGCCTGACATTAATCTCTGGCCTTCATATGCACATGTACAAGTGAACACATCTGCACATACATACACATGACAAAGAAAAGCTATAGCTTCACATATGTTAAAAATACTACAAAACACAAAAATACAAAAGAGGGCACACAAACTGTCATATCACCATTTGGGAGATGGAGGCAAGAGGATCAATAATTAATGATCATCTTCAGATGAGACTTAAAGTTTGAACCCAAAATGGGCTCTGTGAGTCCCTGTCTCAAAATTAAAAAAAAATAATGAAAGGAAGGAATGGAGGGAGCATGTGATATTTGTTTTTCCTGTGCCTGGGTTACCCCAAATCAGTATAATTTTTAAATTTTTCTCCATGTATCTACAAATTTTGCAATTTCTTTCTTCTTTACAGCTGAATAAAACTCTAATGTGTTTGTGTATGACATTATTGTTTTCCATTCATGAGTTGATGAACACCTATGTTGTTTCCATTTCCTAGCTATTGTGATTAAAATGGGATTGAATATGGATTAAAAAGAATTTTATACTGCAATATGAAGTTCCTCATGGTTGGAAACAGCTCCTCCTTGATGTTTTGGATTAGGAAACAAAATCTACAATGCCAAATATGTGATAACTCCTTACAGGCTATTGGTCACTGATGTCCTGGATGCCTACAAAACACCAAAGTCTCTTGCTGTTGCTCTTGGTTGTCCACCAGAACTTCCTAAGACCCTATTACTATAACTTCAATCCTTGAATTAATAATATAAAATTAGCTCAAACTGAGATGGAAGCCTCCTCCCTGTAATTTAGTTTTCATAGTGTCTGAAGATGCTATTCAGTCTGTTTGGTATGTAAAGACTGAATGGCCATATTCAGGTGTTTAACTTAAAAATTAAAATGCACAACTGCCAGGAAGATGTGCCCACTTGAGAAATAGTGGGAAATATGTTATGAGAGTAACAATCTGCTCCCTGATTAGATTTACTACCCATTCCACAGGAGGGAATACTTACCTGGGATTGTACTCCCAGTCAATATCACATGGGTGGTATGTACTAGGACCTTGTTGGAGGCACTTAATTTTGTTCCTTGACTAAACTGACATAATATTAAACCACCTTTTAAATATATGTGTTTGTACAAATAAACATGAATGCTCTCAGAGAAGCTTCTCCTTTAAGTGAACAGCCAAAATGACCAAAATATATGGCTGCAAAAGGTACTGAAATGGGTCAAGTCTGAATGGTGAGCCCTAAATAAGCCAATTACAGTATCCTAGTCAAGGCTCAGGATTCATAGCAGATGATAGGGTGGAAATGTTTGTGTCAGAAGACAAAGATAAGGAAGAACAATGCCATCTTTGAGGCAATGCAGTGCCATTGCAATCATGCACTCTAGACAACTACAAATGGTTACATTGGCTCTAAACAAGAATGGGCACATCAATATCCATGCAAGAATGGAGAAAGCTTTTGGCTCGTGAACCCCTCACTGCTGAACTGTTGCCTGTTGATTGATTCATGAAAAGGGAGAATCATTGCCTTCAGTTTTGAAACGGCAGGCTCCAACAAATGCTTATCTGATGACCCAGAAGTGTCTGTTATTAAACTAAATAGGTCATACAAAAACTCTCTAAAAGTCATGAATCTGGGAAATGTCAAGTAGGAAGAGGGAGGTTGATATGGGTACAAGAGAGATAAAGTGAGTGAGATAATAAATTAAAGGAATTGTATAAATACATGAAATTGTCAAAGAACTTAGCATAAAGAAAAAATGAAGGAAAAAAAAAACAGAAAGCACGTATGGGATATGAAGGAAAGAGAGCTGCTGGATACAGTAAGTAAAAATGAGAATTGGTTTAACCATGGGGGTAAAGAGTATGGAAAATCTACTCCCTGAAATTAAAAAATATAGTTAGCTAAAATGGAGTTCAGGAATCCAATTTCTGGGCATATATCTAAAAAACTTAAAACTAATTTATTTAATTCATGGCTGCATTTCTCTATTTAATGCAATTAATCACAAAACCTATGGGTACAAGGGTATAAAGATGGTTAAAATTTATTGAAATGTTCTGTATGAAATACACAAAAATTCAATAAAAGTAAAAAATAAATAAATAATATAAATATTAATCAAAATAGAATGGATAAAAATGTGATATACATGTACAAGTGGGATATTTTTCTACATTATAAAAGAAGAAATACTACCATTTCTGATGATGTAGATGGAAACCAAAAACATTCCTATGTGAAATTATTATCACAGAGAGACAAGCACTACTTGATTTCTATTAAATGTGCAATTGTAAATAGTCAAATTCAGAAATACATAAAGAGCAGTGGTTACCACGGAATGGGTGGAGGGACATCATCTTTCATTATGCATAAACTTATTCATATACAGCCTATTCAAATATCATCCATCTTCTACCACCCACCCAGACAGCCCTCCATATAGACCTGTTCATAGTCTAAGACTTCCACGGTCTTGCAACTTGTCTGGGAATCTCGACAAGCCTTAAAGTTCTGCTAAACTCTAAGACCCAGGCTTGACTCATAAGCTGATCATCAGTGTACAACCCACCCAAGCCGCAGAAGGCAGGTCAGCAGTGTGAATCTATTACTGTACACACTGAAGAAACAGGACCACCCTGAACATCAACAGAAGACTAGAAATTACAAAAAGTAAATAAAAATAATGCCTTTTTCTATTTAGGAAAGTGCCAGCTTGTGGGCAGCAGAGCATGGACAACACCAGTGGTTATGGCCCCCAACCAGATGACAAGCAGGGGCCCTCACCAGGCCCCCAGGTTAGGCAGACCAATCTTAACATTCAGAGGTTCACCGTTTGCTCACTTGCATGGCAGACCTTCTCTGCTCTCCTGTTTCTAGCTTCCTAAGCATGGAGCCTAATGATCAGACACCCTTATCAGGCCCAAGTGTTTGGACCAGAGATTCCCTTTGTAAGGCTTAAATCTGAGTAAAGAATGAAGAAACCAAGCATCAAATCTTTAAAAGTCAAATGAATGGAGCCAGTGCCAGTTCAGAAAAAACTCTTGACTTGACTCAGCATGGTAGCCACCAGCAGACCACAGATACTCTCTTTGCATCTGTATCAACCTTCTGCCATCCAGTAAGTCCTCTTTGAAATCTTTGGATTGTTCTTTAGTTTCCTTTGCTCTTTAGAGTTATTCTGTAACCTACACACAAACACACATACAGAAAGAGAGAGAGAAATCGATAGATGATGGATGGATAGATGGATGGATGGATGGATGGATGGATGGATGGATAGATTTATATTATAATCTATATATGTGTGATCTGAAAGTTAAAATTAATAAGTTAGGAATAAAAGAATGTGCATTTATCAATAGCAAGCTGTCAAGGGAGTTCACAAAAAAACCCCACAAAATTGATATATGAAAAAGTCATATCATTCAATCAAAAAATAGGCACATGAATTGCAAAGACAGTTCTCAAAAATGAAAGAAAAATAATCAATAAATATAGGTAATAAAGATAAGCAACACTCATCACTATCAGGTAGATGAAATTTAAAAGTCACTGAGTTTCCATCTTAACAGGAACCGAATGGCTATGATCAATAAAGCACAAAACAAATGCTGGAGAGTTTGTAGAGAAAGATATATTATTTTACCTGCTGTTGGCTATGTAACTTGGTACAGCTGTTATGGAAATGAGTATAAAGATTTTTTTGAAAAGCTAAAAATAAAACTGCCACATGTTCCAGCTATAACAGTCCTGGTTGCATGCCTAAAGGAATCCAAGCCAGCATACCACAGGCATAAATGCACATTCATGTTTATTGGAGCACTTTTCACAGTATTCATGTTATACAATCGACTGAGATGTCCATCAATAGATAAATGTTAAATAAAATGCAACAGAGACATGAGCTTGTCACTCGTGCTGAGGTGGGCTTTTAGTGATACAGCTGTCTTTAAGTCATTTCTTCTGTAAGTAAATCCTTCCCAGTACTCCCGTAAGTCACTCTTATCCTACAAAATTCAATGATTCACCAAGATGTAATTTTGGTAGTATACTTACTTAGATCAGTCATTGGTTCCCCATATTGGGTGAGTAGACTTTTTTTTCACATCTCTTTTAGAATAGTGTCACAAAATTATTTTCATAAAGGAAATTGATCTTTAGGAAATTGATCTTTTGCATTCTTATCCTGTTTTGGTATCATTGTAATACTGGCTTTGTAGCATGTGTTTAGAAGTGTTCCCTTGCTCTGTATTTTTTAAACATCCTATGGTATATGCTTTGTCTAAGTCTACTTTTTTATAGTGTAAATGATACATAGAATTTTTGTGTATTTTATTGATTTTTTGTCCATTTAATACAAAACATCTTAATCATCTTTATATTGTTTCCCAATCCACACACCCCATAATCCCTCACTGGGTTTCATGCATCCTCTCATATATGTTAAGGCCTTTTTAGTCAAGTTTGTGTACCTGAATTTTCCTCAGTGAAAGTTCATCTACTGGGGCCTAATCGGCCTTTCTAGAGTCTCTCCTTTAAAGCAGAGCAACTGTCCCCCAACAAGCAGTAACCAGCTGCTAATAGTTCTTCAGCTTAAGTCTACTTTTAAACACTGCCAAGGAATTATTACTAAAATATTACTGTGAGGTGAGGGAGAGTATATATTCTTGAAAGAAATGACTCTAGATAGACTAACTAGACTCCAGTGGATGAACTTGCACTGATGGACACCTGGAGAGAAATGCTTAACTGAATAGGACTTAACATATATGACAGAATAACTGAAATCTGTTGTGAGGTGCCATGGGGATTGGGAATGGAAGAGAGGGTCAAAATTTGATTAAGTTGTATTATATGAAATACACAAAAACTCAATAAAATATGAAAAATAAAAATAAATTGACAATTTGTATTGACAGCTAGATGTCTTTTTTCCTTTTTATATTTTTACCGATTCTTCAACAATTTTATACAATGCATTTTGATCACATTCAGACCCCTCATTCTCTGGCCCAAGTATACTATGTGCCCCTGACTTCATGTCCTCTGTTATTATGTTTTTCTCTTTTAAAAGTTCTGTCAAACCTAATTCCTCAAATGCTCTTTGGATTTGGTATATCCCATGGAGTCCAATAAACTCCTAGATTCCACACTCCTAAAGAAAATTGACTCCTACTAGCTATCCATTGCCAATAGATCCTCAGGAGGAGGCTTTGCATTTTATGGATGCTACAAAGCTTGAACAGGCTCCAGTGCCTAAACTCACATCAACTGGTATCTGGGGACACAAATTTAACTACATATGTCTTAACATATATGGTAGAATGCATGAAATCTGGTGGTATAGAACTGTGGGGGTTTGCAGATAGCGGAGCGGATCTAAATATGATTAAGATGTATTATATTAAATACACAAAAATTCTATAGAAATGGGAAAAAGGAAAAATAATTAAAAATAGAAAACATCCGTAATAGATAATATTCTTTTCATCTCATAGAATTCATCAGTGAATATGTTCTATTCCTTTTTAGTATGGGGGAGACAATGTTTTAATCTCATTGATCATTGTAGATGTGTTTCAGTTCCATGTATTTTTAAGCTTTAGTAAGTTGTTTTTGTGTACAAATTTATCTATTTGTACAATAAATAATTCTACTTTAATGGTATCTATTACACCATTTCCCTTTTTATCAGTTTTATTAATGTGTGTTTTCTCCCTTTGGAAGAGATTCATGACATCAATCTTGTTTATTTTATGAAACATTTTCATTTCTCTATTACTTAATTTTGGCTCCAACATTTATGATGTATCTTTGACTAGTTCTTTTTTTTTTTTTTGTCTTTTTGAGACAGGGTCTCCCAGTAGCCCCACCTGGCCTGGAACTCACTATGTAGACCAGGCTATCCTGGAATTCACAGAGATCTGCCTGCCTCTGCCTCCCAAGTGATGGAATTGAAGGTGTGTACCATCAAGCCCAGCGTGGCTAATTAAGTTTCTTAATTGATGTATCATTGCTGTTTTAATGTACACATTAAAAACAATAACACCTTCACTTTATCCCACAGACTTTCATAGGAAATGTTTTCGTTTGTTTATTGGAGAAATTTTTAATTTTCCCTGACTGTCAATAATCTATTGGTTATAGAAAAGTACAATTTAACTTCTTATATTTGTATATTTTCTATAGTTATTCTTTTAAGTAATTTTTAAATATTTTGATAATTTCATGCAATGTATATAATCATATTCAACCCCCTATTCCTTTTCCTCTAAGATGCATCCCAACCAGCATACTTTCTCTCAACTTTGTGTCCTCATTTTTTAAAAGTCCAATTTGTGTTCCCAAAATGTACTATAGTGTGGGTCCATTTCCTGAGCATGGTCAATCTATCAGGGGACACACTCTTAAAAAACACTATGAGTTCATATGTGCAACTGCCCTGTGGTGTCCAGAAAATATGTTTTCCTTGTATACATCCTCTACCTCTGACTCTAAAATCTTTCTCCCTCTTCTTCCACAGAGATCCCTAAGCCTTGGGGAGTGGGTTTTGATATCGATGTCCTATCTGGGCCAGAGCACTCCACTCTCTTAATTTTTGAAATTTGACAAGCTGTGGGTTTCTGTGTTAATTGCATCTACTGCAAATAGAAACTTCTCTGAGGGGTTGCAAGGTAATCTAATCATGGGAGTAAAGGTAAGAACATAGATCAGATTATACTGTCCATTTAATAAAATAATAGTATTATGATCTCAATAATGAAGCCCCCTCACGCAAAGGAGGGCCGTGAACACCAAAGGCCACAAATAACCAAACTGTAGAGATCAAGAGTCTCCTTAATAATGGTCCTTGGACAGGATCTTTTTATCAAACGTCACCCACCCAAGGCTCAGGGACCATGGCAGAAGAGGGGGCAGAAAGATTGTAAGAGCCAGGGAGGAGGTGCACAACCATATGGAAACAGAGGCCTACAAGCTCCTTGGAATCTGCTCATATGATTCTACAGCAAAGGTGTCAGCATACACAAGTCCCATGCAAACTCAGGCAGAAAATAACCCAGCATAGAACTGGGAAAATGAACAGCCAACCTCATTCTTATCTGAAAGAATGTTGGCAACTGATTGATGCTAGATGAAAGAGCTGATCTTCCTAAAACAAGGGACTGGCTAGATGCAGTGAACAGACTTACACTGAAGAACTTCTGAGGATACTGATGGTAAGCCAGTGGGCCTTAACAGGCATGACAGTGTGTATGGACTCCAGTCCTGGGAGGGGCTATGGGAGGGTGCCAGTGGGGTATAAAGATGTTTTAAAATGTTCTATATGAAATAAACAAAAAATTCAATAAAATTGAAAAAAAAGACAGCAGAAAAAGTGGAAGAAAGAAGGAATGAAACATTGTGTGAGGGAAATTGCCGAAGGTGGCAACTGAAACAATGATTTTTCTGAAGCTTGACTTTTTAGATTAAAATGACAATACTAAATCCTTTCATGACATATAGTTCATATGACTTCTCATGTAATTTGCTATTTTCTGGGGAAAATATCTGAATCTTTAATTAAAACATAGTTGGAAAGATGTCTGTCTGTTTCCTCAATTTGCATATCATTGTAATAATGCCTGCTGATGAACTAAACATGCCAATGGTAGGGTGGGATGAACTTTTTTGTTTTCAAATAAAAAGTCATATGACTCTTTAATCAGGACTTATCTGCACTTCTTTCTTGGTGGGAGTCATGGATGTGTACTCTGTCTTCATCCAGCCTGGCCACATAGCTTACACACATTCCTTGGCATCCCCCAAAGCCTGGAGCCCTGTGCACATTGGGCCTCAGAGTCTAGTAAGACTTGACCGTGGATTAGTTGCTCATTCTTCTTAGTGAAGAATGTGTCATGGATAGCAGTTCCTGGAACATTCTTGATCTCATCATCTCTGAAGTGGCCATTGGTGCTTCAAGCACCCCTCAGCTGACACACTTGGATACTCTCCTGCAACCCATGATGATCTGATTTAATACAGTAAAGTATCTCAAGTGTTATGTATTTGCTAATTCTTGTCTTGGCACCAAATATTATTTGTTTTGGAAACAGCTGAATGAGATGTTGAAAAGAATGTATATCCTATTTCTGTTGGAAGGAATATCCTTTAGCTATCTACTAATAACTTTTGGTCTGTGTTACAGCTTAACTATAAGAGTTCTTCGGGTTTTTTTGTTTTATTTTTTTGTTTTGTTTTTGTTGTTTAAATGATATGACCTTGATGAGAACATGGTATTGAAATTACTGTTGTTGTGCCTTAGATCTTTATATGTCCTGTGCCGTTTGTCTTAAAATTGAATACATCAGTGACTATATATATAGTCATTTTATATATACGTATATATATATAACTGTTGTAAGATTTATATATATAATATATATATATAATCTATCTTTAACTCTACTGATTAATTTCTTGAGACAAGGTTTCATGTATCCCAGAATAGTTTTGAAGTTGTTATAAAGAAGTGGGTGACCTTGAATTTCAGATTCTCATGTCTTACATCCTGGGATTTAGGAATTGAGGTGTGCACTCTGATACCTGGTTTATATGCCTGGGGATCAATGAGTTGCTAGACAACTCTTTACCAACTGAGTTACATCCCCAGAACTCTGAACTCCTGAATATTTTTTACGCGAGTTCTACCTTGTCAGATATGTTATAGAATATTTATTCTTGCTTCTGGGTTCCAGTTACTTGGTATATAATTTTATGTTCTTTCACATTCAGTCGATGCCTTTCCTAGTGAGATGAAGTTCTAATGGAAAAGGAAAAAAATATGGCTGTGGCTTTGTGATCTATCCGTTCAAGCTGGTTTTTTAAAATGGAGAACTAAGAACATTTATACTTAACTTAATAACTTTAAAGCATTTGTCAATATCTACTAATTTGTTTCCATTTTTCTAATGTTTCTTTACATTTCTTCCCATAATATTCATGTTATAATTACCTTAATTTCTAAAGTTAATATTTCATTATTTCTTAATTTTTATGTTTATGTTTTCTAGTGAAATTTATTCTTTACTAAGATCTCATAATTATATATATATATATATGTGTGTGTGTGTGTGTGTGTGTGTGTGCCTGATTCATTTCTTATTATGCATTATTTTAGTTTATGATTATCTTGGAAGATCTTTATTTGTTCTTTAAAATATATTGGTTGCTTTACCAATATTGTGAATTTTCTCAGTTGTTTTCCTTTGGTAACTGTAGCATATTGTTCCATGATTCCAAGGCCTTTTGAGTTTCTTTTGAGAAATACGTTGTTATCCTCAAGGGTGAACTTTTGTAAGCAACATCACTCCTTTTCCTTTTAAGCTCTAAATGTTATTTCATTTTGCTTTATCACTGACACTTTAATTATAACATTAAATGGAGAGGCTTTTTTATTTTTATACCTATTTTCAATACTAAACGCCTCCAAGGCTTGAATGTTGAATGTATTCCTTGCTTTGTCAAAAAAAATTGCTGCTAGTATTTCACTTAACTTGTTTTCTCTATAATTTTTGTCTGTATTTTGTCTCTCTTTATGATTTTTCTTTCTTTTTTCCTTTAAAAATGGTAGTCTCAGTATATTTTTCTTTATCCATACCCATGTGAAACAATTCCTCAATATTTTTTTCAGGCTCTGATAGTTATTCTTCTTCATGATCTATGCTTTGTGTCTTTATTTTAGCTACTTTTTCTAAACCATATTTTCTATGTCTTAGCTGAATTTCTTTGTTTCGGTGAAGATTAATTTAATTGTTATTAATGCATATTTTTCTGTGTTTTGTGCATTTCAAACAATACAGTGTAATGCACACAGAATCCCACAACTGGCCAAGTTTTAGAGAATAAGAGACTGCAGTGTGTGTGTTCCTGGGTAGGACTCCTGTATTAAACCTCACCCATCCATGGCTCAGGGTCCATGACAGAAGAGGGAATGTGAAGATTGTAAGAGCCATGGTTGGTGCATGAACATAAAGAAACAGAGTCCACCAGGCCTCTGGGAACTTGCTCATATGAACTTGCAGCAATGGTTTCCGCATGCACAAGACATGCTGACTAGATCAGATTCATTTATTTTTACTTTATGTGTATATGTGAGTGCCTATATACATGTGTCTGCATCATGTGTGTGCTGGTGCTTTGGGAGGACACAAGAGAGTATCAGATCTCCTGGAACTGGAGTTGCATTTGTAAGTCATCTAATGTGGGTGTTGGATACTGAATCTTGTTCCTCTGGAAAAGCAGCGAATTCTTACAACTCCTGAGACATCTCTCTAGCCTCTTAACTATATTTATTGTCCATTTGCTACAACTTTTTCCTTATTTCATTCAGCTGTTTATTTGTATTGTCTTTGAAATTTATTCACTAGCACCAAATGATGTTCTAATCCTCAAAAACTGAATTTTGTGATCCCTACTCCATCTCCACACATATCCCCAAGGCTAGATTAGCTTCACCCTCAGCATTCCGACAGTAGTGTTGAAATGGAAGTGCACATTTCATATCACATAGTTTTGTGTTTTTTCAAAGTTCAAAGGCTCAATAATTTTTGTGCACCACAGAGAATCTCAAATCTCCACATTTGCCAGAAAAGGAGAGATGTTTCTGAAGTGAAAACACCAGTTCATGATTCTCCCAGGTAGTAAAATATTAGCTTTCTTGCTCACTTGATCAATTTCTGCTGTTACTCCATGTTGTGTTTCTGGCGTGTCACTGTAGTCTTAACAAAGTTGCAGTCTGTCTTGTTATCTCTTTAAGTAACCAGAGCCACTGGGTCTCTCTAACTTTCTTTCCAAATTTGAACTTCTAGGCATTCACTCAGCAATCCACCTCAATGGTAATTTTCATTCTCAAAGGGAAAGCTCAAAAGTTCTCGCTTCAACATTACCATCTTTTTTTTTTAAATTTTATGTGTATGTGTGTATTGTCTGCATGTAGGTAAGTGCACCAGAATAGTGCAATGCCTCGGGAGGTCAGAAGAGGCTGTCAGATTCCCTGGGACTGGAGTTACAGTTGTTAGCTGCCATGTGGGTGCTGGGATCCAATCCTGGGTCTTCTACAAGAACAACCAGTGTTCTTGACCGCTGAGCCATCTCTCCAGCCCCAACACTACCATCTTGACTATCTCATCAGGTAATCTGTAAAAAGATGTGACTGCCACAACTCCTTCCCATGCTCATCAGTGAGTCGAGGGGGGAGTCAGTTATGCCTCCCACTCAATCAGTCGGCCTAAGCTGCATGTGGGGGTGAGGAGCAAAGGATCTATAAGCCTAGAACACCAAGAGGCACGTCTCTCACCATTTTGTGTGCTGTTGTGAGGTCACAGGATCTGTATTTGAGTGTGGACTATAATACAGCCGTAAATTTGGGACACCCTTTTTTTTTTTGTAAATAAACCCCTACCTTTTGCTCTGTTAAATAATAGTAATAATAATTAATAAATACATAAACAAAATATTTGAATTAAAAATGAAAGCTTGCTTTTACAACTGCCTGTATAATGAATTGCAAATATAACACTGGGAGGATGAAGAACAGTTGGAGGGTTCCTATGAGGATGAAGAACAGTTGGGAGGGGTCCTGTGAGGAAGGAGAACAGTTGGAGGGTCTTGACAAGATGTTCTGAGCTTAGATCAGGTTAAAGGCAGTGGAGAGCTTGATGATATGGGATGTGCTCTGGAAAAGCCTTCAGGACCTGCTATGACGGGGGACTTGCTGCCTGAACGCAAAGAAGGAATCAGGATGTGACCCAGCCTTGGGGCCTGGAAAACTCCGTGGGATGGTAGTGATGATTCACTAAAATGAAGAAACCTGCCAGGGAACGAGCCTGGTGGAGAGAACCCAGAGTCCTATTTTGGAGCTTAAGTTTAAACATTAGTAATTAGCATATACATTTGCAAATGCACAGAGAAAAGTCTGAGATGTTACCTACCTGCCAATGAAGAGATTCCCCTGAGTAAATAGATCTGGGGGTTTGGGAAGAGGAGCTGCTCATATATTGATAAGGCCTGACATTTTTATGGTGAGTATTTATTACATTTGAAATTTTTCATTATTATTTTTATTACTTTTATTTGAAATTTATTATTAAAATGTATTACTTTTTGAAATGAATATAAGTAAAAGAAAATATAAAGATGTGACTATTTTCAGTATCTATGGAAGAGATTGTTACCAAAATGTTGCTTTAGTGATCATGCTTTTTTTAAAAAAAATTCAATTCTGTTGTTTATAATATTAATCTACTAAATAATCTCAATATGATTTTCTAAAAATTCTTCTTTTATATATCAATAACAATAATAAAATGGCCTAGCTAAATAAAAACTGAAGTGTTTACAACTTTTCTCCTCCTAAAGTTATATTCAGCTTTGTAAATAAGTATGTATGCATTTCCCTGTTGCTTATGACACCTATGGAGGCAAATAAAATTTTTTATATTTTTGTCTTTGTATACAATAGTATGCCACCAAGATGAAAATTTGCTTAATAATGAAATTTGGGAACCTATAAAATGCAAATTACCATTATTTTGTTACATGAAAAAAATGTTCAAGTGTTAGTTCTTTCTCTCACAATAAGTGAGTAATTTATATTTTTGGGCCTTTAAACTGAAATATAGATGTCTGTTTCCAAATGCAGAAATAGAAATATACTAATAAATGTCCTAATTCTTAATAAAACATCTAATAATAAATATTTGTGTTTACTATCCATGATCCATCTTAAACAGTTTAATACAAATTTTACAGATGTGACATAGTACTTGCTTGAATAGAAAGGTTTAAAACTAAATCTACCAAAGGGTGATCAACAAAATGTTTGTAATTTTGAAAATACTATTTTCTGTGTGTTTCATGAGAGGTCTTTGAAGTAAAATTTTGCTCTTCTATTTGTCTTTACAATCCAAGGAATAAGAATGAGTGTTTCTTTTAGTGAAAGTTTTATGTATACTTAGGTTTTATTTGTAGCATACAAGTTGTAAAATACATTTAGCCTATTATCGCACAGAACCCAATCATTACAAGCAATTAAATGCTTGTTTGTGAGTTAATTATGGTCTATTAATGCTCTTAACAAAACGACTGGTAAAGAAACTAGCAGAGGTACACATAGATGGATTTCAGAAATGGATGACCAGATGTGATATAATCATCTTCTTTTATTAAAAAAGGATTGGCTTTGCCAGTTTTAAGAGATGTAATGGCATCTAGCGTATGTGTGTATAAAAAGTTATAATAGCTCATATGAATCTGTATCATTGTTGTTGAACTCTACCTGACACTGTTCCTTTATTCATTTTTAATTTTCTTCGATAACAAAACTTAGATATTGTTGAGGTAGAATCAAATGGTGTGTGTCTAACAATTACTTCATATTTTTTCCTGGAAGACAGTTTTATTTGTTCAATTAAATATGGTTTTAGTCAAGGCTGGAGAGATGGCACAATGGTTAAGAGCACTGGTTGCTCTTGCAGAGGACCTGGGGTGTTTCCCAGCATCCACATGGTGGCTAACAATCATCTCTAAGTCCAGTTCCAGAGGAGTCAAAACCCTCTTCTGATCTCCATGGGCATTGCACAAAATGGGTATACTCGCATATGTGCAGGAAAAAAAAAAAACATTCATACAGATAAAATAAAGTGAAAATATTAAATAAGATTAAAAAATAAAAATAAATATGGTTTCAGAGACTGGACAGATGAATCGACAGTTAAGAGCAGTAGCTGCTCTTGAAGTAGACCACCAGGGTTCGGGTCCTAGTATCCACATGACCACTAACAACCTTCAGTCATGTAGTTCCAGGTGATCTGATGTCCTTTTCTGGCCTCTGCAGACATGGCATAACATGAGTGTACCTACATTCAGGTAAAATACTCACACACATAAAAGAAAAATAAATAGGGCTGGAGAGATGACTCAGCCATTAAGAGAAGTGGCTGCTTTCACAGAGGAACCAGGATTGGTTCCCAGGATCCACATGCCATCTAACAACAACCCATAACTCCAGTTCCAGGGACTCTGATGCTCTCTTCTGACCCTCATAGGCATTGTAAGACATGGGTGCACTCACATACATTTAGAAAATACACTCATACACAGAAAGTAAAAATAATAAATGGGGGGCTGGAGAGATGGCTCAGCAGTTAAGAACCCTGGCTGTTCTTGCAGAAGACCTGAGTTTGAATCTCAGCACCCACATGGCAGCTAACAGCTGTCCATAACCCCAGTTCCAGGGGAACTGTCCTCCATGGGCATTGCATGGCACATGTGCACTTACCTACAAGCAGGCAATACACACATACACATAAAAATAAATAAATAAAATATATAAAAAATAATAATAAATGGAAGGTTAAAAACGAAAAATAAAATTTAAAAATGAATAAATATGGATTCAAGATGCTGTCAACAACACAGTTCAAACTAAATCTCAAACATGAAAAAAAATCAGTATTTTCTCCAAAATTTTCTTTATTTAATGCAGGGACCTCATTTCACATCTAAGCAGTGAATCACACAACTTGGATGACACCTACTGTATAACACTGTAAAATCCATTATGTCCCTGTAAGTGTTCTTCATCCCTCAGGTGTAATATTTCAAATAAGAGAAATCATAACCTCCCTTCCATTCATTATATGACAATTCTATATCGAGTTAGAAATCATATGCATAGCATATGAAGTTCTATAGTTCTGAACCAAAGAAAAACAGTTTTGAATATTAACTGCCACTTTCAGGCTAAGTCACTTTTCATTCTCTAGAACCTTAGGCTTTCCGATAAAAACTAACGACAGTAATACCATTACATCATATTGCTTTTTTGAAGGTTCAGTAAGTTATTGTAAGTACTATGCTAAACTCAGTAAATGGAAGATGGTAGCTGTAGAAGAAACAATAGGTATTTTTATTATGATTCATGTTTACCCTGCAATTCCTGGTGATAGTTCTTAAATTATTTCCAAGCTAACATTATTTTACATGAAATACTATATGAATATGTCAAAAAATTGTGAAGTACAGATTAACCTATAGAAGGTAAATAATAGAGTCAATCTGCTTTTTAAGTATGCACTCAAATGTGTCTATAGGCTACATGATTTTATAAATCTAAAAACACTTGCAAAGAAACTCAACCTTTTCAAAGTCAATAGAGAACAAAATTACTTGCAAAAGTGAAGAACAGATGCCATCCTATATTTGGAATATTAGTCTCAAAATTCAGTAGTATAAATAGATAAATATAAGTATTTTTCCCTTATCCTCGTGTCATTACCTAGAAATCTAAGTTCCTTGAGTTACCAAAGAACTCTTTTTTTAAAGTTGCTGGCCTAATATAAACATTCACATTGATTCACTTTCCCTCTTTATATCACTACATTCTATATCCCCTACTTTGAAGCCTCTCGCTTTATCTCTGCAGACTAGATTTCATAGGGCTAGAATGTACCATGCATGCTACCTAAAGAAAAAAGTAACCATCAACCTTGCCCAGCTGTGAATCCTGCAAGCTACAACCACAATTGACCTAACAAGATATGCCTACCCACTGCTGCAGTCTTGGCACAAATATTATAAGGGCCACCAACCACTTTTGATGGGATTTAAGGTCTGCTTCACAAGTTGTATCTCATATTTAACAGTGATATTAGGCCTCAGAACCTGTGGCCAAACAAGTCACAAGTCAAAGAGGAGAGCCTACTCCTATGGTTTCTGCAAATAGATATAGTATTAACCCAACTCTTAATTGTTTCTTGTTATTCCCATAGATTAACACATCTCTCAGCTCTCACCAGAGAAGCTTCCTCATATGGCAGATGGTGATTAATACAGAGACCCACAAATGGCCAAAGTCCAGAGAGTAAGAGACTGCAGAGTCCTTAGTAAGGCAGTTATATCAAACCCCTGTGACCTAAGTCACAGATGTCTTTCCAGAAGTGGGGGAGGAAAGACTACAAAAGACAGAGGTTGTGGATGACCAGAAGAAAACAGAATTTTCCATTTAGTTGGGTAACTGCTCATCTGAACTCACAATAATGATGACAGCATGCACAAGTTCCACATAAGTGCAAGTTGGACAAAATATCAACATAGACATGAGGAAGTGAGTAAGAAACCCCATGCTTACCTGTGAAAGTATGGAGAACAAATGGCTGCTAGGATGAGAAGAATCAATCTTATTTAAGGATGTGACTCTTAGTAGGTTAACCAGGCTCCAGTGGATGTATGCACATGGAAGGTCATTTAAGGGCACAAATTTGACTCTATAGACTTTAATTAATACAAAATATATGCATATATATGTATATATATGACAGAGAACATGTAATTACATGTGGGGAAATATGGAGGTGAAGGTAGGGGTGGTGGTCTAAATATCATAAAGATATATTGTATGAAATTCACAAAAATTCAAAAACAAAACCTTATACAATTCAAATGAAAAGAAAGTATAGAAATATTCATATTGGGAGCTGGAGAGATGGTCTTCCAGAGGACCTGGGTTCAGTTCCCAGCACTCACATGATAGCTAACAACTGTCTCTAACAGCAGGTTCAGGAGGTCTAATGTCCCTCTTCTGATCGCCGAGGACATTACATGACATGGATATGCTTACATATATGCAAACAAAAGACTCATACACATAATATATAAATAATTAAATAAAAAATTGAAAAATTTTGTACAAATTGAAGTATAAATAGCACACTTTATGTAATATTTGCAGTTATAATAACATTTCTTTAACTTTCATTAAATATGGCTAAATAGTTGATATAAGGTCTACCCTCATAACACACTTTGTGCACAAAATATGTTATTGTCAGCTATATATAGGAACTGTGTTTCCATGTAGTACAGGTTTCCTTTCTTGGAAAATATTAAACAAAATTGTATTGGAAGCCCACACTACATTCCTTTTTCAGTTCATCAACTTAGTCTTGTGACTTGTTTACAATAGCGGTTACCTTAATAAGTGCTGAAATGAACAATGAAATACTACCTGCTAGAAATACTAATTTGTATTTTATATGCACTTATATACAAAGGCTATAATGGAATGGTAGGAAATATCAAAATATTTTATTTTTTCAAAACTCTGCATTCTCCCTTTATATCAATTTTATTTGCATTCAAATAAATAACATAAAGAGTTCCAATTCCTTCACATTGTTGCCAATAATTACAATATTTTTTTCATTATTTTGCTGTTTTTTGCATTCACAAGCAATGTATATGTCAGTATCTTTTTAGATGCTTTTAAATTTCTTTAGTAATTTTATTTATCATACAAAAGAACAGCCCTCATGAAATTTTCATACATTTTTTTTTGTCTTTTCAACACAGGGTCTCCCTGTAGCCCCAGCTGACCTTGAACTCACTATGTAGACCAGGTTAGCCTCGAACTCACAGATATCCACCTGCCTCTGCCTCCCAAGTGCTGGGAATACAGGCGTGTGCCACCACGCCCAGTGTAATTTTCATACATTCATATCATTAAACATATAGGTGTTTATCAATTATACCTAAATAAAAGTTGTAAAAATCAACAAACAGAATTCAGGTGTTTCTATTGCACACTAAAAAAGTATTTGCAAAATAAATCAGGAGCAGCATGTAATTTACTTTAGTATCCATGTGAATGGAAGTCACAGCAAGAAACATCTATGCCATAATAAAATTTTACAATTAAACGTCAAAACGTCAGTGAAATTGAAGAAGAAAGAACATATCAATTCTTTTTTAGCTATATTTATGCTTTTGTATTTTTATAAAAACTATATATACATTAAATATGCAATGTGATGTTTTGTTCTACATAAACAAGGTGAAATGATTACCATTATCAAGTTAATTAACATATCATTTTCAACACAGTTACCATTTTTGGTGTAGTGTGATGATGTAAAAATCTATTCTTTGAGCAAATTCTAATTATCCATTATAGTAGTAGAAACGGTAGTCATCATCTTGTTCTTTGGACCTTTACTACTTATTCATCTTAAAATCCTTACATTTTGTCTCCTTTGAACAATGTCTCCCTGTTTCTTCTTCCCAATGACTCTGTCATCTACCATTCTATCCTTGTTCCCTATAAATTCAGAAAATTTCGCTTCCATGTATGAGACCACACAGCCATTCTGTATTTACCTTATTTCATTTAGCATAGTACTCCAAGAAAAAAGGACACACATAATAGTATACATGGCATTACTCATGGTAGTGATTATTTTTTGATATACCACCAAAACTACAATAGAAAAACAAATATTACCAAATAAATTTAAATGCTTTTGTTCAGCAAAGGAAAAGTCAACATAATGAAAAACTCTGAACAACTGGAGAAAATACTCAAATCATAAGCCATTTATGGGGTTACCATGCAAGATACATGAGAATGGCATGCAACTCAATAGCAAAACAAAGCATGTCTAAGTTTTACATGGACATTTGTTCAGAGAATATGTACAAACACAATAGTCAACAGGTTCATAAACATATTATCACTACTATTAACATGAACATAAATGAAATTCAATATCACATTGAAATATTCCTTAAAACTATTAAGATGTTCATTATAAAGCAATGTTATTGTTGCTAAGGTTCTGGAGAAATTGGTCTTCTTATGCAATGATGGTGGAAATTTAATTTGATATAACCATTATTGAAAAGGACACAGAAATTTCTAAAAACTGAAAATAAAACAGCTATGTGATTAACTAATCTCTCTTCTAGCTATATGTAAAGGAAAACAAATCAACATATCAAAGAGATATCTGAACTTCTATGTTCATTAGAGAATTAGTCATAGTAACAAAACCTGTATGAGAAAGCAACAAAATGTGGATGGCTGAGATGGCTCAGCGTGTAATAAGCACCCGAACCTAGCAACCTGAATTCAAGTCCCAGGACTCAAATGATGAAGGACAGAATCAACTTTCACAAGCTGTCCTCTGATCACAGGTGTGTCTGCACAAACTTGCACACATACACACACCAAAAAAATGCAAAAATAAATAAATAAATAAATGAAATATGAGCAAAGTGCTCCAGAACAACAGAATTCAGATTCTGAAATCATTATGTCCTGAGTTGTGTATTAGTTGATTTCCTTAAAAAAAATCATATAACTGCAGTCGAAGTGGTTTTATTTCTTGAAATTAAATGATGAAATGTCTTTTCAATGCTGGTTCATGCACATTTTAATAGTTGCAATTATCAGTTAAGCAGAACTTGTTTTATTCAAATTTATATTTGGAAGAAATTGTAAAATTTGAGCATTTCACTAAGATTTCTTTTCATAATTTAATTGCTATACAGATCTCTACTGAAATATATAATTTGGTTAAATTTTTTCACTGTGTTATTTGGGCAGTCAAGTCATGCAGACTGATGACAAAACTAACCATAGCTTTCCAGTTCATGTAAAATTTATATTTCTCTAGCCACATTATAGCTGAACATAGCATAATACTCCCTAAAATTTCATTGTCTTGTATTTTGCAAGATATGTTATTAACATGTGTACTGAAACACTTATCTTTGAAAATCAAATTATTCCCAAGAAACTCAGTCATAATGATTGTCCTTAAATGTTCCCAAAGTTCAAGGAAATATACCTGTTTCCTTTAATTTATTGCACATTGTGCTTGATGATGGAAATTACACTTTTTATGATACAAAGAATAATATAACCTTTATAAAATTAAGTACTACTATTGAAGACAAATAGCTGCACTTTCCAATGGAATTCTTTACCATTTGATTTTAATTTCAAAGTAAGCTTTGCTTCATTTCTGTTGAAATACTGTCTCTGTTTGTTGAAAGTAAAATTTGGCGTGAAATAGGGTTGTGTATCATAAACTAGTTACCAACTAATCTAGTTCCTCTTGCTGATGTTAATGCTATGTTTCACCACAAAAACAACATTTTTGTTAATTCAAACAACACTCACTATTCCTCATACCCACAATTCCTACACAGGAAGAACTGAAAAAGAAAATCCTTGAATTTGTTAGTTTTAATAAAATTTGAATAGTGTAACAGCAGATTCGAATTGTAGAGATTAAATGAGACATAGGGAAATCTAGACTGTGCAATACTTTTCTAAATATAGATTAAAATCCATACTCAAAGAAATATTTAGATCAACAATGCATGATAGCAGAGAAAATAATTCCAAATTATTGTTAGAGTCAAAGAGTATTTGCAAAGGAAAAATTGTTAAGAGAATACTGGCTTTATTAATGATTATTTCTATTTAGTTAAAAGGAATAATTTGCTGCTGAAGAGGTGGATCAGTGGTTAAGAACACTGACTGCTCTTGCAGAGGACCTAAGTTTGATTCCCAGCACCCACAGGGTCACTAACAATCACCTATATCTTCAGTTCCGTGGAGATCTGATACCTTCTTCTGGCCTTTGGAGGCATTGCACAGCATGGGTCCACTTACATACAGGCAATATATTCACACACATAAAATAAAAATAAAAAATAAAATATTCGTAAAAGAAATAATTTAAGTGCTAATTTTCTACACACCAATTTCTGAATATGGAACCCTGAATATATTAATATTTAAAGAAGCCATCACCCTTATTTGGTCCTAATATTTCTATTATTGGTGATATTTTATGAATCATATTATTTTATATGTATGAGCTTAAATCATATGTGATATTGTCAAAAATGGCAGATTTAAAATAGCCATTATCAATTAAAAAGTGACACATGATATAGAAAGCAGAATTTTCATATATCATAGTGGAATCCTCAAAAAGTTGAAAAACATCCACTTGAATCAACAGTCCCACTTCCAGATATACATCTAGGCATACGTTCTATTCCTTAGTACTTTATTACATAACATTGATGAAAGGGTCTTCACAGAAGTAAGAACACTGAAATATATATGTCCATTACCATGGAGCCTAATCTAGTATGACTGGTGTCTCATAAAACGGGAAAACTAAAACACAGGCATGCAGAAAGAAAGGATACTGACTGACGATAATGGCAGAGAAAAATGTCATGTTTTATAAGATAAAGATGACAAAGGATCGCCATAAAAATTAAAAATGCAAAGTTGGAGGTACAGAATTTTTCTTCTTACAACCCTTTAAAGAAACCTTTGATAATATGTGAGGAGTCACTTGGGTTATGGTTATTTGTCACAGAAATTCTGTAAAAATAATGTAGTATCCTAAAATTGAAAACATATGTGAACACATTTGAAAACAAATGCATGAATGCGTGTTAAGTCTCAGGAGTTGCAATACTTATCATTGTTGAAAGAGGGAAACAATCAAAATATCCACAGACTGACGGATGATAAAGTGGATTGTAGTATATCTATAAAATTTGTTGATATTCCAATAAATACAGTATGAAAAAATAAGACAAATAGAATACTATATATAACATGGATCCATTTGAATTAAATATCTAGAATAAGCAAATTCATAGTGACAGCAGATTAATGATCTTCAGGATTCTGGGGTGGTGTGAGCAGCAAATGACTATTTCAAGGGAATAAAGATTAATGGAGAGTGATAAAACATTCTGAGATTAGATGGTGATTTTTTATAACATTTTAAAATACTAAAATCCAGTTGAATTATATAGTTTAAAAGTGTTAAAATAATAAAAGACATATTACATGAATTTTATCTCATATTTTTTGAAAATTATGAGTTTCATTCCAATTATGAGAGATGGATTTGTTTTATGTGGGATGAAAATTTTAAAAATTTAGATATGACAACCTGAATACTATACTTAAGTATTATAATATACAAAGAAAATTATTTTTTAGCAATAAACAGACACAATTTTACATGAAATGCCCAGAAGAATCTTCTGGTGTCATTTTCATCATCATTTAGTTCATATTGTGAGAAATTTTGAAAAAGATGAAAAATTATTTTTATAGCTTTCCATTTTAGTTGCAGAAGTTTTTTACTGTTGATATTCTTGTGAGATAAACTGTGTTTCCTATGTAATACTTATGTTAAGAATTACTATATGATTCCAATGTTTCTCTAAAATACAATCTTAATAGAGTTTAATTTTGTTTAATTTTCTGCCCATATCTGTTCTTTCCTAAACATTATTGTAGTAACACAAAAGTCAGTATAGATCAATATTGATTGTAAATAAGTTTTTTGATTATGCTAGCTCCCAAAGTGTAATATCGATAGAATTAAACAATTGCTGAACAGGAACAGATTCATGTCCCCTACATGAAAAAAGACTCTTACCATCACTTATTATATATTTTCACTTAAACATTTTAATTCATTAACAGTTTGACAAATCCATACTATTTTCTTGATTTTGTGGTTTTATTCTTTTTTAGACAAGATCTCCATATATCCAAAACTGGTCTGAAATTTGCTATGTAGACCAGGCTGGCCTTAATCTCACATAAATCTGCCTGCCTCTGACTCCACAGTGCTGGGATTAAAAGTGTTCAACTTCATCCTTCGAAAAATCCATACTATTTTTGACAGTTTGAAAAATTAAAACCTTTACAACTTATGGACCCACTTTCCACTTTACTTTAAAGTTTAACCTTTTGCATTATTTATGTTGTATATGATGACCCAGAATGAATGCATGTTTTCATAGGGAAACCTCAATAAATCCCCAAATAAAACCATTTCTTTGAGCAATATATCCAAAATTTCTTAGGAAAATATCAGTTATGTGGTATAGTCTTCATGTTGTGCAGGTAGATTTCATACTCAAATGCACAACTTCACATTTTCTGTTTTTAAATGTCTTGTTAGATTTATCCCCTTCTCATCCTATTTTTCTTTTCCTTTTTAAGAGTTATAAATTTGATCAGTAAATTATTAATGTACATGAAATACAATTCATAGACCACAGGAGAGAGCAAAATAACTTGAAAATTTCCATGGGTTGGTAGTGATTCCTTCATCAGAACTGGTTATTTATAGAAATTTGATTCTGTAATATTTCAGAGCATGTATTTTATCACCTGTTTTTCCTTCCTTTCCAAAAGTTTCTCATAAAATACTAGATCCTAAGCATTGCTTCACTAAGTTTTCATTGCATTGTTATGGGTCAACACATTACTTTCATTAATTAAAGCTACAAATTTGTGACGCTATATATCTTTAATACGTATTAGTATCTAATCTTCCCTTCTGAATTGCATGTGCACTTATAACTCACTCATGAAAATGTGAAAATACCTGAGAAATCTTCACAAGAATGCTGGTTCTGTGATTAATCACCTTGTCATACAGCCTAGATACACACCTGGATATTCATTTATACTCATTCCTTTAGTGCTCTGTGCTTCTGCCTTGTTTACTTGGCTATGTTTCTTCATCACTACCCCATCTATGTGTACTTCTGATTATCTTCTTCAGCACTTTGAATATGTTTATATTTTATTTTACATATGTTAATTATGGCCGTGAGCTGATATATTTAAAGCAAAAACACAGTAATTGAACTCCATCTTTTACATTCATGTGTGAGTGGAAATTTTCAGGTTTCTTCCTATTAAAGCCTGTGCAAGCTCACAGTAGCAAATGAAAAGCACTTGAGTCTCTCTGTCATGTGCCTAAGTCTAATTTGAAACCATTGCACTTTAAACTCTCACTAATTGCTCAAACTTAAAGTAGTTATTTCAGTTCATTTTTAAAAATGTTCCTTTGTCTTATAAAATGGCCATAATTTTTAGCAGCTGTTTATCTGCTGTGTAATTTCCTCTCTCACAAAATGTCATGCTCAATTTAATATTTGTATGCCATTTGCATTTTTGTTCATTATTATTCTTAGTGTCTTTGTGTGTATGATGCTTGTATGTGAGTGTGGGTGCACCCATGCCACATTACACATGTGGAAGATAAGTTTCAGAAGTCAGTTCTCTCCTCCACCAGTCAAGGCAGTAAGGGCCTTTACTGGCTGAGCCAACTCATTGGCCCTGAAGATTTGTTTTTATTGGGTAGCTTATCAGATGACTATTGTTTCTATACTCAGAGTTATCATCTAGGAACTTTTTAAAATATTTTATTTTTATTTTGTGTGTATTAATGTATTGTTTTGTGTGTAAGTGGACCCTTGTGCAGTATCCGTGAATTGAACATGTCAGGAACTCAACTTTGATAGAGTGGACTAAAATATTAACATGTCTGAGGAGATAATAAAGCCAACACATAAAAAAAATAAAAGTGCTTTTTATCTGCACTTTGACCACTTATAAGTCTCTGTATTGACTGCTGCCTACTGCAAAAGGAAACTCTTATGATCAGGCTTCAGAGTAGCGTAAGGCTGCAGGTATAAACAAAAATATTTAGAAGGCTATTTGACATCATGTATACTTAGCAAAGTAACAATAGCACGCTCTGCCACAGGGAATCTGACACCCCTCCCCAATGACACTGGGTTTTGACGAGTATTAAAGTACCAAGAATGAAAGCCCAAATATGAAATTCCCTCCTCATTTTTGACTGCCACACTTGAATTAGTGAGGCATTTTCCAAGTCCAGAATAGGAGTTTAAATAACAAGATTATTTTTTCACAGCTCTTGTGTATAGAAGTATGTGATAAAGGTGTAGACAAAGTTTATTTCTCCTAAGACTACTTCCTTGGCTAAGAGCTCTCTATTGATCTCCAGTATTTTCACATTGTTTCCCTTTTTTGTGTGTCTGTGTCTACATCTCCTTTTCTAAGAAAAAAATTCAAATGAGATTTCAAAATCAAAAATCAAATACCACTCCTAATATGATATCATTTTACTTTACTCTTGTCTTTAAATCCCTTATTTACCAATGACTTCACACCATGCTTTACCTGGTGCGAGAGTTTCAACATATGAAAGTTTGAGTGATAAATTAAGCTTCTGTCAGAGAATAATATGAAAATTTCTTTCCTCTAGCACAAAGAGAAAAGAGAAGTGGAGAATTATGAGTATGAAAACATTGGGTCTTGAATCAGAGAGAAAAATGTGTCTCTAGGTCTTCCCTCCTCACTCTGTCCAATGAAGTGTAGTAAGCAGGGTTTTCTGCTGAAAAGCTTGATTAATGACTATAACTCTGGAAATTGCCGTGCTTGTTTTTGTTTTCAGTCCATGGACTCTTGTTTGAAGTGGGCAGGTATCCCCTGTGATACACTCAAAATAATGTGTTCATAATTATTTATGATTGATTCTGAAAATTTCACAGAAATTTAAATATTTAATACATTGTTATTATGAAAATATTTTAGATACTGATACCTTCTTTAAAAAAAAACCTAGGTTACACCTAGTTGCTTTTTTGCAGAGTATACCTCTTTTCTCTTTGAGGTCATACTAAGAGATAGAAATTAGTCCACATTCAATTTCTCCATGATCTTTCTTTACAGCTGCCACCTGGGCACGTCTAGAGAATGGTTTCCTGACATAATGGACATCTAATACGAAATATTGATCTCATTGTCTTTGAGAACAATTATTTAATTTGTATATATTGTCATCATTGTGATTAATATAAAGCTAATTCCTATGGAATGTAACTTCTTCCACCTTTGAAAAAGTAGTGGTGCGTTATACTGAAAATTTTTGTCAATTTCAGTTACTGTGATAACTAGGTTGTAAATAGCCAGTAGACATTAGTATCTTTTGAGAAACTGTCATTATGCAGCTATGTAAATCAATTAAGGATATTTTAAAATGAATGTCAAATATCTTAATACTTTAGTCTTTTCTAACCACTGTTTATTTCACAATTTCACAATTTTAATAGAGTTTAATAGTTCTATGTTATTTTAATGAGCTTGACTACTCTAACAGAAAACTATTCTTCTGTTATCTCTGTATATAAAAATAGAACAATATTTCCTTAATGCGTGCTTGTTTGTGAGTCTTTTATTTTTATGCTTTGTTCAGACTGTTCTAACTACGCCATCTTTGTCAATATGGCTATGATATATTCATTGTACACTAAACTTTATTGACCATATTGTTCTGGAAAATAATGAATTGTGGGCGCTGTATCAGGAAATACTCTTTTTTAAAAAAAATTTTATTTTATTTTATTTTTATATTTTGCTCTTGCAAGTGACAGTATTCCCTTTCTTTAAGAATACTTGGGGTTGGTATGGTACCTGTGCTTGATGCCACCATTACTGCAAGCTCACATGTGCAAGCTTCCAGTGGTCTGAAAACCCTTGCTTCCCTGTGTTCATGAACCACCCCTGGTTCTTGCAGTATTCCTTCCTCCCTCCTGCTGTAATGATCCCTGAGCCATGGTGGGGTCATGGATGTGGGAGATGATCTAAATTTCATTAAGAACTATTTTATGAATTGTGCAAAATATCTATTAATTTTTTTAAAAAAAAGAATACTTGGGGTGATTTTATATCTTGGTATGGTAAATAATGCTGTAATGAACACAGGGCATCCAAGGAACTAGTTTCATTTAGATTGATTATATACCCAACCGAGGAACTTCTGCATAATAAGGTAATTTTATGTTAATTTTTATTCAGTTTTTGCAAATTACATAAATATATTTTGATCATATTGAGACTTCCTCCCCTATCTGAACTCCTCTTATAGTGCTGCTCCGGGACAGATTTCATGTGCTGTGTCACATATGTTAAGGTCTACTGAGCCAAGATTATATCCCCAAATGTTCCTTGATGTGTATCAGTTCACTGGGGCCTGGTTAGTCTATCTAACATCACACTTTTATAAAGAAAGCCTACTTTCGCCTGTCCTGCAGAGAATAAGAGAATTTATCCCTGAAAAGGTTTTATTTTAAACTGGTATCATCTATAATTATTGAAGGAGAATTTTGCTAAAAGATATTCTATGTTAATAATTTTCATGTTAAAGATTTCCAATCTACATATCATGAATGTAGTGGTCTACCTCTTCAATGATTAGATGCACATTTTTTTCACACCATTTCCTGTGAATTCTTTTAATTTATATTTAACCATTTCATTTTAATTTCATATTCATTACAACATTCATACATAGCATTTCCCTTTGTTTTTTATTAAAATATCAGTAAATTAAAGGAAGAATTTACTTCACATTAAGTCACATTAAATGACTTCAAGCATATATTTTAATTGTTGAAATTGCCTATGATTCTGTAATTTACATTTATGCTACTTTTACCACAGAACATTTATGTATTTTTTATTTCACTCTTTGCTAAGAAATTATGTCCTGGATAGTTTTGAAGTTGTACGGCACTCCATGTGCATCTCCATGCATCTGAAATTCAGAAGCATATCATTTATGGATTAATTACTCAATCTTAAAATTAGTTTATTTTTGTTTTTTAAGGGTTGCTTTATGAAGAATTTAACATCTGCATGTAATGTGCTTTTATAAAATCCACCCCCTGATTCTCTCCCTTTCAAATCTTCCCATACCATCCTCACAACTTTTCTTTCTGACTACATGTATAGGGTAACTCCCTATGAATGAGCCCACAGAGTCCCACTACCCACCCAAAAACTTTTGCCCTTGGTTACTCAGCATAGCTAGATGGTAGGGTACCATTGCTGAAGGTAAGACACACTTTGGTTGCAAGAAGAAATCAAGCTAGAACTGACTTGAAAATTTGCTCCTTATTGGTTCACTTTCATAGTGTGGAAAAATGCTATGAAGGCTCCTTGAAGAGAAAAATCAGCAGTTCTATTACCCATTGTTGAATGGTGATTACTTCATTATTGACACAAGATATACCCACTGGTACAATAATGTAATAATGGTTATGGAGGAGGTAACCAATTGCTTTCTGATTGTATTTGAAGCTTATGCCACAGAAGGACATTTATGCCTGGTACTGTAAACATGACAACAACCCTTAGCTGTGGAGATCATAGGCTCTAGTGGAGCCTATTATATATTTACTATTATTTATTTAAATGGCTATGTTGTCAAACAGCCTTCTAAGCACTTATGTTTCTATACATAAATTTATGCTACTCTCAACATGGTGAGAGAAGCTTTTTTCTGCATTTGGGCATCTATTAATGGAGAGACTCATGGTCAGTAAAACTGATAATAAATGAGTGTTGTGTGTCAGCCTTAAATGAGACCTCTATATCACCTTTATCTCCCAAGATGCAGGGATTGTCATGGATGAAAAACGTAAAAGCCAAAGGATGAGGACAAGTGCTATGAAATATCTTCTGATCCTGATACAGCCATTGTACCCACAAACTCACTGAAGCTATGATAATTTACACAAGACCTGCACAAGATCAAGTCAAGCCAATGAGATCACACAACATCCTGGCAGAGAGAACTAATTCTACTAAATGGGTTACAAAAAATGGAAAAGGGTAAAAAACTAAAGGAGAGGAAATGAATGTGGGAGAGGAATGTGTTGGAGGGGTTCGTGGGGAGTTGGGAGAGTAAGGAGTAAATATGAACAAGATACACTGTACAAATGTATTAAATTGTCAAAGAACAAAAAAGTGTTCTAAAATAAAGTATAATAGTAATTTTATGAGAATAACAGAAACCTGTACTTATTATCCTTATTGTTTGCATATATATTAAGTTTTGAGAAATTTGTAGATGTATAGGACGAATTTTGCTCAGTTTCAACCCCATTATCCATTTTTGTCCACTCCTACTGCCTATATCCTTCATCCCTACAAGTCTCCTAATTTAAATATCCTTTTCTTTTGTTTTGTGTGTTTTGGGATCCCCTGAGTATTGTTAGAGTTGCTTGCATGGACATAGGTGGGAAACGTTATTTGCTAGATATTGGAATAGATTTTAGTTGCTACACTACTGAAGAACATCAAACCCCATTCCCCAACAACCATTAGCCTCTAATAGTGAACCAGGGAGGGCTAGTGCACCACAAGTCCTTCCTCTAGCCAGGATGAAATATTGACAGTCTCAGTCTTGGGCAGATATTAACAGGTAACCACAGTTGCCGTGAATTCATGAGTGCAATGACTTTATCATGTCCAGAAGATCCCTGTTTCACAGCACTATTCCTCATCTTCTTCTTGCATTCTTTTTAAACTCTTTTACAATATTCTCTAAGCCTTGGATGATATTTTAAATAATACCTCTTATTGAGAGGTTCTTATGTGGCTACTTTTATTGGAGGTTGTTTTACTTTTCAGTGATATTTAATAATTTACTTGATATTACTCTATCTTTCCTCTAGCTACCAGGTAGCTATTAATCTGCAACATATCTATGCATCTGTATCAATACCAACTCAAGTATACTTTGATATGTGTTATTCTCTGAAACAACTAGAATGCAACATAAGTCTTTAGAAAGATTATAAAGACACTTGCTACTTGTGTGATGAATACTGATAATCTGGAATGAGAGAAACAGTAGGAGAGAGCAGGAGAATTCAGAAAATTTATTGTGAAACAACTAAGGAAGTTCAAAACCTAAAATTTCACTAATTATATGTGATTCAAATGCTATACTCTATGATATTTGAGCATGCATGCAATTCATGTAGATGACTCAGACTTTAGATAACTTTAAGAATAGAAAAAAATCATAATTATATTTAATATTCAATTGAATTCCTCATGGTAAAATAACTACATAGTAGGAATTTTAGGCAACAGTTATTTGGTGTGCATGCAGCAACAGAAGATAAATCCATCTTAGCCATTATGTCATTAGTTTAGCATCAGAGATTATGGAGTGAAGCGACATAAACAAATCTCATTATTTTAAGCAAAGCATACATTTGCTGTCCATGAAATATATGTACTATGATCCCTGGCATCTTCCACAATGATGATTTATCCTATACAAGTCTAATATCTCCAGGTATACTTATTGAGATTTATCTCAAAATATTTTGTGTAGGTGTAGGAAAACTAATACAAAATTATGAACGGAAAATAGAGAAACTAAAGCACTACCTCACCTGAACCTCCCTAAGGTTCTTAAGGAAAGGCAATTAATAATTTCACCTTTCTTAAAATCAGTCTTTTCATGGATAAATTACTAAGCTGTATGGAAGACAGCACTTTTTTTTACTAAAGCTCTTCAAATGCTAATTTAATTTTCAATATCACATTTGCTGGAAACTCCCATTTGAGAATGTTCTTATTGATTATATTTATTAAGTCCATCAATTGTTCTGACCACAGAATGCCCAAAATTAAAATATGTATCAATAGTGAGATAGAAAACTAGTAAATAAATGAGTTATGAATTATCTTGTCTTCTCCAGTTCAATTCACAGAATTAAGATTAAGCCCGAGGGTATTAGGAGTAGAAAATTACTAAATGAATAAAGATGTTCATAGATCTTAATTTAGAAAATAAAGTAATAAAGCTTAGTAAGTAATTCATTCATTTGTCAGAAAAATAATATCAGAAGGTAAACACATATCACAAAGGTAATCTTAATTCCTGAGTTCAGCACTAGAACCCAAGGAATCCTTTCAGTCCACAGTGGAAATTAAACTTTCTCTACTAGCATGAGAATTAAAACTTAAAAAATTCACTAATTATTTGGAATTCATTTACTATAATCTATCATATTCGAGCCTACACCCAGTTCATGTAGATAGTGCAAAGACTTTAGAAATATCTATAGAAAGAAAACAAATTATGTTCACATTTTATAACTCAATTGGATTCACCATGTTGAAATAACTATATAGTATTTAACATTTTAACCTAAAGAGAATTGGATTAAACAAAAAGTTTTCCAAACGTTCACAAAAGAATAGTCCCATGATCATTATCTGGCATTTAAAATTCTGTAGGTAGGCTTGGAGAGATGGCTCAGCAGTGAAGAACACTGACTGTTCTTGCAGAAGACCTGGGTTCGAATCCCAGCACCCACAAGGCAGCTAACAACTGTCCAGTAACTCCAGTTCCAGGGGATCCTACAGCCTCTTCTGTATTCTGCAGGCATTGCACAACACAGGTGCACTTACCTACACACAGGCAATACAGGCATACACATAAAACAAAAATAGTAAATAAAATATTTTTAAAAAGAAACTGTTATGTTTCAGAGCTGGAGAGATGGCTCAACAGTTAAGAACATTGGTTGTTCTTGCAGAAAACTCTGATTCAAATCCCACCACCCACACGGCAGCTAACAACTGTCCGTAACTCCAGTTTCAGGACATCTGACAGCGTCTTCTATTCTCCACTGGCTTTGCACAACATTGGTGCACTTACCAACACACAGGCAATACACACATACACATAAAATGAAAATAATAAGTACGATTTTTTTAATTCTATATGTAAATACATATTTTCTCTTTTATATCTATACTCATATAACTGGTCAAGTAAATTTCAAGATGAAAAGTAATAGATTTAAAGATATGATGATGAATGATTTAATAAGATATCCTAGAATATGAAGGAATTATAAATGCGTCTGCATTTTGAATCATTTTTGGATGCACAATCTCAGATTCCAAAGGAAGTACATACTTATATCATTTCTTCTAGTTTAAAATCAGACTACAGAATGTTTTCAATATAGCATGTTAAAAAAATAAAATAGACTTATCGACCACAGATTATATGATTATAATATATTTAAGTACTTAATTGATAATCAATACTCGAGTTGCAAATCTAGATTATTTCTCTTTGGAATATGATAGTACTTTTTGATTAATGATAGAAGGATTAATATAAAAGTAAACCATATGTTTATATATTTCAGAAGCAACCACCAAAGTCTTTTATTATTTTCAGGTTTCAAATAATTTTACTCTATAACCAAATTAGTGAAATTTATATTCATAGTTTTATAATAATTTTAATTATTGAAAAGCAGTAATTTAATATGATTATTGCCTTAGTACATTTGTTATGGTTATTTTTCTAAATTACGAGCCAGGATCAACAGCCTATAACAAAGAAAGTAAAAAAAACTCTTCCAAAGAGTTGGGCATATCCATTTAAATTTCAAAATCATCAGGGGCAGAAAATAAGCACATTCATGAATTTTTACTAAACTTAGACTCTTGAGACAGTAGTACCTAGAAATATGTTTAATGCATCAATTTATAAATAGATATCTTAGCTCTAATTACTGATGGATCTCTCTCCCTTCCTCCCTCCATCCCTCTCCCCTTTCCCTCTGTCTTTTTCTCTCTTTCCAATTTTTTCTATTATTAGTGTATATCAATTTCACAAAATATATTTTTCATGAAATTTCCATACACAAATATATCCACCAACTCAATTACTTTTATCTTATGTGCCCCCTACACCCAACCACTTCTTCCCTTTCCACGTCCCTAGTAGTACACACTTTTAAGTTCATGCTGTTCTTGATTGTCTAGATTCCACATATCGGAGAAAATCTTTAATAACTTTCTTGCTGAGCATGGCTTATTCCAAGCAGCATGATTTCAGTTCCTTGCCTTATTCTGCAAATGGCATAATATCATTTTTTAAATAATGAAGTGAATCTCATGTGTATATGCACAAGTCATATAAATATATACAAATATAATGAATATCACATTTTTTCTAATCAAGTTCTTTTTTATGGGTATCCATGTTTTATTATCTGTTGGTTTGTGGTTTTTTTAAAACAAGAAATCTTTGTTTTTAACTTTTAAAAAAATTATTGAGAATTTTGTACATGCATATAAGGTGTTTTGCTCAAATATATGCCCACTCCCCTCTAACCCCTCCCTTATCTCCCCATCACTTTTTTCTGACAACTTCGAGTATTTTTTCATTCTTTCTTTTTAAAAAAGAAATCTTATCAACAGTGATCCTTTCTTCTGTTTCTTTGAAAATTTGCTATGACAAGGTAGAAAATTTAAAGTTTTTTTATGCATTATTTTTCAAACTTGAAGTCTTTAGAGAAATTTAATACTAGTTTACTGTATAGTTAAACAGGAGGTAGCATTCAGAATCAATGTGTCTATAAAGAAAATACAACAGAAATTTTGAATATGTAAATAAATTTGGAAGAACATTTAGAATTATTATGTGATAGGTATGGGACAACGAAAATAGAGAAAGAATTGAGTTGTAATTAGTTTATGATGATAAAAAAATCCCATTTCTCTAAGATGGCAATGCATGGCCCATGAAAAGGTAATCAAACTCATTCTACATGTAGGAGACTGAAAGATATAAAAAGAATTCATTGCCATATAAGATGTGAAATAGAAACACTGCTATTACAGGAAAATATGAAAGAAGTGTAAAAGACATCATCTATTTCTTGAACTTTATAAAGATTTGAGTTCACAGGACAAAGTTGGCAAATGAGGCAAAGCAGACATTTTTTAAAAAGTGTATTGAGTAACAATGACTTTTTGCTGCACTGTAAAATTTTTACATAGCATCATTAACATATTTTGGAATACTAAAATTTAACAAAAGTCTTAAATTTAAATCAAAATTTGTCAAAAACATGAAACAAATGAGATTTAAGTAACATCAAGAAAAATACTCAAAAATATCAGATTTTTTTCTGAAAAGTGAAAATAGTCTTATAAATATTTAAGATTTGTGTATCACCATAGACATTATTGAAAAATACTGAAGAAACACAGAAAAGTAATATATAATGATAATATGATGATGGCCTAGAGAGATGGCTTGGTGGTTTAGAGCACTGGCTGCTCTTGCAGAGGACCCAGGTTCAATGCCCAAAACCTGCATGGCAGCTAACAACCATCTGAAACTCCAGGTCCAGGTGATCCAATGCCCTCTTCTGACCTCCACGGGCATTGCACTACATCAGAGCACATATACATGCAGGCAATAGTCATTTACATAAAATTTAAAAAATAAATAAATATAAAAAGCAAATAAGATGAATAGTACTGGAAATTTACCAGAAAAATGTATTGAAAGATGAGTTCAGCAAATAATAATTGGAAGACTCAATTATAAATTTTAAATGGTTTTTTAAAAGTGTTAAAGATAATATTTAAAATATAATTATTACACTTGTTAAATATATTTTTTCATTTTTAACTGAATTTTGTGTATTTCATATAATGGATCTTAATCAAATTTAGAACCTCTCTCCCATCCATGTTCCCCCAAAGCACTTCCCACTGGATTTCATGTATTCTGTCATATACGTTAAGTCCTATGGTCAAGCACTTGTACCCAGGTATTCCTAGGTACAGTGTTGTGGTTATTATGCTTTAGAGCTTGGTTGGACTATTGATTGTTTTTTATACCTTAGCAGCTTGCATAATATCCTCTAGAACTATGAAAGTTAGTCTTCAGGGAGAAGGCTTCCAGGTCAGTCCCAGCTTTGTTACTTCAAGTTCTTCTGTGTCTATATTGTATCCTATCTTCAGCAATAGGGTCTTACCTTCAAGTTCTGGGAGGTAATCAATGCTGTGGCCATAGCCTGTATTATTTTTATTAGTCTCTTGGACTACCCTGACCAAGAACTCAAAGTTGCTTCCCATTCCTGGCACTGTGGGTTTTGTTATATAGCTATCAGCTACACACATGAACTCACATTTATATTATATCAAAAATTTTCAATAGACAATACTACATTTGCTTTAGATTTTCACAACACTTAAGCGTTATTTCTTTTTCCTCTCTCTGACCCTGTATAGCCATCTGTCCTCCATTCTCATTTAAAGTACCCCCAATTTTCCCCTTGATAATCCCTGTTTACTGCTGTGCCCCTATCTTGAGCTCCTTCTCCTCCCTTTTGCCCAATGATTACATTATATTTTCCTGGCTCCTGTAGTTATACTGCGATATATATTCACAATTAAGTACTTGGAGTTAGGATCCACAAATAAGGGAGAATATGCTTTGCTTTTATTTCTGGAGTATGGTTACCTCGTTTAGTATGACAGTTTCTAGTTCTATCCACTTACCTGCAAATTTCAGGATTTTGCTTTGCTTTACTTCTGTATAGCGTTGAAGGACACTTTGAATGTTTCTATTTCCTGGGTATGGTGAAAAGAGCAGCAACAAACTTGGCTGAGCAAGTTCCTCTGTTGTAGGATTACAATATTGAGTTCTTTGGACATATGCCAAGAAGTGATACAAGTATTTTCTCTTTCTTTTTTCTTTTTTCTTTTTTCTTTTTCTTTTTATTTATTTATTTATTTTGGTCTCTCTGTAGCCCCAGTTGGCCTGCAACTAGCTATGTAGATCAGGCTGGCCTTGATCTCACAGAGATCCACCTGCCTCTGCCTTCCTGGGAATAAATGCATGGCACCGCCTATTTGGGCTTATTTGTTTTCTTGATCTTAGCCATTCTGACTGGGATAAGATGAAATATTAAAGTAGTTTCATTTGTATTTCCTTATTTGGTAAGGATGTTGAACAACCTTTAATGCATTTTATACTCATTTTTATTTCTTCTTTTGAGAACTCTGTGCAGATATGTAACCCATTTTTTTCAATTGGGCCATATATTTTCTTGATTTTTTGTTTTTGATTTCTTTGCTTATTCTGGAACCTAATACTCTATCGACCAGATGTATACCTGTCAAATATTCTTTCCCACTCTGTGGACTTCTTCACTCAGATGGTTACTTCTTTTGCTGTACTGAAACTTTTTAGTGTAATTAGGTCTCATTTGTCAACTGCTGACATTAATTCTTGAGTAAACAACATATATGTATATATTTTAAGAAGCTTCTACATTAGTAGATATTATATGACTTCTTCAAATGGCCTTTATTGTTAGTTATCCCTCCTTTTAATCTCTCCCCTGCCCTGCCCTCCCATTCCACACATCATTAAAATCTTCACATTTGATGATTAACCTTTCCCCTTTTATATCACTACATCTTATCTCACCTCACATTGCCCCTTATTAATTTCCTATCCTCTATGGAGTTTTCAATTGAAACACACCTATTTAAAGTGTCAAAGTAATCATAATTGCAAAGAGAAAAAAGTCCTTATAGAAGAATATCTTAGACATAGAAGCCAATTCCCTGAGGCAGTAGCATTTTGGCCAGGGGTTGGGGACAGAGAAAAGGAATAAACAAAATGGATGATTACATAGAAGCTGAAATATTGGAGTGATAGACATGCTATATTTAAAATACATTGAAGACTAATTTCATGACTTTCTCAAAAATAAGAATATTGCACCTAATGAATATAGGTTTTAAGCAGGGATATGCATGCTCATAATCTAAGAAATTGGCAAGATAACAGTGAGTTTGATGCCAACTTGCTTGATATATGAAGACTGTCTCAAGAAGGTTTAATTTACAACCCAAAAGTGTTATTAATACAGAAAAAATATTATTTCACTCATTCTTTCTTCAAAATGGACATAATCTGGATTACAATGAGTTCTACTAAATATACAACAAAAGGTTACTGTTCGCAATGTAAACAACCTCTCTTAGCCATGTTTTCAGCTTGTGACCCAGGCATCTGACATTAATTTTTCAGGACCGCACCTTGCTTTGCTCCCAAAAGAATGACTGTGCGTGTTATTTAAATCAAAGCAATGGTAATAAAATATCTTTGTCATTGCAAAGAGTGAGAAGAATTGAGATGTCTGTCTGAAATTGTGTGTGTGAGATATTTAGGGCCTAGGCATCAGAGGGCAAGAGTCTCTGGTAAGATAAAGTTGAATTCTATTTTTCAGTTCCCCAATTAATGCTAGAGATCTTGTTTTAATAAAAGTATGAGTGAAGCCTGAATTGAGAACCAGTTGCATATGACATCTGAAGGAAAACATTCTCAGAGTTGAAGTCAATTCTTGACATTAAGTGCTTAGAGATGCTGCAGAAAAAATGAAAGTAAATTAAGTTGTGTTATTTTTTCCTATTTCTGGAAAGTTAATATAAATTTCAAATATATTTTTCCTAAAGGTCACTGTGTGTTTATTGTTAATATGCATATTGTAAACTTTTTCTGAGAATAGTAGCTGTAAGTCAAAATAAGAAATATATATTCTGAAAAAGTTATCCCTGGAAGCACAACTGAGGGTTTTTGTAAATTTTTCTGGAAGCTTTAGAATTACTTGAGATAGTAACACATTACTTTAATTTTGAAAACTCATATTTTAATTGAGAATGTTGATTTTTTTGTCTCAGTCAATGTTTATATTAGATTTCTTAGTTTGGAATGTAGTCAATTTGGTACATTTAAATAAATATAGCTGTTTATATATGATGACCTTATTATTTTTTGTGTTACAAAAGAATTCAAAATGCTGCCATATCCTGCTTGGAAGCCTTTGATACAAACCACCAAAGGAGAAAATCTGGTTGGCCTATGAATAACATTGGAGCCAATTTTACTGCTGCATTAAGAAATGTCTCTTGGAAACCAGTGGTCATAGATGCAGATGCAGTGGCTGGAAATAATCCATGGCACAATTTGATCAGTCAGTCAAAAAGGTTGCCAGTTGCAAAGTGCCTTCTCTATCAAAAGTGGATATTTGTTATTAAAGAGCAAAGCAGAAGTTTATTCAGGAAGAAACCAAAGAGATGCACATTAAAAATCTGATGATGAGAGAAGGTTTCAAATGACATTTACAATGGCATAATTATGTCAGGCTCTGATTCACATCATATTAACATTTATAAGCCTCAAAAACTACATTAAGGAAAATCAAATTCCCTGAATTTCAGTTGTGGACTTTATAATTGGAGAAACATTCACAGGTTTGTTACTCATTTTTTTTTATATTTTATTTATTATTTCTATTTTATGTGTATATATGTATTGCCTGCATGTAGGTAAGTGCACCCGTGTCATGCAATGCCCGTGGAGGACAGAAGATGCTATTGGATCCCCTGGAACTGGACTTATGAACTGTTGTTAACTGCTATGTAGGTGCTGGGATTCAAACCCGGATCTTTTGCAAGAACAGTCAGTGTTCTTAACCCATGAGCCATCTCTCCAGCCCTGTTACTCATTCTTAAAAACAATAAAAAGTGAAACTGGAACAGAGAAAAATGAAATAACTTCCAAGTAAGAGATTTCAATCATTGTTTACGTGAATTTAGAGAAGTTTAAGTCCCAACATATTTATGTATTTTCAAGGAACAGAAACTATTCTTGTTTATTTCCCTCATAGGCAAAGTAAAAAAATATAAGAATGAGCATAAAACCAGAGATGATGATGTCACCATCAGAGTGTTCATTCATATCTTCAGAAATATTATTTTTAAAATAATATTTAAAATTTTTCTTTCATGGTTGGGAGAAAAGTTAAATATCTACTTTAATAATGTATTATAGTAATGCATAGCTACATTCACTATGTATATAAAGGGTTGTATATTTTAAGACTATGTAACAAGAAACAGTGCCAGACAGGCGAAACCTCCCTTTGAATTTGTTGGTCAGGGTAGTAAAATTACACAGGCTATTGCTACAGTCCTTGATTGCCTCACAGAACGTGAAGGTAAGACCCTATTGCTGAAGAAAAGACACACTTAAAACACAGTGTTTAGAGCAACAAAGATGGGACTGATCTGGAAGCCACCTCCTAGAAGGCTAGCTTTCATAGTTTTGGGGAACACCATGCAAGTTGCCAAGACAGAAGATCAATTAAAGGTCCAACCCCAGCTTTAATGTCTAATGACCACAACAGCAACTGGCATAGTAAATTATATTGGGGTACTTTTATCTTGGGGGTAATCATCAGCTACCAGATTGGACTTAAACCCCACTCAATGGGAAGGAACTCATGTGTAGTACTGTAAACATAGCCAAATACACGACTTGAGAGGTCATAAATCTCAGAGAAAACCATAAGATTTTCACATGCTTAGACAAATGTAATTTCTTAGTATGTGCTAAATATGGACGCTTATATTTACAGATTAGTGTGCCAGTCACCACTCATCAAAGAAGCTTCCTTTTTCTTCAACAGATGGAAACTATTACATAGTTTTGCAACTAGTTGTACACAGAAATTAAGTGTCTTTGAAGGGCCCAACCCTAAGTGACACACTTACAATGGAATCTTTACATTTAAGACTCATGGAACATAATGAAACATGGGTAGAGAGAATACTAATGAACACAAAGCCAAGGGACCATTGTGGAATAGGGGGTGGAAAGATTGTAAGAGCCAGAGGAGGTGGTACATGACCATACCGAAAAGGAGTCCTACAGGCTCCTGGGACCTTGCTCTTATGAACTTACAACAATGGTGACAGCATGCACATACCCCATACAAACTCAAGCAGAAAAATACATGACATGTCAAATATGTCCATATAATGCTATTTTTAGTGAAGGAACTAATCATCAGAAAATAACTAGTCACAGTAGAAAGGTAACCCAGAAGACTCTAGTTTTTGACAAGGCAAAGAATTATAAGGTTCAAGGAGGAGAAAATTACCCCAAATGCCAAATGTTGGTCATGGTTAGATATGAAAAAGAAGAAGAAATACTGATAAGCCCATGTGAAAATTCTATATAATTTGGTTATATGTTGAAACTTGGCTGGAGTGGGATCAAAATGGAACCCGAAGAAAGAACATGTAATGAATATCAACATTTACATAGAAGATGTTTTATCAGCCTGAAAGAAAACTTGTCAAATTCACTCAGATATACATGACATATATTTTATTTTTATTGTGGTGTAATTCATGGGTTTGTTCATGCTAGACACTCTGTCACTAAGCTACAGCATTGTCAAAATATTTCAAAATATATTCTTTTCTAAAAATTAATACAGTTAGTAAAATTATCAAACATTTGAAATTATGAAAATTTAATTTCCATATAATAATTGCTAATACTGCAACCATAATGAGCTTATGACCACACAATATTCTTCATGTTTCACAAAATGTTGACCCTCTAACTCTTCAGAGCACAGCTCAGCAGGAAGGCCTCACTCTAGAAATCTAAGTAATTCTTTAATCTGATCTAAGTGTACTTAGAATCCAAAATTTAAAAACATGAACACATTACTGTAATTTAAAAAAAATATGAGTTGAAGTTAACATGACACAAATTTACACAGTTTAGTGACAATTAATACATTTTTAGGGTAAAGTAATATCTTTATTTTTTAATTATTTATTTAATAACCATATAATTAAAAGAAGCACTTCAATACAACAGCATTGACATATTCAATAACAATTTCCAGGGGTAAGATGCATCACTTTCAAAATTGGCTGTAAATTTTTAGGTTTATAGTTGAACTAATACAGTTATACAATATTGTACTCCATATAAACCCTATAAGACATAAAATTAAATGAGGTTCTAAACTTTAATAAAGATCTCCATTTCATTATTAAAGTACAATTTCATACAGAAAAATTCATTTTTAATACAATTAACACTAAGATGCACATGCGTTTCTAATCTCTATATATCTGATTATTCCTAGTCACAGTCAGTTACTTTCTGAGATCTTTGTCATCTGAGCATGGATATAAAGTCATCAGGTAGATTTCAATGGTAATGTTTTTCACATCTACTAATTATTAAGGAGCAAATTTTTATGCTTTGAAGAATTATTTTTTTCTTTTTTAAATTTATTTATACACCCACTTCCAAGGTAGCAGCACCCTCCCAAGCCTCCCTCCCCCCACTAGAGCCCTTATACTCTGATATCCCTGCTACTGTCTGCTGTGTTGTTGGCACCCCTAGCCATTCCCCACTACTTGCCCTTCTGGTGAATCTACTCAGCCTATCTAGAGGTCTTTGTTTTAGGAGG
>NW_008339433.1:1150798-1167413 GCF_000622305.1 Nannospalax galili
AGATCTCCTCAGCCTCCTTGATCAAGAGGACAGGTGACCCACCAACATTATAGGACATTTTGAGAGATGCTCATAGTCCCCTGGAACTAGTCGACCTAGGAGGGCAAGGAGCAAAAAGTGTCCTTTATGTCCCTCTGACCAAATTATTATAGACCCCAAAGTGTATCTGTTAAACTCTCAAGAAGGTTAATTCCACAAGTATGGTACTTTTACTGTGTGTCATGTAGATAAATCTTGGGCAAAGAGCAATTGTTCTCAGATAAACTTTACCTAGACATGTATTTCTTGATCTGCTATGTATAATTTGTCAGTAGGTTGTAGGAGTAATATGGTTCCCTCTGGTTTTCAAAACTAGCTAGGCATTATTTATCTCTCACATTTTCTCACCCCTCCATCATGGTTTTCCCACGTAAGGTGCCCGCATTTCCCCCCTTTCTCCCTTACTAATACACTTCTCCTATTGTCCTACCTGTGTTGAGCTTCATTCCCTTTATCCCCTAGGTTCCTTGTATACCCTTCCCTCCCCCCTCCCTTAAATTAACCAAATTTTTATCCATATCTCCCTTATTAAGGCCTGTTTCCTAATGTTATACTGACAGTGTTGTGCAACTACCAACTTTGAGGTCTAAAACATGCTCCTCCTTCAAAGTAAGCAATGCCTCCACATCACCAAAGATCCTTACCATTGCAGTCTCTCTTGGTTCTGTATTAATTTACCTTTACCAGGCACTTTCTAGAAATAAAACATATAATTATTGGCCCTTAATATATCTTCCTTGAGTTAATGTGATTATTTTGAAAACTTTTCTTACTGTAGTATTCATCACTACTTACTTTTCAGGGTTGAATTGTATTCTTTTACATAATTATCCAGCATCCAGTATTCAGTTTATGAAGAATTGAACCAGTGCATATAACAACTTATGCATACACAACAGCTTATGAAGAATTGAGCAGTGCATATAACACGCTAGTTTAGATAATTTGCTTCTTTGATTTGAGTATACACACCCAAGAAAAGTATGAAAGCTATAAGGTAACTCTAGGCTTAGGACTTTTGGAAATCAACAAACTATTTTGCCCAGGGGCTGAAACAGTTTACATTTCTATCATGTATTTATCAGAGTTCCAGAATTTTCAAGTTGAGAAAGAGCTTTCAGCCCCTCTGGACCACAGCTTCTCTCTGCTGACACTGAAAAAGCACTTCCCTGAATATTTCACTTCAGTGATGTTGGTCTCTTCTTAATCACAGCTGATTTTCAGCGCCAGCTTACAAGCATCAATTGTTCCAGTAAAGACTTCAATTCAGTCTTTCTGGTCTGTCTCACAAATATTTCTATTAGCATCTTTAATGGGCTCTCAAACTTCTCTCTGAAACTTCAGAAGCCAGGCCTCCATCTTCTTCACCTTTCCCAACCTTATTAACCTTATTATCTTCCAAGTTCCCATAGAGTAGCCCATTAAGCTGGAGACCCTCATTGACTTTCCTAGTCCAAAGCTCCACTTCTGCAATCCTCCCACAAACAACATGTTCACATCTGTCACTGCAATAGCCTACTCTCTGGTATCAATTTCTGTGATAACACTAGAAAAACCAACTTAGGGTGGAAAGAATTTTTTTTCACTGTCAGCTTACAGTTCATTATGGAGGAAAACCAGTGCAGTAGTTCAGGTCAGGAACCAAAGTACAGAACATAGAGAAGTGCTGCTTACCGGCTTGCTTTTCAAGCCTGTGCCTGGCCTGCTTTATTATGCAACTCAGGATCACCTGCCCAGATGTAGGAACACTCTCAGTGGACTGACCCTCCCACATCACTCAACAATCAAGAAAATGCCTCAGACATGTCCATAGGCCAATGCGATAGTGAAATTTCCTTCCGAGGCTCCCTTTTCCCAGGTATGTCAAACTGACAACTGAAGCTATCTAGCATAGTGTGTTCTTATGTTCAGTGCAAATGCTAGCTGAGCCGGTATGTGAGCCACAAGAATCCACTTGTTTTCTCCTCCTCAGCATGAGGAATGAAATCACTTGCTGCTATTCACAGCTTTTTATGTGGATTCAGCAGAAAAATTAGGCCCTCATATAGCAATTATACTACTTGAGCTAACATCTACCCGGATCCTATATGTGCATTATGAGCATTTAAATATCTTCTTTGAAGAAATAGTTGTTCAGGTCCTTAGGAAAATTTATATTTTTGAGTTTATTATATTGTTCTTGAGAAATGTTTATATAAATTGACTGTGAAGCCTTTATCAGATATTTTATAATCTTACAAAATCTCATAATTTTATCAGATATTCATATTTTATAAATATATTGTCCTATCTATGTATTATTTTATATTTATGGCTGTATATTTGATGAATGTTAAATTTTTAAAATATTTTTTGCAGTGGAATGCTACAGTTAATTTTTTCAAAGAATTAAGGCAGATTTCTTGCAGTTCACGAATGAGAAACTACCATGATCCAAGTCAACTATCCAGTTCTCATATCTTTCAATGTCTGCAGCTTACACTGACTCAGAAAAGTTTTTAATGTATATTTTTATTGAATTTTTGTGCATTTCATATAATAGATATTAATCAAATTTATAACCCCTCCTCATCCACATCCCCCATAATTCCCCAATCAGATTTCATGCATTCTGTCACATATGTTACAGTCTATCTGGTCAATCATTTTTACCCAGATGTCTCTCAGTGCAAGTTCATTCACTGAAGTCTAGTCAGTTTATCTAGCGTCACTCGCTTAAAGAAGAACAGCTCTTCCTGACCCCACAGTAATCAGTTGGCAACAGTTCCTCAGCTAACTTTGGGGTCTGCTGCCCATTCTGTTTCCCCAGTTCTATGCGGGGTTTTTGTCTCACTGAGTCAGTATAGGTCTTGTGCATGCTGTTACCACTGTTGCAAGTTCATATAAGTTAGTGCCTATAAGCCTGAAAAACCTCTGTTTCCTTATGTGAATGCACCAACCCTGTCTCTTAGACTCTTTCTGCCCTCTCTTCCTTAGTGGTCCCTTGAGCCATGGGTGGGTGAGGTTTAATATAGGAGTCCTCTTCAGGGACATGCACTCTTCAGTTTCTTATTCTTTATACCTTGGCCAGTTGTGACCTTCATTGTACATCACACTCTGTTTCATGAGGCACCATCTCTGGTGAGAGTTCACGGACACCATCCTGAACCTGACTGACCAATCACATCTAGAAACCTTTCTTAAAGCCATTTCAAAATCCTCCATATTTGTAGGCATATGCATTTCTTTTCTTGAAAGATTTTGGGATTTTCTGGGGTCAGAGCCTCTATATGTGTTTTCATGGCCACAAGGATACATCCCTGCACACATTGGCAATGTTTGCACCTGAATAACCTTCCATGTTTTCTGCTATGGTTTCAAAAGTAATATCATCCGCCAATTCCAGCTCACTCAGACTTATTCTTAATAGTTCTCCCCTGCTTTTTGCTGATGGTAAAGGAATATAGATTTGTTGCTCAGGACACCTTCTTAAAGCCTCATGTATAGCCAAATGAGAATTAGTGGGTGCCAGAACCGTAAGCATTTTAGAAGAGTCATCATTTTCAGTGGCACCTCCAACACCATCCATTTGAAGTAGCAGCTCAGCTTTCACTCTTCTGCTTGCTTCATGTTCTTCCCAAGTCTCCCTATGACTGCTAGGGAATTTATCTCATCAGTAAATATTGTGGCTGGGGGACAAAAACAAGCCATTTCAAAGAGAAGGTGGATAAGCTTTTCAGACTCTTCTTTATATTTGGAAATCAGAGTTTATGAAAAATACATTGAAGAGTGTTGTTTTGGATTCTGCAGTCACGGCTTTAGCAAGGCTCTCCTTTCCCCTGCCAGGTGAGCCAACCATCAGTACTCCTTTTATTATTCCCCTAATGACCAGAAATAATTCTGGCAACCACACTGGTAACACTTAAGCAACATTTTGGCTTCTACTAAATCAGAACTATCATCCTATCGAACATTGGGATTCTGAGATATTAGGTCTCTTTCCAGAGCTTCTACTAAGTCCTTGTTATACTCAGTGCTATCAAATTTATTTGTCTCTGTTTTTTTAACTGCAGCAGATGACTTTTTTTCTTTTTCTCTCTTCCTTTACTCGGTTCTTTTCAAGACAATGAATAGTTTTCCTCTGTCTTTGTGAAGATTTTGTGTAGATGGATGATGAGATCTGACAGCTGTACTGGGTGGTTACCTAACTGGTTTAGGGTTACTGTACTGAGGAGACTACCGTTTCTGGTGAGCGTCTTTGTTCAGGAGCTGGAGGTACAGGTAACGACCAAACTCTCCTTCAGGAGCTGGAAGCTCATGCTGTGCAGCTTTCAAGGTAGTGCTGTTCATTTAAAGCTCTGGAGTGTTTGCATGATATCCTTAACATGCTTAGCTTAACATTTATTTCCTGCCAAACTGGTTACTGTTTCTACTGGAGGTACATGTCATAGAGTATAAACACTTGCTCACTTGGTCAAGAGTTTTCTGATAACAGACAATCACAGATTCATAGTCCCCCAACAATGCATATTGACAAGCCAATTTTGCATTCTCATTAATCATGAGAAGACACTTGCTCAAATGTAAGCTAGTGTGGCCCAGGCACCTAGTGGCCATGTCAGGGGCGGAGCAGAAGGACTGCCCCACAGTAAGAAAAGACAGACTCTGCAGGGCTGCACTTGCTCTCGGTGCCTCACCTGTGGGCTTATTTATTATTTTATTTTAGGAGGTGTATGAGCATATTGCCTGCATGTGTATAAGTGAAGCCATGTTGTGCAATGCCCGCAGAGGTCAGAAAAGGGCGTAACCTCCCCTGGAACTGGAGTTATAGATGGTTGTTAGCCACCATGTGGGTCCCAGGAATAGAACCCAGGTCCTCTGCTAGAGCAGCCAGTGCTCTCTTGTGCTTGTTGATAGCTCTTCATCTAGAGGTTGGATGTGAAATTTCCCCCATACATTTTGGCATTAACCCCTGAGCCATCTCTCAAGCCCCAACCAGTTAAATTTATGGCGATCTAATTAATGCTTTTATATTTTCAGTATAACTTTGGTGTCTTACATAAGAATCTGTTGCCATATTAGTCTTGCAGATGAATCCCTATGCTTTTTTATAAGAGATTTTGGGGCTTACTTCTAACAGTTAACTGATCAACTTTGAGGGGAATGTTGCTGATTGTATGAGAAAAAGTTCTACTGTTATTCCTTGAACTCTGAATTTGCCTCAACACTATGTGTTGGAGGTCAAGCCAACAACACACTGTTTTTATTACTTTAGCTTTGTAGTGCAGTTTGAAGTTATGGATTTTTGAATCATAATAATTTATTATTCTCTTTCATGGCAGCTATGGTTATACTGACCTCCTCTAAAATTTACAAAGTTTGAGGATATTCATATAAAAAGGCAACTGGAATTGTATATGGATCAAATTTAACATGTGGATCACTTTGTATATCAGTGACATCTTAATGTTATTAATGTTTAAATTCAGGACCACAGTATGTATTTCCATTTCTTTAGCTGATATTTAAGTTATTCCTTCCTCCATGCCTTTCTATTCTAAGACATTAACCCAGGGCCTTGTACATCCTACTCAAAGATTATAACACTGGCCTCCAACCCACCCATTTGGATTTCCATCTAACAGATCAAATAATCATAATAGAAATAACTTCATTTTTACTTTTCAATTTAAAATTCTTTTATTTCTTTCTCTTTTCTAATTCATCTGGATATAATTTCCAAAAATTTCTTAAATATATAGAAAAGGCATCTTTAAATCATTCATGAGCTTTAGTGGGTATCTCATAGATTGTACTAAATAGTTGTCTGCATTCTTTGAGATTATGTTTACTTATTTTAAAATAATTTTTATTCTTTGAAAATTCCATGTGTGTGTGTATATATATATATATGTTGTTGCTTTTATCCATCAACCACTACCTTCTTCCAAATGTCCCTAGTGCCCCCCACTCCATATCCCTCCCAGTTTCATATCCTCTTTTGGTTATTAATAATCGTAGGAGTCCAGCCAATTCTGACTACGTGTATATGTGTGTGTGGTCATCCACTGGGGCATGAGCAACCTAGAAATTAACAAGTCCTTAAAGCAGAGTGACTTTTCTTCCCTCAGGAGCCATCAGTTTTCAGTAGTTCCTACAAAAGGACCCCTTCTCCATCTATGCTGGAACTTTGACTGGCTTGATCTCTTGGAAATCTTGTTCAGGCAAACACATTTGCTGTGATTAGATGCATACAACACCCATACCATGTCCAGAACTAGCATTTTAAAGCTTTCCTCCCCATTCACCAGCTCTCATATTCTTGCTGCCCCTATTTCCATGAAGTTCCCTGAGCCTCGGGGTGGTGGGAGGTTGATATAAAAACGACCCACTGACAGGTGAGTACACAGAGTTATTTATTCTTATCATTTTGGCCAGTTATGAGTCACCGAATTAACCACTACCCATTGCAAAAAGAAGCTTCTTTGACAAAAGTTGTTTAATACAAATTTATAGATATATACATGAATATGTAGGAAGAAGTTTGACAGCATGAGCCTTTGCAAAAACTACAGTAGTCTCCCCACGAGAACTACAAACCTCACAGTCATGGAATTTTGATCAGGTTTACAGTATCAGGCTAGAAAAACCTTCTGTGTAACAGACCTCATATCTAATTATAAAGCAGCTTGTTAACCCGATCACCATCATGGCGACTGTTGCACCAGTGGGCACATCATGCCAGCAGATAAGTACTGTAACATGTAGGGTCCAGCACTGACTAAGACCACAGATAGCTTTTGTCGCCAGCAGCCTGAGTAGCACCATCTGGCACTATGTAAGTTAACCAGCAGGGAAAGGATTTTTCTGGTCATTTAAAAGTTAATTTCTCTATGGACTATATCCAAAGTGAATGGTGCCTTCAGAAGTAGGGTTTTACATACATTAATGAAGGACAATAAAGAGCAGCAGCAATTGCCTTGTTGTTTGCAGTGTTTCTGGGGCCTCCCTCACCAATAACTTGTATGGAAGCATCCTGTGCTTGGCAGTGAAATTTTCATTTATTAATGAAATGCTACCCCATGTCTGCTGGGGTAGCATTGTGCACATATGTAGGATAATTATGTTCAACGTCATGCATGATAACTGTATTTACATCATTTGTACACCCTTTCTCCACCTTCCAACTCATTCCACACACCCCCTCTCAATATCCTGACCTCTTCTTAAATGCTTGTTACATATATGTACGTATATATATACAGACAACCAACAGAATCTATTTAGTGTTGCTTACATGTGCATGTGTTTAGGGCTGAGCACTTGGGATTGAATAAGCTGTAAAGGGGCTTGTCCCTGAAGAAAACTAATTCTCCTTTTCTCTACATTCATTGGTTGTTGATAGCCCTTCATCTAGAGGTTGGACCTTATGAAATTTTCCCCATACATGTTGGCATTTCAGCTGGTGTCATTATGCAGATCTTGTTTAAGCAGTCATATTGGCTTTTGCTTCCAAAATTTCATACAATGTATTTTGGTTACGTTCAGACCTTCTACCTGTCTCCAACCAGTTCCTACTGCCTCTGTCAGCTTCATGTCCTCCATTATTATTTAATTTAGTTTTTAATGTTTCTGAAAAGCCTTTAGTTTTTAATGTTTCTTAAAAGCCTATTGAATCCAATATATGCCTTCCATTTCTGCTGGGTATGGGTACATCTCCTGATACCTATTCAACTGACCAGGCCTCACTTAAGGAAGGAAAACAGACTCTCTCACTCCCCACATCCATCAATTGCCAACAGATCCTCATCTAGGGCTGGAGCTTATTGCCCACCTCCCACATGCTGATCTCCTGTCTGGCTTCACTTTGTACAGATCTTGTGAATGCTGTCATAAGAGCTATCAGATCATAGATGCAATGATTCTTTGGTGTGCAGACAACAGATTCCTGGTATTCATCTACCACCTCCTGTTCTCATAATATTTCTGTGCTCTCTTCCTCAGTGATCCCTGGGCCTTGGGAGGTGAATGAAGCTATAGGTGTCTCAATTACGGCTGATCACTCTAACATCTCTTATTTCTCTGTATGTTGACCATTTGTGGTTCTCTGTGTTATCACCAAATGCTATAAGATGGATCTATTGTGGTGAGAGATGCACTAATCTGTAGGTGCAATAATAAGTTATTATCAGTCAATTTAATATTATGTCTGTTTAGCAGAATGATAATACTAGGTTCTGTACTATAGCCTGTGACCTGTCTAGATTCAGGTTCTAGGGAATCATACTGCTCAGATTGCACAGGTGGCCTTTCAGGTCATGTCTTGAAAAAATAATTTAGCAGCAGGCATCCTGATCATCTGAGTCTTACTTTCTTTCTGTGCTCTCTTCAGTGATGTTCCCCTGACCCTTAGGTTTTGAGGTTGCAACTCAGATATGGCAATTTGGGCTGGGCACTGGAAGGTCACTCATTCTCTATATTTTGACCTGTTGTGGCTTTCTGTAAATGTCTCCACCTGTTACAAAATAAAGCTTCTTTGATGAGGTATGAGAGCTAAACTTATCTGTACATTTAAGTTTACATTCATAGAGTACAGTTTGAAATAGTATATATTTTCCGAACAGCTTAAGAGCTAGTGGATTTTTAGTTTCTTTAGGCATTTTAACATGTACCCTAATCCACTCCCTACCCTCTCCTCTACCCAATCTCCCTTACCTCAATTAAACCTTTAACTTCAATTATATCCCCCATCTATTTCATGTGATTTGTGTTCTTTTGTCCCTTTAGTTGAGTTCTTTTCTTGAAACAGGATATTACGTGTTTCCATTCAAGATTTATTGCATTGTGATTCAATAGAATGCATGGGATTGTTTCTATCTATTTTTAATTTGTAGATATTTGCTTTGTGCCACAGTATGTGGTATATTTTCTAGAAACTTCCATGGAATGCTGAGTATGTATTTTTTGGTACTTGGGTGGGAAATTTTATAGAAGTCTGTTAGGTCTATTTGATGTATGATATCACTTAATTCAGATGTTTCTTTATTCAGATGTGTCTTTTGTCTAGTTGAGATGTCTATTATAGAAAGTAGGGCAAGGGACTCACCCACTATCACTGAGTTGGGTTAATTTGTGTCTTGAAGTCCTTTAGAACATTTTTAAGAAATTGGGTGCAAGATAGTTTGGTGCATATGTATTCATAATATTAACGTTCTCTTGGTGAATAGTTTGCTTGATCAGAATGAAGGAACCTTCTTTGTCTCTTTGAATTAATTTTAATTTGAAGACTATTTCATCAAATCTTAGAATGGGAATGCCTGCTTTTTTCTTACGGCCACTTACATGGAATACTTTTTTCGCCTTAAGGTGGTACTTATCCTTGAATGGAAGATGAGTTTATTGTAGACAAGAAAAAGATAGATTAAGTTTTTCAATCTGTTTAACTAGTTTGTTTCTTTTCATTGGTGAGTTGAAGCCATTAATATTTAAAGTTATTGTGAGATGTGTATTTGCTATGGCCATATTATTTTCTCTTTGTGTTCTTAGTCTTATTTTGTGTTTCTGTAAATATACCATTATTTGTTTTCTTTTTGTAGCCTCTTAGGTATGGTCATTTCCTTCTTCATTATTACTATTATTATTATTATTATTATTATTATTATTATTATTAATTTCTTAGAGTATTTTTGTAGATTTAGTTTGGCGGACATTCATTCTTTCATCCTATTTACGTCATGAAAGTTTTTTTCCCCTTTGACTATGATAGACAGGTTTATGGGGTAAAGTATTTGGGTTGGCATCTCTGGACATGTAGTTCTTGGAATAATTTGCTCTAGGCTGTTCTTTCTTTAATAGTTTGCATTGAAATGTTAGCTATAACTGGGGATGGAGAGACGGCTTAGCATTTAAGAGCACTGGCTGCTATTGCAGAGGACCCGCGTTCAGTTCCCAGAACCCACATAGGAGCTGATAACGATTCATAATTCCAGTTTCAGAAAATCCAACACCCTCTTCTGACCTCCATGAGCATTGCATGATACAGTTGCACTTAAATACATGCAGGCAATACATTCATACACATAAAAAATAAAAATAAAATATTAAAAAATTTCAGCTGTAACTCTCATGGGTTTTTCTTTATATGTAACTTACTGCTTTTCTCTTGCAGCTTCTAACACCCTCTCTTTGTCCTGTAAATTTACTATTTTTTACTTATATATCTTGAGGAATTTCTGTTTTGGTACTTTGTTTGGTGTTCTCTGTGCTCTGCATATTCTTCTTTTATCTGTATAGGTATGTCTTTCCTTAATTTAGGTAATGTTTCTTCTATAATCCTGTTTAAGATGCTTTCAATGCCATTGACCTGAGATTGGCTATAATGCATAGATTTCATCTTTACATGGTGCCCACATTCTCTGAATATTTTATATTCTCAAAAAAAATTCTGGAATAGCTATATACAGAATATATACTTTCCATATGTATATGTAGGTATTCTTTCCTTGAGCTGGTCATGCCTTCAACTTTATTGCCCAGTGTTGATTTTTTGTTTACATTTGGTACATCCTGCTGGTGAGACTTTCTCCTGTCTTTTAAAATTTCTTTAAAATTTTTGAATTTCGTCATCACTTCAGCCTGAGTTTTCTTCAACACTTCCCTCTCTCATGAATTCACATTTCAAATCCTCAATTATTTTCTTTTCATTAAGCTGTATATCTATGTTTTCTTGACCTGTAGTCTAGAGTTTATTCCTATCTACTTGTTTCTGAGTTCATTGAAGTTTTGTTTGTATTAATCTTAAAGCCATTGATCACTGAATTCTTTCATATTGTTTTTTATTGTTCTTTTAAATTCTACATCCATGTGTTCTTCTGATCACTTCTCATTTTAGTGTTTTTTCTGTTGTTACCCAGGCATACAGATTTCTTTTGTTGCTTGTGATTCTGGTATGAAATTGAAGCATGCCTTTTTGAAACTGAAGCTTGATTCTTTTTTTAATGCAAAAATAATTTATTTATTTATTTCAAAAATATTTGTTAAATATTTGTCATAGTCTACAAATTGAATGAACACTGTATTTTAATGAAAATAGAATTCTTATGACATTTAAATTTCAGTGCACAAGACACAGGAGACTGAATTAACATATTTAATACAGAACATGGTAAGTAGTGTGGAAGAAACATTTGGTAATGTATCTTGGTTGCTTTCTGATTTGGTATTAATAGTTACTTGGTCTGTGCTCCAGCTGAACTAAATAAGTATTCATACCAGATAGAAAGTAACCAGGCAGAGGCCTTAGTCACAGCTCTTGGGCAGTCTCAGTCTCTGAAAGACTGGGCCCCTTTAGTCACTTTTGATTTTTTTATTGTAGAGACCATGTGCTTCCGGGCCAAGTATTCAGGTGTTCTCCATCAGAGTGACGTTGCTTCACCCCAACATGAGCCAGTTCTAACTAGCTAAGCCCAATAGATATGACCCCTGTAACAGTGAGAAAGGGGCTGGTTCCAAATCAGAGGTGTGGTAACCCAGTGGGCAGGGACCTGGCTGCTCAGTAGACTAATTTGGGACTCTCTGATTGAGGCAGCAGGAAGGGACCAGGTGTCTAGTCCCACACTGGGCAAATAGAATCAGATTGGGCTGGTTCTAACTAGCTCAGCATAGTAGATGTGCACCATTTAGCAGTGTGAATGGGAGTGTTCCCAAAGCAGGGGTATGGTGACCTGGTGGACTGGTAGGCAAGGATCTAGCTACTCACCAGACTAGTTTGACAATCTCAGATATGCAGAAGGAAATGTCTAGGCCTAAGGATGGGAACACGGTGAGTTGATTCTTTCTCAGCACAGATGTTGAATGCAAATATTTAATCTTTTGACGTTGACTAATCAATGTTCATAGACCCAAATCAGTAAAACTACATGAAGTTCTATATTTTATATTTATAGACTTAATTTTGAATTGTCTACATTTAACATTGAAAGCAATTGAAATACAGATAGTATTCAGAAAACAGAACTATTAAAAGAAAACAGGAGTTCAGTTTGAACTGCGTGTTTTTACTACTTACTTTGTTGCTAATTTGCTCCATGACCTTCAGTCAGTAACCTCATTGTGTCACAGAGGATATAATAACCCTGACCTGCTTCACGGGGGCGTGCTGTAACTTAATTGATGTGTGATAAGTTCCTGGAGGTACTTTAATGAAAGCCATTATTGAAATGCAATTATTAACATTTGAGATAATGAAGTTAGCTTAGATGGCTTAGCCAAGGCTGGTGTGACAAGAGCACAAAAGTTGAGTGTTATAAAACTTTAAAAAAAGAAGCCTAAAAGAGCAAAAATAGAAACTGAAACCATAACTGGTTTATTTGCTGACTGTAGCAGCATCACGGACTGCAGTTTATTGCTTTGTCTCTGATTAAGTGCATCGCAATCAATGCGAATTACTACACAGATACTAGGAGATAATTTTGCAAAAATGTCAAAAATGCAAACTTTGGAAGAGCAGGATGGACTAGAAATGACTATCGATTTTCTAAAGGTTGGAAAATTACTACAATGGCACCTTTCTGTAAGGTAGATTGCAAATCTTGCATTTTAAGGAAGAGCAACCCTAATTTTAAACTTCAAGAAAAGCTTAGTGTATTAGATGCATTAGTTTAATCCATGAGAAATTTAGAAGGTCTGTGCTTACCTAGTAAAACTTGCCATCAAATTCATAATAGAGCTCATCTTTCTGCTCAACATTTCTTACCTGTCTCTGTTGCAGCAGACCTTGCCTTTATAAAGAGAATAAATAAACCAGAATACAAATAAGTGAAATTAACTACTTGTTCTTAAGAAATAACAAAAAAAATGGAAACCACTTTGAAAAATGTGCTGAAAAATAATCACATGATTATAAATAATGTCATATGGGTATGTTCTTTTGTTATTGATACTTTTAAAATAATGCCAATTGTATTTTAAAAGCATAACACCTAGAATTCAGGGTCATAGAAAGTGGAAGTTCAATGTTTATAGGAAACGTCTTTGAGTGGAACTTAGTTTTTGGTCACGGCAAGAAGCTACAATATTTCTAGAAATATGTAATTTAGTCATTTAGTTATTGTTAATATTTCTCAGTATATTCAAGAAAAAAAGTTAAAAACTGCAACAAACACCCATGCTATCACATCACAAGAACAACCTAATTATTCATATGAATGAAAAATGTGTTCCTTAAATATGTTACATATATATAACATGGAGAATTGTTTAATATCTCATTTTTCTTCATTTAAATTCACCTAAATTCATCATCTATTACTATGAATATTTTACACTAAAACAAAGTTTAATATTTACATTATGTAAATAAGTAATATATTCTTCTCTATATTTGTATGTTTCAAAATACAATAATGGCATAAAATATGATTCTGATACCTGCATTTTCACTTTATGTACTATTCTATAAATGCTGCACTATTTAAAAAATACTCAATATTTAATATTATTCAGTTGTATGTATATGCCATAATATTCTTCCATTTACTACCACTGGTATGAAGTTAGGTGGCTTTTAAGATTTTATTTCTATTGTAAACAGACTTCATAATCATGCTAATTTAAATATATTTGTGTATATACAATGTATGGTAGTTTATTTTAGTTCCCTTTATAAATACATACATAAATTTACATGTGTATATTTGCCTAGCTACAGTTAAAAAACAAGAGAGAATGATATTAGGCCAAAAACCTAACAACAAATTACATGTACGTTATCTCTACATGAGTCCATGTATGTAGCTAAAGGCTACATAAAAAGGAACAGTGCCAGACAAGAGACGCCTTCCTTTGAGTTATTGGCCCAGGGCGGTTAAAGGGCTCCCAAAGTTAGTCAGGCTATTGCCAGAGCCCTATATGGCCTCTGAGAACTTGAAGGTAAGACCTTCCTGCTGAAGACAGAACATACTTTAGACATAGGATTTGGAGCATTAGAGCTGGAACTGACCTGAAACCAGTTTCCTGGAAGGCTAGCTCTCATAGCTTTGGCGAGTGCTATGAAGGTGCCAAGGGAAAACATCAATGGATGATGGAACACCAGCTTCAAGGCCAAATAATTACATCAATGGCCAACACAGCATATGTCATTGGTGCAGAAGTGGCACTTTTATCTTGGGAGCAATCAACAACTACCTAATTTGTCTAAAAGCCCACTCAAAGTGAGGAAACTCAAGCATGGTACTGTAAACATAACCTAGTACACATGGCTGGAGTGGGCATAGATCTTAGAGAAAACCCCAAGTCGGTCACATCTCTAGACTAATGTGCTTTCTTACTGAGTGAAAAATATGTGTCTTTATATTTACAGACAAATATCATAGTCACCACTCATCAATGAAGCTCATTTGGTGCCAGTTGAAGACCACTATCAACTACCACTACTGGTCACACACGGACAATGTCTATGCATTGCCCAGGCCTAAATGACATATCTACAATGCAACCTCTACACATAAGGCTCATGGACAATAGAACAAGGATAAAGAAGAGGACACTAACGAATCTCTCAGTTCTCAGTAATGAAGCTCCCTCATGCAGTGGAGGGCCAGGAACACAAAAGGTCACAAATGGCCAAAGCACAGAGATCAAGAGTCTGATGAATGCTGGTCCTTCAACAAGTCTCCTTTATTAAACTTCACCCACTCAAGGATCAGGGACCATTGTGGAAGAGTGGGCTGAAAGATTGTAAGAGCCAGGGAGGAGGTGCATGACCATATGTAAACAAAGTCCTACAAGTTCCTGGGAAGCTGCTCATATGATTCGATAGCAATGGTGTTAGCATGCACAAATCCCATGCAAACTCAGGGAAACAAAACCTAGAATTGAACTGGGAAAAGAAACAGCAGACTCCAATGTTATCTGAAGAAATATTTGAAACTGCTGCTAAATGAAGAAAAAGCTGTTCTTTCTAAAACAAGGGACTGTAGATAGGCTTACTAGACTTCAGTGAATGGATTTGCACTGGAGAACAGCTGGTGACACTGATGACACAGTAGGCCTTAAAAGGGATGACAGAGTATATGAGCTCCAGTGGGGGTGCTATGGGAGGGTGCCAGTGGGGATGAAGGTATAAAGATGATCAAGATTCTTTGAGATGTTCTGTATGAAATACACAAAATTTCAATAAGAAATAAGAAAAGATTTTATTAGTATTGTAAACAAATATTTTATAATTTTTCTAATTTAAATATATTTGTGTGTATATTATATACTAATTTCTTTTTAGCTCTCTTTATAAATATAAGCACTAATGTACATGTGTATATATGTACACATATATTTTATAATTTATCAAGGCTTCTTACAGCAAAAAAAAATAGACTAGGAGGTTTAAATTACAAAAATTAATTTGCTTACAATTATGTAATCTACAATATAAAGACCTAGGCCTTAGCAAGTTTTCCTTCTGAGATTATTCTTCTATTCAAATTCATACACTTATTTATTCATAAAGCTTTTCGTCTCTGGGTGCATGTATCTGATGTCTCATATTTCAATATTCTTATTATAAGGACACCAAAAAGAGTTGGAGAAATCTGACTCATATGACTTAATTTTGCATTGATTAAAGGCTTTGCCAATTCTACTGTATTCTACTGTATGATTTTGAGGGAATGCCAATTCAATTTTAATTTTAAGTGTGTATATCTATGTATGCATATGCAACTTTGTTTGTAATTACATACAACATTGTATGTAATTTGCAGAAGTTTTTTCTGAAATATTTACAGATCAAATAATGGTGAAAATTTATTATATACTTTTTTTCACAATTTCTTATATGGGGTACTTTGATCAAACTACCCTCTCCCCATGATTATCCTCTTTTATTTCTGTCTTGAAGTTACTGGTTTAAAATGTCATGTTTATTTTTTGAAAATTTCATATAAGCACATAATGTCTTTTGATCAAATTTACCTGCATTCCCTCCCCTTCAGTAACTCCATTATGCCCCAACCACTTTTACCTCTCCCAGCTGCCATTAATTTCCAAAAACTACTTAGCTAGGGGTGGGACTTGATGATCCATTCCCCCATCCATGCTGAAATTTTGGCTAGTATGGTCCTCTGCAGGTCTTGGGTATATAATCATAGCTGCTCTGAGTTCATGTGTTCATCAGTGTTGTAATTTTCAGCAAATAATGTTTCAGTAGAACTATGCACTGCCTGTGGCTCTTACAATCTTTCTGAACCATCTTCTGTGATGATGTCTGAGCCTTAAGGGGGAGTTGTGATATATAGGTCCCATTTACAGGAGGGCGATCCACTGTCTCTTTTCCTTTCGATATTGTATCTATTTTCTTTTTTTAATTATTTATTTAATAACCACATACTTAGAAGAAGCATTTCATTACAACAGCATTGACATATTCAATAACAAATTCCAGAGATAATATGCATCTCTTTCAAAATTGGCTGTACATTTTTAGGTTTACAGTTGAATTATTATAGTTATACAATATTGTTCTCAGTATAAATCCTATGAGACATAAAATTAAATGAGATTTTAACCTTTAAAAAAGATCTCCATTTCATTATTATTCAAA
>NW_008339433.1:1167481-1170972 GCF_000622305.1 Nannospalax galili
TTACAGAATAACTCATTTTTAATGCAATTGACATTAAGATGTTTGCACATGCATTTCTAATCTCTATATATCTGATTATTACCAGTCACAGTCGGTTACTTTCTGAGCTCCTTGGCATCTGGGCATGGATATAAAGTCGTCAGGTAGATTTCAATTGTAATGTTTTTCACATCTACTATTAAGGAGCAAGTTTTTATGTGTTGAAGAATTATTTTTATTTTTTATCTTTTTAAATTTTTAATAAATACATGATTAGAAGAAGCATTTCACTACAGCTTTAACATATTCAGTAACACACTCCAGAGCAAGAGTACATCTTTTTCACAAGTGGCTGCAAGTTTTTAGGTTCACAGTTGAATTAATACAGTTGTACATTATTGAACTCAGTATAAGTCCTATAATCCATAAAATTGAATGAGATTTTAACCTTAAAAAAGATCTCCATTTTGTTTTAGAATATATTGTTCCTTGCAGAAGGACTCATTGGTTTTGCTAATAACACTGAGATGTTGGCCCATGCATCTCTAATATGTATGTATTTGATTATTACTAGTCATAATCGGTTGCAATTGGATCCTTGGCACCTGTGTATGACTATAAAGTCATCGGGTATATTTCAATGGTAATGTTTATCACTTCTGCTAATTAACATGACGAAAATTTCCATGCTTCCTCCTCAAATATAATATATATTTTAAATTTGTTGACTTCTTTTTTTTTGTGTGTGTGTGTATGTGTGCATATATCACATAGAGCATGCCAAACCATCTTATTCAACTATACACCCACTTCCCAGATGGCACCCTCCCATAGCCTCCCTCCTCCCACTAGAGCCCTCATACTCTCATATCCCTGCTACTGTATGTTGTGTTGTTGACCACCATCCCCCCGCCCGCCAGCCATTCCCCACTACTTGCCCTTCTGGTGAATCTAGTCAGTGTATCTAGAGGGCTTTGTTTTAGGAAGTCAGCTGTTCCTCATCTAGCAGCAATCAGTTGTCAATATTCCTTTAGATAAGACTGGGGTCTGCTGTTCATTTTCCCAGTTCTATCTGGGAGTCCCTTTGGCCACCCTGGCCAACAACTCACAAGAAGGTATATCCTATCTGGCGTTGTTGCTTATTATGTAGCCTTTAGCTATGCATATGGAATCTTAAGAAATTATACTGGTCCCTTCAATCTTTGGTTATACTTTCCTTTTGGGTGTTTAGGGCCATACAGTTGGCCCAGATAAACCAATTTATTTTTACTTTTAAGGTCATTTGAGGATCTGTTCCTCAGGAGTCAAATGGGCTTGGGAGGAGCCCCTGGCTCCTTTTACCAGTTCTGCCTATGTCAAACGTTCTGCTCTACCATGGTTGGCTTCACTTGGAAGCACGGAGGAAATGATTCCTCTGTGTTGACCCTCAAAACCAGGTAAAGGTACAACCATAAAAGAAAACTATAGACCCATATCCTTACTGAACATAGATGCAAAAATTCTCAACAAGATACTTGCAAACCGCATACAGACACACATCCAAAAGATCATCCAACATGATCAATCTGACTTTATCCCAGAGATGCAGGGATGGTTCAATATACGTAAGTCAATAAACATCATAAATCATATAAATGGTCTCAAAGACAAGAACCACATGGTCTTTTCAATAGATTCAGAGAAGGCCTTTGACAAAATTCAATATGCATTTATGTTCAAAGTCCTAGAGAAAACTGGACTGGAGGGAACATACCTCAACATAATCCAAGCCATATATAACAAACCCACAGCCAACATCATTCTAAATGGAGAAAAACTGGCAGTATTCCCACTGAAATCATGAACCAGACAAGGCTGTCCACTATCTCCACTTCTCTTTACATAGTGCTTGAAACTCTTACAAGAGCAATAAGAGCAGGAATTTAAAGGAGTAATAATTGGAAAAGAAGAGATCAAATTATCCCTTTTCGCAGATGAGATGATACTATATCAAGAGATGCCAAAAATTCCACCAGAAAACTCCTAGAAATTATTAACATATTCAGTAAAGTGGCAGGTTACAAACTTAACCTACAAAAGTCTGTAGCCTTTCTATATACTAATAACAAGCAATCAGAGAACGAGCACATGGAAACACTCCCCTTCACAATATCTGCAAGAAAAAATAAAATATCTTGGAATAAACCTGAACAAAGACATTAAGGACCTCTACAATAAAAATTTAAATCTTTAAAGAAAGAGATTGAGGAAGACATCAGAAGATGGAAGGACCTCCCATGCTCATGGATTGGAAGAACTAATATTGTGAAAATGACCATCCTTCTAAAAGTCATTTATGGATTCAAAGCAAAGCCAATCAAAATCCCCATGACATTTTTCACAGACTTGGAAAAAATCATCCTAAGATTCACATGGAAGTACGAAAGACCTCGGATAGCCAAAGCAACCCTGAGCACTAAGAGCAATGCCGTCACAGAATTGAAAAAAAACCATCCTAAGATTCATAATGGAACCACAAAAGACCTCGGATAGCCAGAACCCTGAGAACTAAAAGCAACACTGGTGGGATTACTATACCAGATTTTAAGCTGTATTACAGAGCTATACTCATAAAAACAAGATGGTACAGGCACAAAAATAGACCCATAGATGAATGGAACAAAATTGAAGACCCAAATATGAGTAAATTCAATTTCAGCCACCTGATATTTGACAAAGGGGCCAAGAACATTCACTGGAGGAAAGACAGCATGTTCAGCAAATGGTGCTGGCAAAACTGGATCTCCATCTGTAGAAGAATGAAACTAAATGCCTATCTTTCACCTTGCACAAAAGTCAGTTCTAAATGGATCAAAGACCTCAATGTAAAGCATGAAACTCTGAAACTGTTCAAAGAAAATATTGGCAAAAACCTAAAAGATATAGGTGTGGGAAAGGATTTTCTAAACTGGACATCAATTGTTCAGGAAACAAGGTCAAGAAGCAAATGAATCAAAGACCTCATTGTAAAATGTTAAACTCTGTTACTGTTAGAAGAAAACATTGGGAAAAGCTGAGAAATATAGGTGTAGTAAAGAATTTTCTAAACCAGACATCAATTGCTCAGGAAACAAGGGGCCTCTGTATATCAAAGGAGACAATCAGGGAAGTGAAGAGAAAACCCACAGAATGGGAGAAAATCTTCACCAGTGACACATCTGACAGAGGTTTAGCATTCAGAATATATAATGAACTCAAAAAACAGAGAATCAAGACAGGAAGTAACCCAATTAAAAGATGGGCTAAGGAGCTGACTACTTTAAGATTTCATCTTACCCCTGTCAGACTGGCTAAGATCAAGAAAACAAATGATAGCAAATGTTGGAGAGGATGTAGGGAATGGGGAATGCTCTTCCACTGCTGGTAGAGCTGCAAACTTGTTCAACCCCTGTGGAAAGCAGTGTGGAGAACTCTTAAAAAACTACAAATGAACCTGCCATTTGACCCAGTTCTATCGCTCCTTGGCATATACC
>NW_008339433.1:1171062-1181472 GCF_000622305.1 Nannospalax galili
TCAGTTAAACCACCTCTCAGCTTATACTCAAAGAACTCATGCTATTGCAGAGACACTTGTAAATCCATGTTTGTAGGTGCTCTTTTCACAATAGCTAAGAGATGGAAGCAACCTAAGTGTCCCTCAGAACTAGAAACTTATACTACGTGAAGTAACACAGACTCAGAAAAAAAAAAACAACTACATATGTTCTCCCTCATATGTGGATCCTAGAACCAGACTCTGATAAATAAGTATGCAACCAGACATAACTACAGGAACCAGGATAATGGAAAGGAAACAGGGAGGTAAAGGAAAAGAAATAACCTGAAATGGAAGAACAGTAGGAAACAGGCCTTACTAAGGGAGCTAAGGATAAAAATTGGGTTAGCTTAAGGGAGGGGGGAGGAAGGGTATACAAAGAACCTAGGGGATAAAAGGAAAGAAGGAGCTCAAGAGAGGTAAGACCAGAGGGGAAGGGTATTATTAAGGTAGAAATGGGGGAAATGGGGGCATCTTAAGTGGAAAAACCATGATGGAGGGGTGAGACAGTGTGAGAGATAAATAATGCCTACCTAGTTTTGAAAACCAGAGGAACCATATTACTCCTACAACCTACTGACAAATTATACATAGCAGATCAAGAAATATATGTCTAGGTTATATCTAGTCAAGGTTTATCTGAGTATATTTGATTTTTCACCCAAGCTCTATCTTCATAGTACACTATAATTAAAAGTACCAGACTGGTGGAACTAACCTTCTTGGATGTTTAACAGACATACTTTGAGGCCTATAGTAATCTGGTCAGAGGGACCTAAAGGACAGTTTTTTCTCCTTGTTCTCCTAGGTCGACTAGTTTCAGGGGACTATGAGCATCTCTCAAAATGTCCTGGAACTGTGGTGAGTCACCTGTCCTCTTGATCAAGGAGGCCATGGAGGCCCCACCAGATGGACCAGGGTCCAGTCTACAAAGAGGATGGTAAGTATGTATTTTCATCACCATCTACTGTAAAGAAACTTCTCTGTTGAGGGTTGCATAAGGCACTATTCTCTGGATATAAAGATACGAACATAGGGAACAATTTATTACTATGTCCTCATGTGAATAATAGTATCACATTCTCCCAAAGGCTTATGAATTGGTTTTGCAAGTCAATAGTTCCATCTTGTGAAGGAGGCTTTAAATACAATCAGTGGGTGGATACTCCTATAACATTCATGTCACTATTGTACCAGTGGGTATATCTTGCTAAACAATCATAAGTGTATATTGAAGTGCTCAAAGCTAGATAAGACTGTTAATTATTTATCTCCCACAGTAGGATGCATAAAACCTTTGGCATTGTGAAAGCTAGGTAGCAGGTATTAAGCTTCCAAATAGGTGCAAGTTTAACTTCATTTTGTCCTATGAATCTTGTATGTGTTGTATGCAGCAATAGGGACTCATCAAGTTCTGGAAAGTACCTAAGAGCAGTGGAAATAGCCTGGTGATTACAATCTACTGAACACCAACTCAAAATAAGTACTTCTTATGCGGTACTGGGCTATTTCACAGTCTGTAGTATTGGGAAAAGGCATTGTACACATAAAAAGGCAACTTTTGTCCACATAAAAAGGCAACTCCACATAAAATCTTTTTTCATATGTGCATATGTAAATGTTTTGGAAGCTTCTGTACAAGTGAATTTCCACAAGAATTTTTGAAGTCCTTCAGATTTATTTATCCCTCTCCATACTCTCTCATCTTTGGAGATCAATTTTTTAAAAACTTTTAATTGAGCTTTTGTACATTTCATATAATAGTTCTTAATAAAATTTAGACCCTCCTCCCCATCCATGCCCCCCAGCCTCCCACCAGACCCCATGTATTCTGCCACACATGTTAAGTCCTATCCAGTCAAGCATTTGTACCCAGATGTCCTTAAGTGCAAATTCATCCACTGGAGCCTAGTCAACCTACATAGTGACCATAAGTAAGGCATACTCTCTCTCTCTCACACACCCAGTAGTAATGAGTCTCCAATAATTACCATTCTAGTGCCAACCCAACATCCACTTCTCCTGCTCCACTCTGGGCCCTGTCTTATTGAGTTGGCATGGGTCCTGTGCTAGATGCCGCCATTGAGACATATTTGCATATGCAAATTTTCAGTGGTTTGAAAGCCTCTGCTTTTCTATGTTCATGAACCAGCCCTGGCTCTTACAATCTTTCCACCCCTTCTGCAGTGGTTCCTGAGCAGTGGGTGGGTAGGTTTAATATAGGAGTCCTATCCAGGGACACATACTCTGAAGTCTCCTATTCTTTGAAACTTGACCAATTGTGGCCTTCTGTGTGCATACCAATCTATTATATAAGGAAGCTTCACGAGTGGAAGTTGATGCACTAGTTTTCTTTCTATCCCTTGTTCCACTATATTCCATGAGCCTTAGAGATACAAGTTTTCTTTCTATCCCTTGTTCCACTATATTCCATGAGCCTTAGAGATACAAGTTCAACTGCAGATGTGGCATCTCTCAAACGTATATACTCTATGTCTCACCAATTGTGGATTCTGCAGTAGCCTCCATCTATTGCAGAAAGAGGCTTCTTTAATGAGTGGTGTATGATATGCTTCTCTGTAAATACAAGGATCCATATGTAGCTTATGGTAAGAAATTTCATTTGCCTAGAGAAAAGACAGAGGGTTTGCTCTAGGATCTATGTCTTCTCCAGTCACCTGTATTTGACCGTTTACAGTATCACCCAGGAGTTCATTCCCATTATCTCTTCCCCCACCCACCCCCAGATAACAGTGCCACTACTGTACCAATGGAGGTAGTTTGCTATGCTGTTCATTATGGTTATTAGGCTTTAGAGCTGGGTTGAGCCATTGATTGATTTTCTCCCTTCACAGTTTGCATGTTATCATCTAGAATTATGAGAGTTAAACATCAGGTAGAAAACTTCCAGGTTATTTCCTGCTCCATTGCTCCAAGTCCTGTGTCTGAAGTATGACCTGTCTTTAACAGTAGGGTCTTATTTGTTAGTTCTGGGAGATAATCGAGAGCTCTGGCAAAAGCCTGTTCTATTTTGGAAGTCTCGTGAACCACTGTCACCAACAACTCAAAGGGTGGTCTTTCCTATCTGCAACTGTGTTCCTTGTCGTATATCCCCCAGGTATACATATGCACTAATATTCAGACACTGTATGCATTCCAATGCACAAAGAGTAGAAATTATTTTTTAATGAAATCAAATCACCACTATAAGTTTAAATCATTCAGGAAATGCAAGTCATTCATCTGAGAAAGTTCCTACTTCAAATGTTTTTTAAATGTACTTTTTAATTGAAAAATAAAGTTGTGTATATTTAGGGTATGAAATTAAATAATGTGATGCATATTAGCATGGTGAAATGATTAAGTCAACATAGTTATTATTTCTGGTAATTACAATATTTATGATAGTGTGTTTATGAGTCATACTCTGTTTAATTCAGCTATTACAGCTCAGTCCAAAGAAATTATAAATGTGCTTTACTTCCTAAGTTCTGATATTGTTTTATCTCATTTCTGATTCAGTTTTATGATTGTGCCATACAGTGTGAATCTTTTTCTTTTAAGCTTATTGCTTTTAAAATGCCCATAAATTGTAAGCCCAAATAAATCTTTTATAAAAATAAGTAAGGCACAGATTCTAGGCTTACAGTAACAACTAGGAGAAACCATATCACATTTCAATTTAAAACAAGAGTAGTAAATTAACTATTCTGTGAGACTACAGAAAGAGATTAAACTAATTCAATGATCATATATTCATCCAACAGAAATAAGCATGTTCTTGTGCTTGAAAGATATAATATGTAAAGGATAGCTAGTATTATAAATCAATTAACAACATATCACTAATTAATGTATAATAAATAGAAAGCATACACATGATCTTCTGCAAAAATGGAATATTAATAAAGCAAGGAAATTACACTCAGTTTTGTATGTTATTAATTGTGAATAGATGTATAGATATGAATGGTACTTTCATAAATAATAAATGTGTTTTCCAAATTGAGCTTATAAAATGTAATTATTCAAGTATTTTAAGTTTAAATTTAAAAACAGATTTTCATTATTAAAATGCACAACTATTATTTTAAAATAAAAATAAATGCATTTTATATATTTTATTACATCCAACAAAATCAGTCTTATAGTTTTATAGGATAATTGAGAATGTGTTTGGTGAAATCATTTGATTAGTGAATAACCATCGTTATTAGATTACAAGGAATTAAATTACAATTACTAAAAATTACTGGTAATTATAATACAGCTTAATTTCAAAGCTAAACTCATCCTCACAAGAAAAACACTTAATCCAAGTGTATAAAATATGCCTGTATATCTATTAATGTGATGCATAATAATGACTTTGGTCATTTGAAAGCTAAAAGTATGTAATTGAACAATTATTACGGCTACACTGCCTGAAGGCGCTATTTGTCAAGAGAGTTATATGTTGGCCAATTATATCCACTCAACCTTGAAGGATAATTCTATGTTCTGATGGGAACAAATTATCATTACAGTTCTTTCTCCCTCCCCCAGAGTTTAACTATTGGCTTCTGAAATTTAACTTTTCTAATACTAATATTTACTTTACTACCAAATTTTGTCAGATTTTGATAAAATTATTTAATATCTACATTTATAAGAATATACCCTATTAATGTTCAATGAAATTTAAAATGAAACCTCATTGCTCAAGAAGATAAATACAATAAAAGAAACCAGCAAATTTTGGGTTAGATAAATATGTATCACAAGAATTTAGCCATGAATTTGATTTAATATAGTCTACCCATTAGATTAAACAGGTGGGAAGACACTGTAAATAACAAATCAGAGTAGTAGAAAAGAAGACATGAAATGCAATTAAAACAGTAGCAGGAGAAGATAAGCACAGATTCACTTCAAAAAAAAAAAAGAAATAGAATAAATACAAATAATTTTTAATTATACTCAGAAATAAATGATACTTTAAATTTTAATTTTGAGACATGAAGAAGCAATTATATTACATTTGGTGTCAATTTAGGAATACTAGAAATTAGAACACATATTTGAAATGCTTTATAAAATGACTAATTCTCATTTTCCTTTTAGCTTCAAATATGGTTACCCATATTCTGAAGTGAAGAAAGGTACATATACATCTGCCTTTAGCTAATATAAAAATTTAGCATTCCAGGAACAATATTGCTTTTGTAATATTAAGTTATATTTTTCTTTCTAGCTATTTTGGTGAACTTGTAAAAGGGGCACTGAGGGGTAGATATGCTCACAGGACATTATACATATTTATGAAATTATGAAATTTTCTGATTTCTGCTATTTTTCATCAATGTATTTTTTAATTTTGTGAATTTTATACAGAACATAATAATCATATATTGACCCGTCCCTCATACACACTCCTCCCGTAGACACCCCCCCACTGGATTTCATTTATTTCGTCATATTTTTTAAGTCCTGTCCACTCAGGTATGTGTCCTGAGGTGTCCCACAGTGCAAGTTCATCCACTGGAGTCTAGTCAGCAAATCTAGAGTCACTCCTTTAAAACATATCACTCTCCCTCAACCAGCAGTAATCAGCTGCCTATAGTTCCTCAGCTAAGGTTGGGGCCTGCTGCCCATTTCCCCAATTCTAAGCTGGGATTTTGTTGGGAGCTATGTTGGGAGGTATTAATCCATTATGTACATTGAGCTGTGGCAGGCTTGCTTGTTTACTGAGTTTGTGTTTTGTACACCAGTACCTAATCTGCCAAGTCAGGAGGAATGTGTTTATATGGTGGAGTTCACAACTAGTATTTGACCGCTCCTTGACCCTCAGATACAGGTGGGAAAAACAGCTGTTGAAATTAATTCAGTTAAGCAAACAGTGGCTATCTCTGATGTTCTTCTGTATAAAAAGGTGGAGCTAAAATAAACCGGGGCTGTCTCTACTGACAGTCCTCCCAAGTATCTTTTCTCTGTCTCTTGTTTTTTCTTTCAATCCTCACTCCCCCTTTCAGGTACTGTCCTTCTTGGCAGGCTGGCACTGGCAGGGTTTTATCTGATTGAGTTTACATGGGTCTTGTGCATGCTGTCAGCATTGCTACGTACATGTAAGCAAGTTCTTACAGACATGGAAGACTATTTCCGTATGATTATTCACCAACCCTGGTTCTTAGTATCTTTCCACCCTCTCTTCCACATTGGTCTTGAGTCATGTGTGACTAAGTTTTAATACAGGAGTCCTATCCAGGTACACAAACTCGGCAATCTCCCATTCTCTACACTTTGGCCAATTCTGGCTTTTTGTGTGCATCACACTTTCTTACATGAGGAAGCTTCTCTGTGGAGCATTAAGGGATATATTAGTATTATCTCTACCCCATGATCCCTTATGTTCCATGAGCCTTAGGTGTAGGGGATCGATTACATATGTGTCACTTAGGGTTGGGCATTTCACAGATACTTATTCTCTGTTTCTGATCAGTTGTGGAGCTCTGTAATATTCTCCACCAATTTCAAAAAGAAGCAAAGAAGCTTCTTTGATGAGTGGTGAATAGTACACTTGTCTGGAAATATAAGGATTCAAATTTAGCATAGAGTAAGAATTTTTTTGTCTAAGTATATGTCATAAATAGGATTTTCCCTGGTGTTTCTGTCTTCTCCAATAATGTTCATTTGGCTATATTTACAGTGCCACACATAAGTCCCCTCCAATGGCGATGGCTTAAAGTACAATATGATAGGTGTTGATTACCCCCTAGCTAAAGTTGTCAGTACTGTAATTGCTATAGTTTGTTACACCAGCCATTGTTTTGGTTATTAGATTTTAAAGCTGGAGTTGGACCACTGAATGATTTTCTCCCTTAGCACCTTGCATAGTAGCCCTTAGAAAAATGAGATATAATCTTCATGGAGAATGCTTTAGGTCACTTCCAGCTCCATTGTTCCAACTCTTATGTCAGAAATATGTCCTCACTTCAGCAATAGGGTCTTACTTTCAAATTCTGGAAGATAATCAAGGACTGTGGCAATTTCCTGTTATTTTGGGAGTCTCTTGGACTAACCTGACCAACAATCTGAAGGGAGATTTCTCCTGCCTGGCACTGTTTCATGTTATATAGTATTCAGGTAGACGCATGCCCTCATATTCAGATATTGTATGTGTATTTTTCAGTAGGTTTCTGAGTGAATACATTTCCTTCTGGTTTTTCATACCACTTAAGATTTATTTAACTCTCTCTCCTCTATCCTTAACCTCCCTCCTCCCTCCCCAGTTTAAATACCCCCATATTCACCACTTTACTTCTCTCTTATTGCTCTAACAAGAATTTTTAGCACCTAATTTAAATGGGACTGCTCCCAGGTTTTCTCCACGTAGAATGATGTTGGCAGTGAATTGATTGTATATACAGTTAACCATGATGACATATGTTCCCAAGAGTCCAATTCCCTCTAGGACTTTTTATTTATTTATTATGTTGAATTTTGTCAAAGGCTTATTTATTTATTTATTTATATTCATTATGTGCATGAGTGTACTACCTGCATGCATGTAATCTCTTCTGATTAGTTTTAAGTTAAAGTCTACTTTGTCAAATATCAGAATTGTAACACCTGCTAATTTCTTAGTATCATTTGCTTGGAATATTTTATCCATTCTTTCACCCTAATGTAATGCCTTTTTTTGAGGGTGAGAAAATTTCTTGCAGACAGCAAAAAGATAGATTTTGTTTCTTAATCCATTCCACTACCATGTGTCTTTTTTTCTGAGGAGCTGAGGTCATTGATATTTAAAGTTATTATTGATAGATGTGTATTGGTTACTGTCAAACTAATTTCCTTCTGTTCTTGGTCCTATTTTGTGCTTCTATAATTATACATTAAATTGTTTTCCTTCTGTAACCTCTTGGTTATAGTCATTCCTACCTTCATTCATTTGTATTGCTTTGAGTGTTTTCTGTAGGGCTGGTTTGGTGGATATGAATTCCTTCAGCCTGTTCATGCCATGGAAAATTTTTCATTTCCCTTCAACGATGATAGATAACTGGGCTGTGCAATGTATTCTGCTTTGGGAATACTTTGTTCCAGGCTCTTCTTGCTTTCATAGTTTCTGTGCACTGAAAAGTCAGCTGAAATTATAATGAGAGTTCTTTTATATGTAACTTGTTTTTCTCTATCACCTTTCAGTACCCTCTCTTTGTTCTGTATATTTTTAGTGAATTTAGTATGATAAGCCATGGGCTGTTTCTGTTCTAGTCCTTTCTAATTGGTGTTCTCTGTGCTTCTTATAAATGAACAGTTATGTCTTTCCTTCATTTGGGGAAATTTTATTCTATAATCCTGTTGAAGATTTGTTCAATGTCATTGATCTGTGATTCTTCTCCTTCTTCTATAGCTAGGATGCATAGATTTCATCTTTACATGGTGTTCCACTTTTCCACCATTCATCTTTTATAAAATCATATCCTTTGCTTGAGCGATCCAGTTCTCTAACCTTGTCACTCAGTCTTGATATTCTGTTTTCCATTTCATTAATTCTGCTTGTGAGATTTTCTCATGGAGTTTCAAACTGAATCATTAAAATTTTCAATTCCATTTTCAGTTCCGCTTGAGTTTTCTTCAATATTTCTATCTCTTTTGTGAATTCGCTTTTCAAATCTCAATTGTTTTTCTCATTGCATTCAGCCTTGCTTTTGTATTTTATTGAAATCCAGTCAGGAGTTTATCCATATCGCCTTTTAGTTCTGTGAGATTTTTTATCGTGTTTATGATTTTTCTTTTAAGTTCTGTGTCCAGGGTTCCTCTTAGTGATTCTCATTGTAGTACACTTCTGTAGGACTTGTGGGCTTTGGGGGGACATATTGTCTGGGATTTTGGTATTATTTGTGTTTTTGCACTGTCTTTTGGGCATATGTATTCCTTTTGTTGGTTGTGTTTCTGATATGAAATTCTGCTCTGCCTCTGTTTAGTTGAAGTTTATTTCTGTTTATAATGTTGATATGGCTTGTTTGCTTTTGCTCTGGTATAATTAGCTATTGGTGTGTGCTTAAGATTTTCACTTTCGATTTTTTTATTTTTGGGACAGGATGGTTCCAAGTTGATTAGTGAAGTTCTATCTGATGGGGTGAGGGAATTCAAGGCTATGTGTGTCCAGTGGCTGGGTTCTGGTAATCTAGTAAGTAGGTCCCTGGTAAGTAGATCAGGAGATGGTCATAGATCTAAGGCTAATGTGGGGTCAACCTCAGGTAGTCTAACAAACTAAGCAGAGTATGGGTGGAACCTGAAGCTGGAGAATTCAGATAGTCTGGATGAAGGTGATCCAGATGTAGTGAATGGGGCCAGGGTTAGTAGGATAGTCCAGAGGTCTGAAGCAGGAAGAGGGAGAGTGTACCTAGGTCCAAAGCTGGAAGGAGGATGGCATGCAGAGAGAGAATGGAGCTGAGTAGGGGAATCAAGCTCCAAATAATTTTTTAAATAAAGAACAGGACATTTTAAAAATGTCATTATATAAAATATTTAACAGACTTAATGCTTTTTGGTTTATAAATGTGGTTAGCATATTTGAACTTGTTCTTTGAGTTTGGGACACCATTTTTAACATTTGAAAATGTATTTTGTATTAGGAATTGTTAAAATGTTAATCAAAATTTATTTCTCTAATATTTAATTAAAATATGATAAGATGATTTATTTATCATCACCATCATGATAAACACAGAAATGGGCTTTGCAGCAATGAGATATTTCTGTTTGATATTTTTAAATTCTTTTTTCTGATTTTTTTTAATTTTGTGAATTTCATAATTTTATACAATATATTTTGGTCATATTTAGATACTCTCTGCTATCTCTATTCGTTCTTATTTCCTCCCACCTGATTTCATGTAATCATATATATATATATGTATATATGTATATATGTGGAGCCTATCAAGTCAATTTTGTGTTCCCATACACCCTTCAGGGCAGGTCCATCCACTGGAATCTGGATAACCTACTCAATGTCACACCCTTAAAGAAGACTGACTCTTCCCTTCCCAGCACCAATTGGTTGTCAATAATTCCTCAGTTAGGGTTGGGTTTTTTACCCACTTCCACACATCTATGCTGGGATTCTGTCTAGTTTGTATTTACATGGGACTTATGCATGCTGCCATAATTGTTTTGAGTTCATATTGTTATCCACCAGTTCTGGCCCTTACACTCTTTCCACCACCTTTTCTACAATGATCACTGAACATTGGGTGGCATTAGTTTGCGATAGCATCTTATTCAGAGATAAGCTGTCTGCATCCCCTTACTCTTTCATGTTGACCAGTTGTTTTTCTCTGATGAGAGTTTACAGATGCATTAATTAGTGGGTATAACAGTAACTCATTAAAAATCAGTTTAGTA
>NW_008339433.1:1181495-1186554 GCF_000622305.1 Nannospalax galili
CTCAGGTTCCTATACCTAATATAAATATCTAGTATGTACTAAATCCTAGGAGGCAGACCTTATATCCAAATAGAAAATGGTTGGTTCCGTTTCATTTCATTTTCATTATCCTGGTTCCTGTATTTATGTCTGGATACATATTCACTTATAAGGGTTTGGTGCCAGGATCCACATATGAGGGAGAACCTATGTCATTTATTTTTCAGAGTATATCGGCTCCAGTGTGTTGAGGGGGCTATGGGAGGGTGCCATTTGGGATGCAGATATAAATATGAATAAGATTGTTTGGGATGTCCTGTGTGAAATACACAAAAAAATCAAGAACAAAAAATAATCCGAATGCTTCAGAAGAAAAGAAACATTACAAAAATAAAAAAAAGAAAGAAAAAGTGGCTGGTTCCTCCTATAATATTCATGCCAACACTGCACCAGTGGCCATATCTTGCCAGACCGCTCACAGGATCATATGCAAGGTCAGTAATCACTTTTCCCTCGAGATAGCATACACAGCACCTTCCAGAAATATGAAAGAGAGCAAGAAGAGATGAGACTTTGAAGTCAGCATCACAGCATCAGCTGTAGCAGTATGTACTGTCTTCAGAAATAGGGTCATACTATGAAGCTCTGGTGGGTAACCAAAATTAGAAGCCATGTCCAGTATTTCTTTAAGGTTAGGGGAACCCTGGATATGAGGGAATCCTGTTTATGTTATTTTGATCAGTTGAAAATAAGAGTAAATATTAAAAGTATACATTCATTCTATAGCCTGTTAACTAATATTCTCCAAAAATTATAATATATATATAACACATATCTAATGATGGCGACGAATTTAAATGAAAACTAAAAAGAAAGAGAAAATAGAAAATGGGAAAAAAATCAATTCCAGATAAAATTTAATTCATAGGAGTTTACATTATTACACCTAAGTTTCTAAGCTCTGTATGTCTTATAAAAGTCTTAGTACTAGGTAGCAGAGTAGTAGAGCAGAAGTGTGCTGGGCCCATAAAAGTCTTAGTCCTATTGGGTCATAATATTTTTGGAAATAAATAGTAACATGATAAACATGTCACGATATATGTTAGCTTTTAAAGTTAGAGTTCAATATACTATATCGTTCGCTTTCACGGTACTTGTTAATAAAAAAAATCTTCAATCAGTTTTCTGTCTGAATCATTTCTCTTAAACTTGTCTTGTGATATTCGTGAGCAAGTCACCATGATTTTCATGCCTCCTTTTCTCTACGCTGTTGCTTCAGGCTCTACTTTCTTCAATCCCTGATGCACCTGATTTTTGTTTCAATCAGCTTGGTTTTATGGATACTATGGGAAGTTACAAGCAATATATAAACTTGTACTTGAAAAACTGTGTCTCATTCTTTACAAAAGAGCTTCCAAGGGATTGCAGTTGTGATATATTTTGATGAACTAAGACAAAGAAAAAAATCTATGTACAGGAGGCAAGAAAAATCCATACCAAAAATGCTAACTTATGAATAGATACATATTTTAGAATATCTCTTAAACTCTGAACATCACATACTTTGCACATTTGTGCTTGAATTTGATGTTTCCTTTCAGACTCAAATCATCATGAATGTGATGTTAAATTATAGGTTACTACATTTTTCTATGTTCGTTATTCTGTTTTCATTAATCACTGGCTGTCAGTAAATATACATAATGACTAAGCACCAAATTAGCATTCACTGTGAAAATATCAGAGTAATAATCAAAATAACTCTTCCAGTGCTTTATCATTTAATTTGATTCCACATCAGTGGTTTGATAGTACATAAGATTTATTAAATAGAAACCTGAAAAGAGTTAGTCTTACACACTTTATATTATCTTCTTATACAGGAACATAGGTACACTGTAAAAGAGGCATCATATATTTGTTAGTAAATGTGTACAGTAACGTGTGAGAAAAATTGGGTATAAAATTAATGTTAGTCCTTAAAAATGTTTGCATTTAATTCATCCAACTAATTTGAACAATTACATGTTTTCTAATGCCAATACATCACAAATAGTAACTTAGCAATACAGAAACAAGCAAATGAGCTACACAATTCTGCAAAAAATTTATGTAATTAAATCTTTGTGAAAATTTTAAAGTAAAACCTTTAGATAATGCAGCATGATGAATGAAAATGTACAGGTTATGTATGATAAAATAAAGATGTTCAATTCTATGCAATTCACTTCCTTAATTTGGTTTTAATATTTAATTAAATGGTCAGTCAGATAACTGCCAGATATAATTTGTCCATACTTATATATGCATATATATGGAGAGAGAGAGAGAGAGAGAGAGAGAGAGAGAGAGAGAGATCAATAGACTGTGCAAATAATGAATTCCAGATAGAAATGCTGCTTACTGGCTTGCTCCCCTGGCCCCTGCTCAGCCTGATTTCTTATGCAACATAGGCCCACCTGCCCAGGGGTGCCACCTTCCATAGTGGGCTGGGCCCTCCCACATCACTCATCAAGAAGATGCCCCTAAGACATGGCCACAGGCCAGTCCAATGGAGGAAATTCCCCAATTGAGGTTCCCTCCACCTAGGCATGTCAAGTTGACACTAAAGCTACCCAGCACAAGTATCTAACAAGAACTGCTGTTTAAAATTTTTTAATTAATTTAAAATTAATGCATAACAAATTTGTTTGAGGAATCTATTTTTTAATTCTGGAAATGCTTTAGAAAGGAGGAGCATGTTTACCATCTTTCACAGTCAGTGCTAATGAAGGCCTCAAATAACAAAAAAATAAATGCGGATGTAGACATCAAGGGAAGTATTTTGGAGATATTAGTGAGAAAAGACTAGTAATTTACAATATGGGCTTCCATTAGGTTCTAGTTTTACAAAATATTCATTTTAGAATCATTAAATTTGCAGTTAATGACACTAATTCTGGTTTTACTACCTATGAAACAATTACTTTAATTATCATAATTAAACAATAAGAAAAATGACATGGATAAGCAGGTTTCTTCTCCATGATGTTGGTCCTATTATTATTTTGAGCAATGTAACTGTGAAAGAGATATGAAATATCATTGTTCAATATCAAACAATACATTCAACAAGTAAAATTCAATGTTAGACATATTTAATCTTTCATTTCAAGAATATTGGCTTGAAGTGAGGATAAGGCCAGTTTCACGAAAATTACATGATTAAATAGCAGTAAGAATAACAAAAAATATTCAACATTTTAAAAATACTTTTATAATCCAGATGTTGAGCCTCAAAATTTCCATGTATTTATTTAATCCATACTTTTAAAAACAAATGAAGAAGTTTTAAATCACATTTTAAAGGTGAGAACCCTAAATTTGATATAACTAAATAATCTGATAATTACTACATAATCTATAGGATGAATGATATTGATTTAAGTCATGTGATTTACTACACACACATATATAATCTTCACAATGTATGTTCCATTTAAACATCTAAACATTCTCTCCTACATGTTCTAAAAGATGATTTCCAACAACTCTCTTTAACTTAGTTAAAGCAACGTTTATTAATGTCATATTTATAAAGAAATCCTTAAGCACAGTAAGTAGCCTCCAGCTTTAAAAGCAATCACAATTAAGGCTATCAATACTCATTAACTTTTATGTGCTTAATGACAAAAATACGTTGCTAAGTAAAGTACTTTGAGTGGAAACATGCTCTATAAAGTACTAGATCTAGTAAAATAAGAATGTATTAATTATCTAAGGCTGTGAGTGAGTGGAACACAACAAGAATGAAAATCCTGCATTAAAAATATCTACTTAGGTTTATGTCTAGTACAAGAAAATATTGATCTGAAATTACCTGTGTAATTTGCATTGAAATATGGTGAGAAAAGAGGGAATATTGATGTAAATGTTAGAAAATATATTTGCAGAAAATATACTGGATTTAGACATTAGTATATGATATAAGCCTAGTTTTTATACTGACTAAATTTAAACATATACTGAAATTCTGTACAGAACATTTACCATTTAAAAAAATGTGTTACTGATTTGAAAATTATATTTCCACCAAAGCAGCTCATTTCAATCTTCCTTAAACTTTAAAGACAAATGTCATTGTTCATTTTTCTTTCCCATAAGTAAATCTAACTGATGCTTATTTTATTTGTTCTTATATTTTTTGAATATTTATATTCTTTTGAATGAATCATTGATATTAACCTACAAATAGGACAATACTAACTCAATAATCTAATTTTTTGATGTGACTGCAATTTCACTTTTGGGTATGACCTGAACTAGCTCAGTATGAATCTTCTTCAATACACATTTATTCTGAATCTTGCTTCAGAATGTATACAAACTACAAATTATCTTCTGATGGTATCCTAAAATAATTGAATAAATTTCTAGACAATTACAACAGATCACAACTGAATCAGAATTGCCAGATAATGAATAATAAGATAAAGTCTCTAACTAAATCCTTTAAACAAATAAAAATCAGGAAGCGTAACATTTGACTAATGTATTTTACTCAATATTTTTTAAAATAATGGATAAGAATTCATCACAAAGTCTTTAAGAAAATGAGAAAGTGGAAAACTTTCAGGTTTGTTTATTTGAGGCCAGCATTGCAATCATATAAAGGACAAACAAGGACTTTTCAAGAGAAGAACAATAAGGATAAATTTCTCAGATTATTAAGACACAAAATATTTCAACAAATTACTAAAAAATTGAATTTAATAAATCTTAAAATTTTAATTTATCTCTGTAGTCGAAGTTCAATATACACAAATCAATATGTGATATAATATGCCAGTAGAATGAAGCATAAATTACTAATATCATCTTAAATATGGAAAAGCATTTACCAAAATACAAATACACACTCAACACAAATTACAGTAGTGAAGATCTAAAAGCATTTCCTACATGATCAAAACAGGTAAATGAACATTCAATCTATTTCTTTCTGTACAGTACAAAAATAAAAGTCAAAGCAAATGCATTCAAAGGTAAATAAATTAATATCAGAAAGTACTATTGTATAGTGAGGATATGATTATATATA
>NW_008339433.1:1186567-1224047 GCF_000622305.1 Nannospalax galili
GTGGTCTAGAAAATCATTATACAAAATAATATTCCAATACACTGACAATAAACTATTCAAAAGGAGCTAATAAAGCCATTTCATTGACAAAAACATTACACATCAAAGTAGGAAAAAATTACATAAGGTATGTGAGCAATTACAACAATCAAATATTGATGAAAGAAATTGTGATATAAATTAATACATGGAATCATGTTTCAAATTTGTGACTTCATAATATATTTTCATGAAAATATCTGTAATACCCAAGCTAGGTTCAGACTTACAACTTTTATCAAATTTCATGGTATCTTTCACATATAGAAAATAATACTGATATACAAAACTGAAGACATGAACCAGATTTTCTTAAAAGAACACATTAAAATGTATACAATATATGTAAAAGGAATGAAAAATAACATCTTGGAAATATGTGATAGCAGAACCAATATCTGAAAGTAAGAGAAAATATTTAAAATCTCTCAACACACAAAAATACCTTGACATACCAAAATGTCAATGAGGAAACCAAGGATAAATTAAAGAATAAAAATTGAAATCAATGCAAAACTTACGAAATAACAAAGCAAAAATAAAAGCTTATGTCATGATTATAGATTAGAAATCTAATTTGCCATAAATAACCAAATTTCTATATTTAATGGAACCCTTATTGAATTGAAAATTAATCTTAAATTTCATGTATTTACACGGGACATTTGAACTAGCCAAAGTAATGTTTTATAGAAACAACAAACTTAGAGGTATCACAATACCATGACTAGAAACATACTACAAATTATAATGACCAAAAGCACCTGATAGTAGTTTAAAAGTAGATGTTTAGGGGCTACCAAGATGGCTCATTGAGTAAAGGCTCTTGCTGGAAAAGACCATGAACCTGAATTCAATTCCGGGAATGTACTTAAAGGTGAAAGTAGATAGCCAACTTCCCAAAGCTGTCCTTTGATCTCCAAATGTGTCCTGTGGCATGTAAATATCCACAGCTTTTATACGCTCACACAAAGAAATACACATGCACAAGATTATTAACAAACACTTTTTTTAAGTGGACACTTTTTTAAAACTTCAATTTTATTTTAAAACTTTATTTTTTAGTATTTTTTATATATTTTATTTTACGTGTATGAGTGTATTGCCTGCATGTAAGTGCACCTGTGCTGTGCATTGCCAGAGGAGGTAGGAAGAGGGTATCACATCCCCTGTAACTGGAGTAACAGAGGGTTGTTAGCCATCATGTGGGTGCTGGGAATGGAACCTGGGTCTTCTGCCAAAGCAACCAGTGCTTTTAACTGGTGAACCATCTCTCCAGCCCATAGCAGAACTTTATACAAACCCATAAATAAATTCACGTATTTACAAGCAACAGACATCCTACAAAGTATCCAAATATATACATGGAAGAAAGTGCAATCTCTTCAACAAATGGTGTTGGTAAATGTCAATATTTATCTGGAGAAGAGAGCTAGATCCATCTCTTACCACATACAAAACTCAGCTCAAAAATGGGTCAAAATCCTTAATTTAAGTCATTATACTACAGAATTGTTAGGAAAAAAAACATATGAGACATTAGTACAGACTATATTTATTATAGCACTACTCATAATAGTTGAGGTGTGGTTTAAAGCAAGGTAATCACTGATAAGTAAGTGAATAACAAAAGTGTAGCAGATATGCACAAACTGTTATTATGCTGTCATTAAATAATAAATGAAAAGGTGTATCCAACTAAAGGCAAAATGGACTAGGGGGATTGAACAAAGCTAACTGGCTTCACAGCAAACAGAAGGAAAAACAGAATCAAGGAAAAAACTGATGAATGAAAGAAAATCCCTGCCAACTCTCTCTTCGCAATATTTACAAGGAGCAAAAAGCTTCACAGCAAAACAAAAAATAGCCTGATAAAATGGACAAAAGGCTAATTTTTTAGTTTTGTTTTCCAACCTCTCTCATTCAGTCCCACTGTATACCTTCTATTTACCACTGGTCTAATCTCTTTCGATGATATCAACATTTTGAGTTTCACAATATAAGTGACAGCATATTATATTTATCTTTCTTGGTGTGCTTTACTTCACATAGCATAAGATCCATTAGTTCCATATATGTCACACAAGATAAGATTTGGAGGGAAAATAAGTTACAATAGACAATACAAAAAATAGAATGGAGTTTCCTCTAAAATGAAAAATAGAGCTATAATAAGGTCAGCTCATCTGTTGTACCTTCATTGTCTTGCTGTGACAAAACACTCTGACCAAAAGCAACCAGTGGGGAGAAAATGGTTTATTTGGCTTATATTTACAGGTCAGAGTCTAATATCCAAGGAAGTCAGATCAGACACTCAAAGCAGGAACTTCAAGGCACAAACTATGGAGGAACTTCGCTTTACTTAAACTTTGCCAATCGAAACTTCTTTTAGGTCATGCTGACAGTTAATGCTGACTGGGAGACCATTCCATGGATTTTTTTTATCCAAAGAGATGAAATCATTGCATGAATGAATTATCACTACATTTTATGCTACATTAGAAACAAAGTAAGAAGAGAGATTTTATTTTTCTTCCTCAACAGCTTAAATAGCACCTTCTGATATTATGAGTGCTAGTCTTCAGGTGTGATGCTTCCAGATTAGCTGCAGTTCAATTTCTGGAAGTCCTGGGTCCTACATACGTAGTGTCTTCAGCAATAGAGTCTTTCTTACCTAAAAGTTCTCAGAGGCAATCAAGTGTTATGACAGTAGCCTATACTGTTTTGGAAGTCTCTTAGACTACCCAGATCAACAACTCAAGGGAGTTTTCCCTTGCCTGGCACTGAGATTTTTCTTAGATAGCCTTCAGTTACGCACATGCATACACGTATATACATGTGTCTAGAATGAGGCAAGCTAGGAGCAACATGTTCCAGGCGAGAATTTTCCCATGATTTTAGGGGAATCATTTTCCTACGGCTAATGATACTGCCTAAATAATTTTCCCCAAAGCCAGCACTAACATTTAGGAAAATAAGTGATTTATATATGCAATAAACTATGATGTGTATTACCCCAGCTGTATACTCAGTTAAAACTTTGTAGATTCACTTACAACAAAAAGGAACAATGTATGTAACTTACTGCTAGTATGTGTCCTTTGCGTATACATGGAGCCGTGGATTCAATTTCCAACATTGCAAATTAAAAAAAAAATGTACAAAACCTGGACACTTGACTAGCAATAGAATGTATTTATTTTATGTTGTTTACAAATTACCACACTTAACAAATTAAAATGCAACTGCTCTAGCTTGAATGTATTTTCTCAAAACACTGTGTGAGAAATTTAATCCACAATTCAACAGCACTGGGAAATAGAGTTCAGTAAGAGATATGCTTACCTCATGTTTGAATGTTGCACTCTCAACAACTGACTACATATTCCACTCAATGAGTGAATTAGTGAATTAATTCAGTTATAGAAACTAATACCTGAAGCTGTGATATCCCTCCCTCTATCTATCTCTTTCTCTGTATTCTCCTGGGTCATATTATGACACAGAAGACTATTATGAAGCACAACCTCTGGATCTGAGGACTCATAGTATCTAGAACTGAAAAAAATAAATCTGTTCCTTATAATATCCTCACAGATGTTCTGTTATACAAACATAAAATGGGGTAAGAAAAAAACTGTGTTTTACATCATGGTTTGGTATATCAGGAGTCAATGATGATCCTGGATGGCTTCTCAATGATGGAGTTGATGTATATTTGACCTTTTATCTGAAGATTTTGAAAAGATTCTGTTTACAGACACATTTACATTGTTAAAAGGCCAAGAAAGTTCCTTTCACCTTAAGAATCAAGTCTATATTTTGCTGCTGATTGTTACTGAGGTTTACAAGGCCACCATATATTCCTTTTGTAAAATATTTGTTTTTATTCTATATGTACACATGTTTGTCTACACGTATACATGTGAACCAAATACTCTCCTGCTAGCTGTGGAAGCCAGAAGAGTATGGTAGATCCCCTGGAGCCACCTCTCCAGTCCCTACCATATATTATATACCTCAACCTACCAAACAAGAAATAATTTGTTAATTAGGTCTCTTTCTTATATTATTGGGGTTTTGTTTGTTTGTTTGTTTCTTTGTTTGATTTTTTTGAGACAGGTTCTCCCTGTAGCCCCAGCTGTCCTGGAACTCACTATGTAGACCAAGCTGGCCTCAAACTCATAGAGATTTGCTTGCCTCTGCCTCCTGAGTGCTGGGATTAAAGGCGTGTGCCACCACACCCAGCCAATTAGGTCTCTTTCTTAAAATCTATGTTAGGATGCATTTGCTTACAACTAGAAAAAGCTCTCTGATTTAAAACTTATATGACTAAATGAGAACTAGATAGTGTGCCTTCCTATTTTAAAAGCAATTTTTTAATGTAACACAATGGCAGAAGATTATTTATAATTATTTTTATTCACATGTTTCAATCAGTAAGTAGTACAATCTGTAGATGTATTTTCAAAATCATTTTCTATATGAAAATGAACATTGATAGTCATTACTACATTTTTTAAACTTCCCTACAAAGAAAGTTTTAAAGTTTTTATCACATAAAATCTGAGACTTAAAACTAAAACAAGCCAATATTTTAAGTAATACTGCTTTCTTGGAGAACAGATTCAATTTAATTTAATTCATTGCTCGATTCACTATCATGTTAAAAGATTATTTTTATGGTCTGTGCTGGGACTCTTTAGTCTTTTGTCAGACTTTTCTTAAATGTAGGTATTATGAATCTTGACCAATTATAACATGATAAAGTAAGAGAACAATACCAGTGTCAATTTCAAGAGAGGAACAATCATCATAAATATTCTCTTCCCAAGAATTTAAATTTTAGAGTCTGGAGAGATGACTCAATGTTTAAGATCACTGGCTGTTCTTCAGGGGACGCAGGTTCAGGTCCCAGCACTCACGTGGCAGCAAACAACTGTCCTTGACTCCAGTTCCAGGGGATCTGACATCCTCTTCTGATCTCCACTGAAGGATACAGGTGCACTTAACTACTTGAGGGCAATGTACTCATTCACATAAAAATAATAGATGAACATTTTTAAAGCTTAAAATCTATACTTAGGGAAAATTAATGAATATTAATTTTTATTCCTAAGTGACATAACTTGTGAGCTCTTAGACCTATAAGACCATAATGTAGTCTCCTTAGTTAAAAAAAAAAACTACATCCAGTTTTGACTGATTTCTCTCTAAAAGAAAAATTTAGTGGTTGTGTACTTCAGATACTTTCTGTGTTGATTGTATTTGTTTTGAATAAAGGATAGTGGAAAATTTGCTATAATTCAACATGAGTATTTAAAATTTTAACATTAGGTTCTGTTTAATTGCTTTTTTGTTGGTTTATTTTTGAGGCATGGTCTCTCTGTATCCTCAGCTGGTCTGGAAATCTCTAAGTAGACCAGGTTGGCCTCTGTCTTACAAAGATCTGCCTGCCTCTGCTTCTTCAGTGTTAGAATTAAAGTTGTACACCACACCATGCCTGGCTCTAATGATCCTTGAATTGAGCAACTTTAGTTACATAATAGCTCTCTATAATCCATAGAAACGTATCTGTAATACCACCAAAAGTCACAGAGAATGAGTTAAAATTTGATATTTAAAAAAATTTCAGTGATAGAAAGGTGATTAACAATTTTTGTATGCTAACATTTTTTAAATCATTTTGAGACAGAGTCTCCCTGAAGTCCCAACTGACCTGGAACTCACTATGTAGACCAGGCTGGCCTCGAACTCACAGAGATCTGCCTGCCTCAGCCTCCCAAGTGCTAGGATTAAAGCCATGTGTTACCATGTGTGAAGGTCTGAGCTCTGATCTGAAATCAACTCAGAGTTGGAATGGGAGGCCTCAGTTCCCTGGGTACTTGGATGTTCTTCTTCTGCAGTTATTCCTATCATGAGACTGACTGTTCCTTGAACCCTATTAAACGTACATAAGTAAGCTTGCATAACAAAACTGCGTAGCTAATAAAGTTATATAAGAACAGAATGTTTAATAACCACAGAAGGACAGATATGATTCCAAAAAAAAGGCTGAGCCCTGGGAACACGAAGGTACTGTGAATATCATGAAGGTGCTGTAAACATCATGGTGAGATAACTTTACTTGAGAAGAACATTTTCTCTTCCTCTTGTTGTACTATGAATAAGGTTGATTCTTAGAATAAAGTATGCATTGGTTCACACTCCACTGCATCCCCTGTGTCCTAATTTCTCCTGCACCTGTACCTCGGGATCCCCAAGCCCATCAGGCTTGAATTGTGGTCACTGAACCATGACAACCATGCCCAGCCTGACTCAACCTTTGTAAATCAATACTAAGACATGCAATCAAATTATTGTGTGTTTTCTGAATATTCATCATTCAAACAGTAGTGTTGAATAGAAAAATATTTAACAACACAGAGTGATTTTTGCTTTCATGGAGTGCTGTCTCAGGTGTTTGATAAGTCCTTTGGCTTGAATGAGCTTTGAAGTTTGTGGCAATAGCTTGGGATAATTCAAGTTACAGATATTTAACTACATTATTTAATCATCTCTCTCCAATCTGTTACTGAAACAGTGATAATGAGAAATTAATCAGCTGATACGAGTTAGCTATTTTGAATGTTTAAGTTCAATGGCTCCTCTGATCCAAATTATTAAGTTTGAGACATCTTTATACAAACAAATTTCCTAATATTTTTCTTCATTCTTTAACTTAAATAATGGTCCAAATGGAAAAAAAAAACTATTTTAATATAATAGGGAATATTTTAATAGACTTTTGGTTTTCCATATTTTTTACAAACAAAAAGTTGGAAACAATTAAAAAACAAGGTAATTTTAGGAAGAGGATAACTCTGATGAATTTAAAAACAGGAGAATCGAGGTCACTCAAAGCACCCTGTTGGAGCAGTTATTTCTAAATAATATTTTCATGTTTCTTCTAGCTATTAAGAGGTCAGTGACTAAGAACTAGAAAATTTTCTTCATAATGATTCAGTACTGAAAGTAATTATTTCTATCATCATCAAAAAGTTGTCGCACTCCATCATTTCTTCCCGGATGAAAATTGTCAAGCACAATTTAATGTCACGCTTTCTTTTTAAAAAGGAAACTGTTCAGGTTCTCTACTGTTCCTGTCAGAAATGATTGCTAAGGAATTATCCCCATAAAGCAGCTCTGATTACAGTGCTCACTTGGAAACAACCATCAAACTCATTACAAAATGGAGATGCAAACAGCCTCTATGTTATTTAAGTTAGTATGGACTAGAGCACTGACGTTGTGAAGGCATATTAAACTACAGTGAATTGGATATTTTTGATAATAAAACTTGAGAGCTTCTATTATTATTTGTACTCACTAATTTTGCAATGCAAAAATCACCCTAAAATGGATCGTTGTAAAAAAAAAGTATTTTGCAATTGACCAGAGGATACACTGGTAGCTATTAATGGGAATGGAAATGCCTATCAAGTCAGGTGTTTGAAAGGGTTTTCAATAGAAACATTTTATGAAAGTAGTCACATGTGGGGTTGTATTTAGTGTTTTAGTATTTTAGGAAAATATCACTGACCTTTTCTACCTTGACAGAAAATCTTAGAGAGAATATATTTAATTCAAAATTGAAGATCAAAAATTTGAACTTGACTCCTGAATTCATTTATGGAAGGTTAAATTACATATAGTAAATTGACATGCAGTCACTTAGAGTTTATGACCACTTGAGGGATACACCTCAAAGATTGTTTTTCCCCTCTTTTTGCAGAATACCCAAGTTCAGAGAAGTAAAAATCTTCCCATATTTAATTGTAAAGGCCAAAAGTCTAATTCACAAATAACATTTTCCCTAAACATTTCCTGTGCTCAAGAAAAGGAAGTCTGTGTAATTCATGAATTTACTTAAAACCAGATTTGAAGATTTAATCAGCCCTTGAATAATATGAAGAGGTAAAATAATGATGCTTTTTAGATAAAGAATGAAATGGTAAAATAACTTAAAATGCACTTTCCAGGGAAGTTGCATTTGGCAATCCTTTTACTCTGAATACTGTTTTAAGCAATTACTACAAAGAAATAAAGGTTTAGCCTTCTGATAAAAACATTTTCCAACGCTGAAGCAAGTTTAGGAATGCATATTCTAGATTCTTGCAAAGATAATCGTACAAGTGTGCTGCAGGAGACGTTTTACACGCCAGATATGTGTACGAAAATAGAGAAAAATCCAGTTGTAGATCACTGTGAAAAACAGTTTTTGAAGCAGCTGTTTTCTCTAGCCATTTTATCCTGTCTTTTCCCTGGCATCATATCTGATGGGCAGCATTTACATGAGCAATTATTTCATACGGATGTATCAAAAATTTTGTGAAATTTCTAGAGTGGACTCTCTATATTCACCCCTTTCTTACATAAGGAAATCTTCATGAGTATATATGAGAATTGTGAAATGGAACTGAGAACGTGATACAAATCTTTTGAAAGTGGAATGACAATATGAATTATTACTTACAGTATGTCCAATGAGTTAGCAGATTCCATATACTTCTGTGGAAATAAGTCACATACATAGCACTGTGTATAAATATTTCTTAATCATAGTACAAAAAAATTAAATGTCAACTATGATTTCAGGCTTTAGGCAATTTGGAGCCATTTAAACCAAGATAAAATGGAAAACATGGAAAGGTTGTGACACATAGGCTCTGTATTAAAATTTTTAATGGGTTTTATTTCTATTTACATTTCTTTCATTTTAAAATAAAAAGAAACTGCATAGTGTTGAGAATTTTCATAGCAGTGTTTTCTTTTTTCTTTTTTTTTTTGCTTTACTCAATTTGTTAAACAAAAGCTGATGAAATTATTCATCATAGAAATTAAGTCATAGAAGCATGTCACTTCTTTGAACGAAGTGCTAATATTTTAAAATCAAAACACTTCCCACTACTGGGATTTGTAGTGTGTCTGGAAAATATGGAAGATCCAAAAATACTGATTGCATATGTCTTTAAGGCAATGATGAGCTATGAATGAAAAACAGATACCCTAATAAGCACTGTAATTTTTGAGACATTTTGCCAAAATTGCTTATCTACCTTAGTCTCATGTTCGCTTCAGGAATCTAAGTTTTTGATTCTTGATTCAGTGTTTGAGGTCCAAATACGGATGGCAAATCAAGGCAAAGGTATGAGTTATATATTAAGGAGAACTATTTTTCTAGCATCATTTTCCTACAGCACTATGGAAATTTTGCATGACTCCAAATTAATGTTAAATAAAACCATGCAATTAATTCTTTGATTTTTTTAAATTTTATATTATGTGTATGAGTGTATTGCCTGCGTGTATGTAAGAGCACCCATGTCATGCAAAAACACACAGTATGGATTCCCATGCCTTTAAGCTCAACACTCCATGGGCCGAGGCAGGCATATCTCTGTTAGTTCAAGGCCAGCTTGATCTACATAGCAAGTTCCAGGACAGCCAGAGCTGCATAATGAGACCCCATCTCAAAAAGAAAATCATTTAATTTTCATTTAAATATTTTGTCCTTGGTCTCTGATATATATACATACATATATATGTATGTCTGTGTGTCTGTGTGTCTGTGTGTTTCTGTTTGCAAGTGCGTTTGCACGTGTAAAGGCAAAATGTCAGCATTAAATGTCTTCTTCAATCTTTCATTATCTCATTTTTTGACACAGAGTCTCTCACTAAACTTAAAGCTCACTAATTTGTCTAGGCTTTCTGGCCAGTGAGCGTCAGGGGTGCCCCTGTCTCTACCTCACTAGGGATATGGTTACAGGTGCTGGGGATCTGAACACCAATCATTTTGCTTGCATGTAAACATTTTACCTATTGAACCATCTTCTTCATCTCCAAAGTAACATTAGCAAGAAGAATTTTTGTGGAAAGATTATTTTGTTAGATAGTAAAAGATGGATTTGTTGCATTGCATTTTACATTTTTATTGAATTTTTGCTGTATTTCGTACCGAAAACCCCATTCAGTCTTAATTGTCTTCATAGCTCCTTCCACATTGTACCCTCCTATAGTCCCCCTGCTGGAATTCATACATTCTCTTATTTGTCGTAAGGCCTATTGTGTCAAGTGAGTGTCCCCAGATGTCCCTCAGTTCAAGTTCATCTACTGAGGTCTAGTCAGCCTATCTAGAGACTCACGCTTTAGGAAGATCAGCTCTTCCTCACCCAGCAGTAATCAGTTGTCAATATTTCTTCAGCTAAGATTGGAGTCAGCTGTCCATTTCCCCAGTTCTGTGCTAGGTTTTTGTCTGTTTGAGCTTGCATGAGTCCTGTGCATGCTGACACCTATGGTTCCTATGAGCAGGGTCACAGGAGCTTGGAGGACTCTATTTCTGTATGGTCATGTGCCTTCTCCCTGACTTTTACAATCTTTCTGCCCCCTCTTTCCTCAGTGGTCCCTGATTCCTCTGTGGGTGTAGTTTAATACAGGAGTCCTGTCCAAGGACCAGCATTCTGCAGACTCTTGGTCTCTACTCTTTGACCATTTGTGACCTTTTGTATTCCTGGCCTGTGGCTGCATGAGGGGGTTTCATTAATGAGAATTGAGATATTCATTATTGCCTTCTTTACCCCTTGTTCTATGTTCTCTGAGCCTTAGGTGTAGAGGTTGCATTGTAGATGTGCCACTTAGACTTGGGCAAGTCACATTCTCTGTGTGACGAGTTGGGCTACTCTGCAATAATCTTTGTCTGGTGTGGTTCACTGTGTCATTGTTTCAATAAATATTACTGACTATATTCTGTAATTGTGTTGAGATATTGATTTTTAACAATTTTTTGTATCCAAATACTATTTATTTACATATTTATTTACCTATTTATTTATTTATTTTTATTTTATTTTATTTTATGTGCTGGAGATGAAGGCCAGACTTTTGGACAGTGCTCTTTCAGGGTGCTAATTCTCCAAGGTTTCTATGTGTGTTTTTCTACTAATTTTACATCAAGTTAGAGGTGATAAAGAGAGGTTATTAGTAGTCTATCACAATTGCTGCTGATGGGTAGGAATCTCCTCAACAGAGAATTTTAAAACTGTATTCAAACACAAAAATTAGTCCATTTGTGATCAAAATAGTCCACCTGGAATAGATAGCTGCCCACCCCCCGGGTTCTGTCCACCTTTGTGAAATCATGATTTTCAACCTGTTTTCTTGTGCCTAGTTACATTAACAAATTGCCTAAAACTACTGATATCAAAATCAGATTATTTTAGTTCAATTGTCAGCTCTATCACACATTTAAGTGACCTTGGCGAAAGTCACTTAATTAGCCTGTGGACATAACATCAAATTCAGGACAATGTGAAAACATAACATATTAGTTTTTATAGTTCTTATGAGGCTACGTGATTCATGGCAAAATTTTAATGTTTTCTGTACTTACTACTGTTACCATTGTCACTTTTTGCTACTTCTGTTATTCTTTTGTGAAATTGATGGTAATTAACTTTTGGAAAATTTGTAGGATAACCTTCTTGCTACATTAATTATAATTTATTTGCAAGCATACTTGTTTACTATGCATTAATTCTGGATAAAAGGAAACAACCCAGTATTAGCGTTGAACAAAACATATCTTGTTGACATGCTTTGTTTAGATATCTATAAATACAAAAATGAGTACATAGAGCAGAGGCTGCCATGTGCAGAAAAATATCACCATGTGAATGCAAGATTAACATTTGAGTATTTAGTGCATGTCTACCATATGCTAGGTTATGTGAATCATACCAGGATCTTCCTATTCTTGAAATCTGTTGAGTGAGAATAAGACATTTCAAAAACTATATATATCCACTGAACCAAGGGAAATCTGGGTACAAATGCTTAATCAGGTAGGACTTAACATATATGACGGAATGCATGAATTTCTTTGGGGGGGCTATAGGGAACCAATGGGGGGGGTCTAAATTTTATTAAGATCTATTATATGAAATGTACAAAAATTCTATAAAATGTACATTAAAATGTCTAAATACATATTTTATTTTAAAAATACTAACTAAAGTGATAAAACTGAAATTAATAAAAATTATAGATAAAAAGAGTTGTTATAGCAAGGATCTAGTGAAATACAAAAAATCTTCAAGCAATACTTAGAAGGCATATATTGCCAACAAATTGGAAATGCTCAACGAAATGGATAAATTTCTGAATGCATATCGCCTAGTGAAATTAAATCCAGAAAATACATAGAATTTTAGGAATCTTCCCATGAAGAAAACACCAGAGCCAGATAGATTTACTGCTGAATTTTATAAAATTATTATTATCATTATTATTGTTACTATGATTATTATTATTATCATTATCATTATTCTTATTGGGCAGGGTCTCTCTTAACTCCAGTATGCCTGGAACTCACTATGTAAACCAGACTAGACACAACCTCACAGAGATTGGCCTGCCTCTGCCTCACAGGTGCCACTGAAAAATACACATACAATATTTAAGCTCTGTTAGAAATCCCAATAAACTCAATAGTATTTTTCAAAATAATTTTTAAAGAAAGAGCAGAGCTAATGGAAACCTTCCTTATTCCACTAAAGTTCACCCCATGTTGCCAAATTCTTTGGTCTTTGATTTCTTATTCTTATCACCCCCTTAACCTTCATCATTTATATATATTTTTATGTAACCTTTTTCTTATTTTTTCTGGAAAAAACTGCCTATCTTTGGAATAATAAAAATATTCTAAAATTGTTTAAAAGTTAGAAAGGAAGAAGTTAAACTCCCTGTTTTTGTACAATGTGATTCTATGCATAAATGATTCCTGAACTCCACAAGAAAACTTTTAGATATGCTAAAATATTCAGTAAAGTTTCAGGTTACAAAATTAACTACAAAATCAGTATATTTATATATAAACGATATAAAAAAGTATCTGAGAAAAAATAAGAAAAATATCCATCTCTCTCACCCAGCTCAGAAACCAATTAAAACTGCATGGAAGTCTTAATTTATAATTGGGATATCTGGTATAGATCAAGGAAATCATAGGGAAAGTTCTTCAAAATATAGGTACTGGAAAGACATTTCTGAATGGTAGCCCAGTAACACAGTGAATAGTTTCAATTATTGGTAAACTGATTAAATGAAAGTAATGTGTGTATACAGTAAAAGAAAAGATCAATATCAAATAGAGAGGATCAAGAATGTGATAAAAATCTTTGCCTGTTATAGACAGAAAAAAATTGTTTTATCTATAATATATAAAGAACAGAAAATATTAAATAGAAAATAACCCTCAAATTTGCATTAATAAAAGGACAAATAACTGAACCAACAGTTCTGAAAAGAACTACAAATGGCCAATAAATATTCAAAAATTGTGTTCAGCATCATTAACCATGAGGGAAGTGTACACTGAAACTACTTCAAGATTCTACCTCTCTTAAGTTAGAATGGCCATTTTCAGGAAATAGCAACAAATACTAGTAAGACTATGGAGGAGGGAGAAGCACTTACTCAATGTTGGTGGGAGTGTAACCTGGAGAAGTCAACATGGAAACGAGTGTGGAGATTACTCAGAAAACTTAAATCACCCAATAACCCTGGATAAATACCCAATGCACACAAAATCTTATCATTGAGATATTCACATATCCATGTTTATTACTTCCCTTTAAAAATAGTAAGACAATGGAATCATCCAAGCTAGCTTTCAACAGATTAATGGATATTGAATATGTAATACATATCCATCATGATATTCTATTCACCTGTTAGTCAAAATGACATGAGATATTTAAGAAAAACTATACAAATTGATAAAATTATATGGAGCAAGGCAATCTGGACATAAAATGACAACTGCTATATGTTCTTTTCTCAGATGCTGATACTAACCTCTAGTTGTTAAATACGTGTTACTAGTTGGAGAAAATTGTGAGCAGAGGGAAGGAAACTCCGAAAGGGCTCATGGTACGCATGGAATATCACAAGAAACTACATATTTGCAAAATAATTAAAACTATATTAATTTCAAAACTGGTGCAGGTCCTAGAGAAACCATTGTGGCTCTTCCTCAAAAAGCTAAAAATAGATCTGCCAAATGATCCAGTTTTATCACTCTTGGGTGTATACACAAAGAATTCTATATCCCATTGCAAAGATACCTATTCATCCATGTTAATTTATGCTGTACTCCCAACAGCCAGGAAATGTAAACAACATACATGTCCAACAACAAATGAGTGGATAATAAATGTATGGTACACTTACACAATAGAATATTATTTATATGTTATGGGAAATGAAATTCTGAAATTTTCAAGTAAATGGATGGAACTAGAATCCTGAGTGAGGTAACCCAAAACCTCAAAGACAAACGTTACATGTTCTCTCTCATAAGTGGATGTTAACTTTGAATATTTAGGTACATGTGTTTCAATAGGAAAATCCATGGAGATCAGGAAATTACTTAAGGGGACATCAGGCCAAGGACCTTAATGGGAGGGGAGAGAGAATGTAGTCATATAAAGAGAGTGAACGTGATTAATGAAACAGGACTTGTTAAATGGGCTAAAGAGTAGGAGGGCATGGTACAGGAGGGAGAATTGGGAGGAACAAATAACATTAAAGTCATTTTTAAAAAGTCATATGAAAACCTAGCATTGTAGAAGCTTCTTATAATACATACATATAAATATATAAAGATTTTTAAGTGAGTTACCCTATAATGGGGGGATAATGGCCCTGACAGGAACCACAGGCTAGCATATAAAAGGCAGAATGATTCAGCTGGGCATTGTGGAACATGCCTTGAATCCCAGCACTCAGGAGGCAGAAGCAGGCAGATTTCTGTGAGTTCAAGGCCAGCCTCTTCTACATAGTGAGTTCCAGGACAGCTGGGGCTACAAGAAATACCTGTCTCAAAATGACCAAAAAATAAAAATAAATAAATAAAACCCAAAAGGTGATTCAAAGAGATATATTTTGGAACACTAGTATTTTTTAATATATGTAAATATCAACACACACTGGGTGACTTAAATTCTATTTTTGTTTTATTTGTTGATTATTGTTTGTTTAATTGTTTATTTTAGACAAGTTTCCTCTGGAACTCTAATTGTCCTAGAACCTAGTTTTGTAGATTAAAATGCCTCGGATCTCACAGAAATCCATCTACCTTTACCTCCCACATGCTGGGATTAAGTGTGCCACCACTCACAGCTTTGAATTCTATTATGAAATATAAAAGACTCTTTTGGCTTTGTATAAGCCCATATATATATATATATATCAGATGAAATGTTTGGGATTTTGTTGTTATAAATTGTAGTAAAGAATATTTCTTCTTTAGTTCTAAGTCTCCTGAATTCAATGTTCTTAATAGTTGTTATGCTGATCTAAATGTTTTTTTAGTCAGTACTACAGTACTCTAATTACCATAGACATTCAGTAAATTTTCAGCTGATACTAGATTTGTAACTTTGTTTCCTAAATTTCATTTGGTTACTCGATTTCTTTTGTTGTTGTTGAATTTTTGTAATTTTTATCTCATAGAGTTTGTTGAATTTTTGCAGTTTTTATCTAAGAATTTGATGGTATTTACATTCCCTCCCCTTTCTGCACCTCCCCCATCTACCCCATTCCCAATTGAGTGTACGCTCATATATACAATATGGCCTATATACATTCTTATTTGTGTCCCCAAATGTCCTTCAATGTGGGTCCATCCATTGGGCCCACCAAGAATCTCATCCCTGTAAGACACTGTCTCTCCCCCTCCTAATAGCCGTCAACCGCCTAAAGTTCCTTAGGTTGTATTGGGAATTCTTACCCACTTCCCCATGATTATGCAAGAGTTTTGACTGTGTTGAGTTTGCATAGAACTTGCACAAGCTTTCACTATTACTATCTTTTCTTGAGTATCTGACAAGCTGTTTGGAAGACAGTTTCCTTGTGATCATTCTACCTCTCTTGCTCTTGCATCGTTCCATCTCCTTTTCCACAAAGATCCCTGAGTCTTGGGAAGCAGAGGTTTGAAACAGGTGTTCTGTTCATGGAGAAGCACTCTGTGACCCCTTGTTTTCTTCACATTAGTCAATTGTGGGCTTCTTTGTTCATCATCATCTGCTGCATAAGGAAACTTCACTGGTGAGAGTTGAAAGACCCATTCATCCTATGTGTAGAGGTTGCATTGTAGATTTGTCACTTAGGGTTAAATATCTCACAGACACTTATTCTCTGTGTTTGATCAGTTCTGGAACTCTGTGATAGCCTTGAAATGTTACATAAAGAAGCTTCTTTGATGAGGGGTGAAAGGTAGACTTGTCTGTATGAATATGCATATTTACAATACAGTAAGAAATTACATTGGTCTACGGATGTGGCAAAAGTAGATTTTTTTTCTCTAGTATCTATGATCCTTCCAGTAATATGTATTTGGCCATGTTTACAATATCCCACATGAGTTTCCTCACATTCAGTGGGCTTTAATTCCAATTAGACATCAGTTGTTTACCCTCAAGATAAAAGTACCACTACTGTACGAATAGGATAGTTTGCTGGTCCAGTCATTGTTTTTATCAAGCTTTACAGCTAGACAGGACCACTGATTGATTTTACCCCTTGGCAGTTTATATAGTATCCTCTTATACCATGAGAGCTAATCTTCAGGGAGGTGGCTTCCAGGTCACTTCAGCTCCATTTCCCTAAGTCCTGTGTGCCAATACATCCTATCTGAAGCAATAGTGCCTTACCTTCAAGTTCTGGAAAGTAATCAAGGGCTTTGACATTATCCTGTGTCATTTTGGGTATCCCTACGACTAGCCTGACCAACAAGTCAGAGGTAGTTTTATCCTGCCTGGCCCTGTGTTGTTATGTAGCCTTAAGCTATACACATGCACTTGTATAGTTATTGTTCGTATATTTTTTAGTAAGACATTGAATTAATACGTTTCTCTCTGGTTTTACATACTGTCTAAAGACTGGTTATCTCTCCTCTCAGTCTCCCTGCATAACCCTCCTTACTTCCACCCCAGTTAAAGTATTTTCCCTTTTCCCTGTTTCTCCCTTAATAACACTTATCCCTTACTCTCCTCCTCTCTTGTTCTCCTTTCCCTTATCCCCATTGTTCCTTTCCATTCTCCTGCATCCTGTGTTTATATCAGGATCTATATCCCAATCTGGGGATTTGGAGTTAAGATCCAAAGCTAACTGATAACATACTTAGCTTGTTTTTTTGTGTCTGTGTTACTTCATTTTGTATAACAGTTTCTATTTACATCCATGTGTCTGCAAATTTCATGATTTCTTTTTCTTTACCACTGAGTATCAGTCCATTGCATAAATGTATAATATTTTCAATAGCCATTCATCATTTGAGGGACATTTAGGTTGTTTCCAATTCTTAGCTATTGTGAACAATGTAGTAACAAACATGGGTGTGCAAATATCTCTGTAGTAGGATCAAATGTGATTTTTAATTGAAGGTCTTATTCTTCACTTTGGATAAATAGTAGTATACACATATAAGATTAGGGAGGGGTTTTCATGCATTTTGCAGGCAAACCCCGAAATAAGTGTTTAGTAGGACCCAGAAATCTAGTAGATCATGTATTGTAAATCTCTCCTGAAGTACTGTTGCTTATAACCATCTGCCACTTTGCTCGAAGAGAATCAGTAGAAGTTCAATTTTCAGTTTACCTTGAAACTTGGGACATCCATCTGACAGGATCAAGGTGCACATATAGCCTGCAGTAGCTTTACTGTTCTCTGAAAATTACCTAGTTAGGTTTCTGTTCCTGATCACATAGAGCTCTTTAGCAAATGTAAGAGAAAATGGCAATATGGAAATACATGTTATCATTGTTTCATCCATGTGAGGGGAATAGTGACAAGTTCCTTTAGTGGACAATATTCTTCTCTGTAGCTGAGGCACCAGTTCAAATTTTCCCATTGTCTGGAATAGTCCTGTTCAAAAAAATCCATGTCTTCTGTCATCTGTTTTAAGTTTACTTGCTCATTCTGCTACTGGCTAGCATCTTAGTTGCTTCCAAGATTTAACAATTATTTTTTTAAAAATTCTACTGTCAGCAACCACATGTTTTGCTTTGTATACATATGTTTTAAAATCTTTATGTAAATAATGGAGTATATGATTGATATGATAATACTGTTTAGTTTAATAAGAAAAAGTTAAGTTACCTTCCAAAGTGGTATGACCATTACAATGGTTTATGGAACCTGAATATAATCAAATATGAAAATATCTTAATAAACTGTGTGTGGTGGCACAGTTTTTAATCCTAATGCTTGGGACACGCCAGCATGCTCTCCATAGCAAGTTCCAGGGCTGCTGTGGCTACTGGGAGACACTGACTCAGAAATCAGAAACAAAATATCTTTACTAAACTCATTATTATATTACTAATTACAAATGTATATTTGTGAGAATATAAATGCATATAAACTTAAAAAGAAATCCAGAATAGAAAAGTGGTTCAAGAGCCTGGGAATGATACGTAGGAAAATTAATGGAGATAGAATGATCAGTTATTGGTGAGCACAGATATATAGTGGAAATAAAGCTTTTGTCTAAGAAATTTAATGCATCACATTCATCACAGATATTTCATATAGGCTGCATTTTCCCTGAAAATAGGGACTATGGCTTCATTCTGTGGCAGTTTTTACAGCTATTTGAGTGTTTGAAACTGTGAACTAAAATTTTTCTTTACTTATTTGGCATGTGTATGAGAGAAAGAGGAGAGGAGAGAGAGGGAGGGAGGGAAGGAGAAAGGAGTGTTAGTGCAACTGCAGGGCACATTGCATATGTGGAGGTCAGGGGGCAACTCTCAGGACGCTCAGGCATTTTTTTCTCCTTCTTCTTGGAGAGCTCCAGAGATTGAACTCTGGTCATCAGGCTTGTCTGCAAGTTTTTCTACCCACTGAATCCTCTGGCTGACCTCAAACCATGCATTTTAGGAAAGACAGTATGATAACTTGAGAAATCAAAGACCCATGCCTTCATTTCTTTTTATACCCTAGTTTCTTCTTGTGGGCATTTCAATGGTTATTCCTTAATTGTAAAGCATAGATATTTCTTTTTATATTGTGATATTCATTGCAAAGACTTACTGATTCTCTCCTCAGTAATTTCAGCATTCATCAAGTAATTTGGCAATCTCTCTCTTTCTCTCTCACTTTGTGTGTGTGTGTGTGAGAGAGAGAGAGAGAGAGAGAGAGAGAGAGAACTTAGCCTTAGCTACATGCTCAACCCTATGGCAGTATTGAATTCCGAGTTAGCCTTCTCATTCATCATTTTCAGATGCTCAATGTAACTGAGATTTACGAGATTAGGGTCTTTTAAGGTTTATTCTGGGTTTATACAGTCATATATGAGCACACATATCTATATTTCTTAGTATAAATGAAGTCTCTTTAAAGCATATAGTGATAGATCCTTCCACGTATTTTCCTTTAAGATTTTAGAAAGTCTCAGGTGTATTTCAACTGGTATTATGGCCTCAGACAGTTGAGATATTAAATAACTGCCACTGATTGTTTCCCAAAACAGTCCCATGAAAAACTGTTTTCATGTTGAGTAAGTTCTGAATCAGAAAAAATAAAGATAAGCCTCTTGATCTGGTGTTTCCAAAGAGCCACAAAATTGTTCAAATATTAAAATTTCTCTGAGTGTTAATATTACTGCAACCTGTTTAGTCTCCTCCAGTGCTTCTTGAGCACTGATTTTCATTGAAATTTGGGAGATATCATAAGGAGGGTCCGAGAAGGGAAGACTAGGGGGATTAAAAGGGAGGGAGGCATAAATCTCAAGAATCTTACTGAAAGTCCTCCAATTTCTTGAATGAATGACTTGCATTGTTGGAAATATTTGGCTAGTACCCACAGCTCCGTAGAACCTGGTTTTGACTACTTAAGCATGTGTTCTTTGTTAAAATTATTTTATGCATTATTTTACTTTATGTGTTTGAGTGTATTGCCTGCATGTATTGCAAGTGCACCTGTGTTGTGCAAGTCCCACAGAGGTCAGATGAAGGTGTAGAATTCCACTGGAACTGCAATTATAGACATTTGTTAGCCATCATGTGGGTGCTGGGAATTGAACCGGGGTTCTCTTCAAGAGCAGCCAGTGCTCTTAACCACTAAGCCATCTCTCCAGCCCCAAGCATGTATTCTTATTTCTATTAAGGAGAAGTGCATTTTTAGATATTTTTAGTACCATTCAATGTATGTGTAAATCATTCTCTCAAAAACCATTGTTCAAACTATAGTTTTAGCATGTACTGTACCCAGTCATCAAAGTAATTCCATGAAAAAATATGTGAAATCATTGAACTTTACAACTCATAACTTCAGGGGCTCATTGAGATATATCTACATGCCATTGGCATTATCACTTTTTACCTCTTTAACTTCCTTATTTAGTACTTGAACTTTTGCCTACTCAGTAGTAGTTAGAGTGGTCTGTTTCTGTTCCTTTATGATATTGCCTTTCCTTGGAATAATTTCCCAGTTAACGACAGTATTTATTATAACACATCTTAGAAACTTCTTCTCAAATATGATCCTATCAGAAAGAGTTTCCTGACCATCTCCCTTTTAATGTCCTTTATCCTCTCAGAATGCATATGAACATGAGAATCATTTCACAAACTGATATATGCTAAATTTTTAAAGCAGTTTCTGGCATTTAGGAAAACTCACTAAATATTTGCAGAATTAAAGTAGTATTTAAAGTTAATGGATGTTAAATTATTTATTGCATAATATTGCATATTTATAAGTGCATATGATTTTGCAAAATGAAAACTTTTTGTGAACTAGAATTAGTGACTTTTAGATTGTTTTTAATACATACAAGCTCTGAAAAGAAAAATAATTTATTTATGTTAGACAATACAAAGCCACAGAGGTCACTGAAAGAATAGAAATTTGGTGATTAAAAAATGCATTCTCACAGAGAAATCATGCTTGATTTTTCTAAGTTAAACTCCTGGAGGAAATATGTCAGTGTTTCTCTTTGTCTTAGATTTGGCACCAATGTGGTAAAGAAGTCATAAAATCCACTTCTACATTTAAAAAGAAATTTTGTGGAAGTGACCTTGTCTTCACAATTTCAATTAAACAGTTCCCAGATTATTTGGGGTGTAGGTATACTGTTGAATAAAGGATACTTGAGTTTATTGCACCTAATAAGATATTTTTCACATAGATCACCAAGGAGTCATTCATTAATTAATTCCCAGGTAAGTACTCATCAGAGCATACTTACATGGGGTACTTTATAAGTTCTTCCAAAAAGTGCAGGACGTTATAATGAAAAAGAAAATGCTACTCTAGCATAAAGTGCAGGTAGGTCACCTCAAAAAAAATTTTATTTTATTCCATCTAAACAAATTTTGTGCTACGACGAACAGTTATTTAAACAGTCAGTTTGTAGGATTGAAAATATAGTAAAAGTAAGTTTAGTATGTAGAAGAGTGTGCAGAATCTGTAATGCAAAACCTCATTCTTAGTTTTGCTTTTATTAATATCTTAATGCTTAATAAAGTATATGCATTCCAAATGCAGATAGTGAGTGAAGGAATAGGTGATGAGTTTATGGGAGTAACGAGTCCATAGCTCCCATACTGTACACAAGGATTGAGACTATTATTAAAACTTTTCATCAGCTATACATTCTATAACTTACCATGTTCAGAAAAATACACATATCTCTAGTCTGCAACATCTTCCTAACATTTATAAATCAGTTTTCAAAAACCAAGATTCCAAAATGTTTTGTCAAAACCTCTTAGCAATTTTAGGTCATAATGCCATATGAGCATCTAATGGAAAATACGGAGGGTTTTGTTTTTTTTGAAATGAAAGCAGGGAGATCATTAGGTACAAGCCTATATATCACTTCAAAGAATTCATTATTACCTTAAAGTTATTCTTTGGCCTAAATTAATGACCCCTACATTCAAGCATAGTTGTTACTCATAAAGAATTCTCCTGATGCATAATTTTCTATTGTGATGAGCTACTCCCTTTGAAATGTGAATTAATTCAGAAGAAAATAGGACACATTATCTAAAGGGAACCTGCTTTCTTGAGTATTATTTAAAGAACTCAGTATTACATTTTGTATCAAATTTAACAGTATAATCCTAAATCTAAGAATTATGACATTTAAAACATGAAATAGAGCATACAATTACTTGGGAACCAATAAATCATGATTCATCTTTCACAATCAAAATAAACAGAAAATATAAATGTTTGATTTTTTTGAATAAGCAGCTAAAGGAAAATTTAAAAAAGCACATGAGGCCTGTAGCACAGATTTTTGAGCTTATAAGCAAACTCCTAAAATAACTAAATCTAAAGAAACAGGACACCTCAGAGTGTGAGATTTTCTTGTTTGATGTTTGAAGGACAGTGAGGTGAGAGTGAGAGGGAATTTTTCACACATTTTAATAAGTGCATATATTGAATTATTGTGCTGACACAAGGACTAACTTTTGGATTGCTATATAATGTTCAGAAAAATGTCATTTTCTTCTTTAGAAATATAAATTCACAAGAAAAAGTATCTAAATAGAAGATGACACAACTATATTACTGAATAATGCTAAATAAATATTTATCCATCGATTCTTTCATTGAAAAACATTTAAGAATTTCTTACTATATATGCCATTATCAGTACTGTGACATGACATATATGTATATATATATATAGTGTATATATACAAAGTGTAACATGCATTGTATTATATAGCAAAATATATTAAAATATTTTATTAATACTTAAAGGAAGGAAGACATATTACTTAGGGGGAACAGAGAAGTTTAGAGTTGAAGAGAATGTCCTTGTCCCATGTAGTGAAATATAAACTTTCACGTACAATGCTTTAGAGAATGAGGTGCTTAAAGGCAAATATGATAAGTATTGGAACATATAACATATAATATCATGACATTATTAGACCATAGAACAATATGAAAATTACAATATATTGTGGATTACATTAGATGAGTACAGTGCTCTATGTAAATTGAGGTTATAATACTTTTGTTGTTTTGTTGTCTTTCTTCAATGGTGGACTATGAAGTTTATAAACATACTTATAAGTAGCATGAATAGCAACAATACATGAAAGATCGGGAAGGGTGAAAACTAAACATATTATTGTAAAGTTCTTATATGACATACAATGTTGCATGACAGTTGAAAGTGAGCTCTGATGATTAAGAATCTTTGGAAAAGAACAACTGCTAACATATCAAAAGAAAGAATTTTATCTAAGTCAATGAAAAGATAAATGAAGTCACAGAAGTACTTCAGAAGAAGGCATAAAAATGAAATGTGGATGGCTACAATATTAATAATCACATTAAATGCAAATGTGGCAAATACCACAATTAGTTGTCAAAGTTTGCCAGGTTGGATAGAGGAGCAACATCCAGTGGCATGTTGTTTATTGGAATCCACTTTAAGCATAAAGACACAATGAGGTTAAATGTAAAAGGTTGGAAAAAGTTAAACGACACAGCAGAACTCAAAGGAAAACTTGTTGACTATATTAATATCAGACAAAGATTTCAGAGTAAATGAACATGACTAGGAATGAAGTCTACACAAGTCAAAGGGGCATCTATAATCTTGGTGTAGGTCGAATGTCCCACTAAAACTCACTATGGTTCCAGGCTTGGTCTACAGGAGGGTTGTGAGGGGGGCAGAGTTCATTGGGAGGTGTGCATGGTGGATGGTCCTAGGTGAGTGCACGTTAGATACTTCTCATGGGACTCCGGTGGTGATTTTCACCAGAGTTACTATAAATGGAGATAGTCTGCATTCCTCCCTCCTCTTCCTCTCTGCTTCTGCCTGAGACATGACTCCTACAGGCTCCTCACCTGAGGCTCTTCTGTCTATCCCCTTTTACCTACTGCCTCACCAATGGATTTGCTTGCCTGGTCCAGGGTAGAACTTTGGACCTCCAAATCTGTCTGCTGACTAAATATTTTCTCTTTGTAACATAGCTGCCTGTAATATTTTGTGAAAGCTGTAAAATGCAGATGCGAGGCATTACTTCCAGAACTCCCGTTAATAAAGCCTTAAATGGCTGTGCTGAAGGAAACAACTGGCGAGAAAATGTTCCCTGCTGCCGGTACACAAGCTGTACAATTATAGGAAAACGGGATGCAGGGGATGAGCTTGATGTGACTCTTGGGCTACAGAGGGCAGAAGGAAAGTTTAGGGTGTGGGTCGCCAAAGCCCTGGACTGTGGCGATAGAATAGGATTGTGCATGTCAAAGCTTTTGAAAGTATACACCGGAAATATATGTAGTTTTTTCTATGCCAATTATACCTCAACAGAAACTGTTTTCAAAAATTCATAGAACCATAGGCCGAAAATGGTGAATTTTACTATATGCATAAAAGCTATATTACAGTCGATGAAAACATCTGTAAAATAAATAGCAAATGTAAATGCCAGCAGAAAGCATGTAGAATCTCAGTGACTACAGACCCTGTAGTGAAGAATTTAGAAAAATATAAAAGAAATGGATGAATTTCTAGATATGTTGTTTTTTTGAAACAGGATTTCAGAACAGCAGCTTGGCTTTAAAATTGACATAAACAAGGATGTCCTTGAATTCCTAATCCTCTTACTTCAACCTCCCAAGTGACAGGCTTACATGTGTGTGTCAATAAATCTCTAAGACCTAAAAGTACAGATTACAAAATATTTTTATTGAACAGTAATAGAGAATAATCAAATGCAACTCAGTATATTTAATGAGATATGCTAATAGTCTGTTAAAGTGATAAAGGAAGGCACAAAAAGATATAGAAGGCATTGTGAATTTTATAAATATTGAAAACTAACTTGCTAAGAACAGTTACATTCATTTCTGTCAAAAAAGACTTACCCCAATCACCAGAGTTCTGTTAGCACTAGGCTAATGAGGCTCTCACCTCATTTTATACCCCAGAGGAGTTAAGTTATGAAGCTTTTGTGTTCAGTGCCCTAGAATAAATTTTCTATTAAAGTGAATAGTGAGACAAGGAACTATGACAGGAGAAGGATTGCAATTAAACACTCATTCAAGTACAGAAGGGCAAAGTAAATTTCTCTACATCTCCTTTAGACCTTTTTGGATTTGGGGGATTCCATTCTGAAAATATTGGGATTAGATTAATTATTGGCATGGACCAGTGATTAATAGTAAAGAGAAATACATCATATTTATTTAGTTTTTCTGTATACATTATTCAAGAAGAGAGCTAGAGCATAATGGGAAATGGAGAAGAGCTTTAAAGAAATACTTGCTTCTTTTCAGTTCTTGCCTCTGTATATAGCCAAGGGTAAAAAAATTCTGTTCTTTACAAATAAAAAGACATTATTTTTTTTTACTTTCATACGTGTTTAAAACTTTTATCCATAAGGATAATATATAATATAAATTACACTATAAAATTTAAGTTTCAGTAAGACAAATGACGAGCTTGTGTCACAGACTACGGAGAAATTAAGCTGGTGCTGACTTCAAATCCTCATCCGTACTGGCTAGCTTTTACAGGGCTAGAAGATGCTATGCATGCTGTAGGAAGAGAATTGTAATCATCAGACTTACCTAGCTGTGAACCCTGCTATCCACAATAATGATCAGCCAGGTATGGGAGTAGCCAATCATTTTCTTGTTGTATTTAAAGCCTGCTCCACAAAAAGAAACATTTATGACAGTTACCAGACCAAAATACCTGTTGCTAAATCAGTGACAGGTCATAGGGGGATAAATTACTACCACTAATCTGTTAAATGAATGAAGTACTAAACTGATTGCAAATGACTTATCATACTCATAGAGTACTGCTTCCCTCAACTTTCATTAGAAAGGCCTATTTTTTCAGTACACATTGATTAACAGAGAGATCCACAGCAGGTCAACCAGTAGAGAATAAGAGACTGTCAAGTATTGATCCCTAAATGGGATACCTACAACACAAACTTCCCTCAAAGCCTCAGGAATCATTGCAGAAGAGAGGTTGAAATATAAGAGGCAGAGGTGGTGGATGACTACAAGAAAACAGTGCTTTCCAGACACAATAGAGAAGTTACGCAAAAGAACCCACAGTGGTTCTGACGGCATAAACAAGACCTGCACAACCTCAGGCAAGACAAAATCCCAACATGAGCAGGGGGAATTGACACAAATCTAACTCTAGTTAAGGAACAATTGACAAATGATAGCTGCTGAGAGAGAGAGAATCAGTCTTTCTTAAGATGTGGCTGTTGGGCTGGTAGGTTTATCACTCTCCATTGGAGGGCCACAAGTCAAGTGTATAGAAGTAGCACAAGTTGGACTTTATCATATTTAAAAAATGAAGACACGTAGTTGGGTGGTTATGGAAAGGGATGGATCTGTGAAGAGTTGGGGGACAATGGGTAAATATGATCAAAATATATTATATATTATATACATTAAATATATTCACAAATAATTAACCATACACACAGACACACACACACACACACACACATGTGAAGAATAATGAAAAAAGTACAAAAAATGACTGAAGTTACTTATTTTTAATAGTGGCACTAAGGGTCATTGGATCATTAAAACAATACTAAGAAAAATATCTATATCCACTGAAATAGAAAATTATTTTCATATTCTGAATAAGGTACCACAAAATATGACTGTGAAAAAATGATTTCAAGCCATATTGGCACAAAATTACTGGATAAATCACACTATTTATAATTTATATGACAAAAGGGAATATCCATTTGCATTATTTTTCTAGTTGATGGCTAGATATAACTGACCTTTAGACTAAATAACTGGTGTCAGTTTCCCATTAATATTGAAAATCCAAAACCAGCATTCCAGCACATTTTCTAAACTTCTCATTTTTATATGTGATTTGTTCTTGGTTATAAGCCATTTCCTATTTAACCTAGAGGTGAAGTACAAATTCAAGCAAATAAACACTAGTTGGTGCCAATTTAATATTGTTTTTATTTAAATAAAATTAATCTTGATAAAATTCTGTTAAGCTTAAAAATTACTCAATCACTTGTTAACTTCTATAGCTTTTAATTTTGTCTTCCAGGTATTAAATATATATATTCTTTAAATAACTAATAGTATTTATGTATTAATAAATGAAATTATTTGGATTTAATATAATTGCAACATTACTTGTTGCAACAACTTCAATTAAATTATAGATTGTGTTCATAAATAAGTCATGTGTTTTAAAAGTATTATACCTTGCTCTATTCTTATATGTATTCCATTAAATACTGAGTCTCATGTTCTGATGGATGGTGATACAGTTTAAAATGAGCTAGGCATTGAAAGACAAAAAGTACAGACAAAGGTAACATGCAGGTGTGAATACTACATTAAACTCATTTACTGTAAGATTTTAGAATTTGATAGGTTGGTCTTTACATTGGAATAAGTTTGCTGTTAAGTAATGGTAAGATGTAATTGCTGTAGATGCTGCTATACAATTCAGACTTTTAATACCATGGTGAGTATTGCAAAGGGAGGAATGAAGTAGCATATATTCTCTATGTGTCATGATAACCTGAGTACTTAAATCTACTAATAAAACCATCTATTCACCTAGATCATATCACTCTATTAGTGAATAGATTCCTATACTTAATACATAATCATCATGAAATATAAAACTTAAAATAGTTTTGCCAGCATTCACATATCCAAGTTCTAAACCTTATAACTAAATTTCACCTGCTATTTGGCCTTAAGAAAGTAATCTTTCAAAATTTCAATTGTGTCATAAGTGAAGTGGAAACAATATTGCTTGCTTTATAAAGTTATAAAGACTAATCAACATAATCCTAGAAGTTAGTTATAGTGTATAGTACAAACACATGTGGAGATAGCTATTACACATATAACTGACACATACACAGAAAATTCAAAAGTGAATAAACACCTATAATAAAAATCATAAATATTTATAAAGCAAAAATTAGCAAGTTTATGCACAGTGAATATACTCCACTGAAAAAAACATTGAATGTGTCTTAAATAAAAGATTTACAACATAATATAAAACTTCAATATACAAACTTTTTACCTGATAACTGCTAGAAGAGGGATAGTTTCCTTTAGGGGTATGACTCCTGGTTAATTGACCATGCTCCAAGGATTAGACACACATCCAAGAATATTGGGGGGAATACAAATTGGAATTAATAAGCTCAAATAAAAACAGAAGGTATGAGGTGGATCGAGGGTAAAAAGGTGAGAGGGGATCCGAGAGAACATGGAGGATGGGATTTGAATATGATAAAAATATGTAGCAGGAAGTACTCAAAGAATAAAAAATTACTTAAAATAATCTTGAGAGCTTATTTAGAGGTTCTAGTAGGGGAGCACAGCTTCTTGTATACTCTTAGCTGAAGACTGGTCCTCCTCTATAAGGGAAGGTTGTCCTCTCTGAGCCAGCATTCAGCTTTGGGAGGGGCACATGTGGTGTTTCAGGAGGAAGGAGACATCAATCTAGCCAGCCAGATCAGTCAAATCAATGCTAATAATCACTGGGGTGACATATGTCACAGTGGAATATTACTCATTTGTTTAAAAATGAAATTATGATTTTCCAAGTTAAATGGATGGGACTGGAAACAATCATCCTGATTGTGGTAACCCAAAACTAGAAATAAAAATGTCACATGTTCTGTCTCATAACTGGACGCTGTCTTTTAATTCTTACATATGCATGTTTCAATTGGAAAATCTAGAGAGTTCATGAAAAGAATAGTCATGGCAGGGATAGGGAGGATTCGCGTGTAGAAGGAGAGATAGAATGCAGTGATATAAAGGGCCAAAGGGGAATAATAGAGTAGGAAGTGCTAAATGGAGTGGGGAATGGGAGGGAAGGGAAGAGTAAGGAGCATAGGGAGGGATAACTAACACTAAAGGAGTTAGGAAAAGCCATTTAGAATATTACCACAACAGAAAATTCCTAAGGTATATACATATACACTATAAAAAGAGATTAAAAGGAATTATCTGTTAATACAGGATCATTACTCATACTAGACAACATAGGCTAACAATGGAAAAGCCCAGTGCCAGGTATGGACTCCCTGCTTTGAAGCTGTTGACAGGGGTCCCTAAGACCCTTAAAAATACTGACCCTTGACTGCTCTTGGTCACCCACCAGGACTCAATGGTAAGACCCTACTGCTGATGATAGTACCTACATGAGCTGTTTATCAAACAAGGAGGAATCAAGCTGGAACTGACTTCAAAGCTTCATCTATACTGGCTAGCTTTCATAGTACTAGAAATTGGTATGCATGCTATCAGAAGAGAAAAATTAATCATCAACCTTACACAACTGGGAGCTACAACAACTGGCTTGGCAAGATATGCCCACTGGCTAAATAGTGGCATGAATATTAAGGGAGTACCCAACCACTTTCTAATTAGATTTAAGGTCTTTTCCATAAGTAGGAGCTCATACCAGGTACTGATAGCAAGCATAGGAACCAGTGACTAGACAGGTTCAGGCCATAGGGGAGAACATAATAATATTATTCTGCTAAGTGGATTTAGGATTATAATGACTCCTACTGACATGTTGTTATATCCATAGATTATTGCATCTCTCTGATCTCACCAGAGAAGCTTCCATTTGCAGCAGATGGTGATTAACACAAAGATCCCCAACTAACAAATGTGCAAAAATACAAGGCCGCAACACGCTTATTTCTATATAGGAAACCTATATGAAACTACCACATCTCTAGACTCAGGGGTAATTGCCAAAAGGGGCAGGAAGATTGTAAGAGCCAGAGGTGGTGGATGACCATAGAGAAACAGAGTGTTCAGGACATCTGGGCAATTAATCATTTGAAGTCATGGTAATTGTGACAGCATGCACAAGTCCCACATAAGCTCAAGCCCGAGAAAAATCCCAGCATTGATGTAGAGAGATGGATAATAAACCCAAACCCTACCCGAGGGACCGTTGGCAACCTATGGCTGCTGGGAGTGGGAGAGTCAGTCTTTTTAAAGGGTGAGACTCTTAGTAGGCTGTAACCTGAAGGCTCCCCAGAAAAGCTGAAGCTGATCTAGGGCAAGCATGTGCTATGTGGAGCACACTGGGGACAAAGGCGTGGAGTCACCCCCATATTGAGTATGGGCAAAAGGCCAGCGAGGAAGACCAGAGGCAGCAGACGGATGGAGCGTTCATTTCAAATATGGAAAAGGAAGACCTATAAGTGTCTGTGTTTTTGTAAGTCACCCCCTCCCAAATGTCATATAAATTATGCCAATAGAATGTCTTATGTCAGTTTGTCAATCCGCATTAGGACCGGGAGACCTCAGGGGGCATGCGAGGGTTCCCCAGGGACAGAAAAGGGAAAAATTTAGTGAAACATAGGCTGACCAAGATTTAGTGCATAGATCCACACTTAAGAGCTTTTGCGGACCTAGGTTTGATTCTATAGGCCTTTATACACACACACGCACACACACACACACACACACACACATACACACCCCACATACACATATATGTATATATAAACAAAATGTATTATATGGAATTTGCAGAAATCCAATAAAAACATATCACTCTAAAAAAAAATCTTCTTTTAGCAATACCACCAGAAAAAAATGCTAATTCCCAAGCTTTGAGATTCAGAATTATGGAGCCTTACACAGTGACACACTCCTTTTGTCCCAGCACTCAAGAGGCATAGGCAGGTGTATCTTTGTGGGATCAAGTCCAGCCTGGTCTACATAACAAGTTCCAGGCCAGCTAGGGCTAGAGGGAGACACTGTTTCAAAAAAGGGGGAAAATCAAAAGTACTTCTTTAATGAACCAACATTTATCACAAGTCTCAAGTGGCATTGAAGTTTCAGATTCTTAATGCAGTAATCTCAATAATTTGGGGTGTTTTCTGATAGTTCTTAGCTATGGGCTAAACCCAAATGTCAATAATCAAGAAATCAGCTTGAGTGTGGTTCATCTGTTTCACATTTATGTGCAATATTTATATAAACATAGCTTCTCAGCTAGTTTCCTCAACTAGAATACAGTTTTCTTCTCCTTCCATTATTACCTTACCTCTTGATTTTGGAAAGTCCCACACCCTTGAATTTGACTTCATCCTTATTACTTTATGATCATTTCTTATAAGTCATAGCTAGATTATTTCCATTTCACTCTTTCAGAGAACAGATTATCTCATTCCAAAAACTCAACAAATATCTAGCAGATATTGATATCTGTGTCATTCATTTATAAAATACTGTTCTACTGAGCACCTAGCTCCCACAGAGTTCTTACTGGGGTTTGAGTGTATGGGATTCTCCATATATGATTTCATTTGGGAAAGTATTCCATGCATTTGAGTAATTTAAACATCATTACCAATAATTTCATTTACTCTCTGAATGGATTTTGAATATGTTTCTGTAATCAGAGAGCATTCTAGGCTTCTGAGGTGTAATATCTAATGGAGATAGTGTAGCTTTAACAAACTAGAAAAAAATATCCCAGCATAGAGAAGAGGAAGTGGGTAAGAAACTCTAACCACAGCTAAGGAAATTGTGGCAAGATATGAATGCTGGGAGGGTCAGAGGGAGTCTCTTTCAATCATGGGGTTTGTGATAGATTAATCAGCCTCCAGTGGATGGATCCACACTGAAGAACATTTGGGGATAAGATTTAGATTTTATTGATATATATACATATATATATATATATGTATATATGACAGAACATGCAATTGGGTGGGGCTAGTAAGGGGAGGTATGGATATGGATGGGGAGGGGATCTAAATACTGTCAAATTATCTTTATTAAAATAGAAAAAATTCAATAAAAAGAAGAGTTTTTCACTCACGGGTATAAAGACACAAATTAGATATAATGACATTTTAAATTCCATTTCTATGGATATGCATATGAATTAAAATCAATTTACTTTTATAAAATGAAATATATAGATACCAAGTAGTTGGAATTTTATTCTATTTCATTGTTACTTTTTTATTGAAATTTTTATTACTCCATAGTTTAGGAGGAATTGGTTGATCAATGGCATTGTACAACTTTATATATCCTCAAAAAGAGCAATGTTGAGTCTTTCAGGAAAGCTGAACTTCTGGCTCTAAATAAAAATAATATAATTCTTTCAGACACTTATTATCGGCTTAGGAGATTCAAGTTAGTAGAAAACAAATAACTACACTTGAAAAATCTACCATAATTTCTTTTCATGTGAAATGAGAGTGAAATGGTCAAATATACATATCTTAATAGTGAGAACACTGAATGCATTACTATTGTGATGTAATCAAGAAAAAACTGCTACTGAAATAAGAATATTTTATGTCGGAATTAAAAGGGGATTCAACTTTTTTTAAATCAAGGTAATTAAATCAGATAAATGCAAAGAGAAAATAGAAGCCTGGATACACACCCAGCATGAAAGAAAAGTAATAAAGATGAAAGGAGAGTTTTATTTAAATGAAAGTTAAATAATGAAATTTGAAGGATGACTGAAAGGGCACAGACCTTTTTTTGGCACCTTATATATTTGACACTATTGGTAATGTGTTACCAATCAAAAGTGCTTGGGATTAGAGTAAACCTGGATTGAAAGACAAGTTATGTCAACCAAGTCCTTGAGACAATTAACACAACCAAATTTAGCAAAAAGAACAGATATCAAAAGAAAATATGTTGTGCTCTTCTGACCTTCTTTGGTGTAGGGACTGAGAACTCAGCAGACAGCCTGAGAGCATGTGGATCCAGCCCCCCATGGTGTAGATGGAATCCCACTGAAGTGTGCCAACAGCCCATGGAAACTGATGATGCAGAGGCCCGAAAGTTCAGTGCCTTGCCACAATAGGAAGATGATCGTCCCACGCCTACCACCTCCTCCAAGGCTCAGGGACTTTTGCGAAAGAGGTTGGTGGAAAGAATGTAAGAGCTGGAGGAAGAGGTGGAGTGTTAACTGGAAGTGTCCTCCGACCACTGTGCAGGTAAGATATAGTCACATCTCCTTCCTACGCTCATCAAGGACTTGAGAGGACTCAGTTACCCCTCCCACCAGATCAGTTGACCTTAGCTGGATGTGGGGGAGGGGCTAAAGATATATAAGCTGAGAATGCCCTGAGGCACCTCTCTCACCATTTTCTGCGGCTGTTGAGCAGTCACAGGATTTATATTTGAGAGCGGACTTTCCAGTGCAGCTGTAAATGGGTGGGGCCCACTCCTTTGTAAATAAACCCCCATCTTATGCTCTGTTAAAAAAAAAAAGGAAGTAAATGATAGGTGTTTGGATAGATAGCTGAAAAGGATCTGACTAAACTGCAAGTGAATGGACTTGTGCTGGGGAACGTCTGGGGACACTGACTTGACACAGTGGGCCTTAACACCCAGGACAGAGTATATGGGTTCCAGTGGGGGGGGTTAAGGGAGGATGCTGGTGTAGACTGGACTATAAAGATGATTCAGATTGTTTGAGGTATTTTGTATGAAAGACAACAAAATTTAATAAAAACAAGCTTTTAAAAATTCTGTTGTACTGTGCAAGTTTTGTGATGTAACTAGAGGCTTCCAATGTCTATTTAATCTAGGATAATATTTTGGCTCTCAGAACTAAACTTACTATGTAGATAATTTTTTATAAAATAGCCACTAATTTCATTAATACTATATGAACAATTTATCATGTGATTGCATTAACCATATTATCCCCCAGAGTATATGTATACATGTGAGAATGCATGACTATGCATCATAACTTGTCATTTTTCTTAAATTGCCATAATCCCATTCTTCAGAGAAATTGTGTTTTGTTGTATTTATAATTAGTTAGGATTCTTCACTCATTTGAGAACATGTCTGATGTTGCTAAACAATCAATACCAAGTAAAATTTGAATTTCACATAAAGTATATAATACTTTAACTTTGATATGGCATGAACAATTGTATGTTTTGTTTATATGAATTTCAAATTGTATTGGTCTTTTTGTATTTTATGTAGAAAATCTACCTTGTCCATTTGGTTTCAGGATAAATTTTTTTAATTATCTTCCTTCTCCAAATCATATAATTCTATGCTTTGTAAAGAACATTTGAAAGACTAATATGAGGTCCTTTGGTCAGGCACTAAAAAGGATTCTATGTACCCTGTACTCTTAGGAGCTTTGAAAATTTCCTAGATGATTTACCTACCTTTGTGCTTGACTCTTGACATGGAGATCCTTGGTTTCTGCATTTAATCCTAATCACAGTTCTATACAACAAACAGGACACAAATGGCATAAATGTGGATCTTTTCACTTACAAATTAGTATATCTCTCAGCACTCATCAAGTAGCATCTTGTCGCAACAGATGGAAACTATTACTAAGTTCCACAACTCATCAAACGCAGAGAATTACTGTCTGTAAGATACCCAGCCCTAATTGACACACCGCTAATGGAAACTCTACATCTAATGCTCACAGATTATAGTGGAACAGGCGGGTAGAGAGAATACCAAGGCTTCTCTCAACTCTCACAGTGAAGCTTCCTCATGGAGCAGAGGGATACTAACATAGAAGTTCCAAACTGACCAAAATGTAGAGAGAATAAGAGACTGTGGAGTATATGTCCCTGGATAGGACACTTATATTTAACATCACCCACTAAATGCTCAGGGACATTGAGAAAAAGGAGGCAGAAAGATTGAAAGAGTCAGGGGTTGTGGATGACCACAAGGAAACAGTTTTACAGATGTCTGAGAAGTTTCTCATATGAACTTACACCAATGGTAACAGCATGCACAAGGATAATGTCAATCAGACAAAAACTCAGTATGAAAGTGGGTAAATGGGTATGTAGATCCAACCTTAGCTGAGGAACTATGAGCACCTGGTCACTGCTGGGTGAGGGGTGTAATATTCTTTGAGGGAGTGACACTAGATAGCTTGAGCAGGCTCCAGTGGATGAATTCACACTGAGAGACATCTGGGAACATAAACTTGACTTGATAGGCCTTAATGTATATGACAGAAGCATGCATTGAATCAAGTGAGGTGGGGGACTGTGGGAAGTGTGCAAACAGGGGAGTGTATTTAAATATGGTTAATTTAAATATGATGTATGAAATGCACAAAAATTCAACAAAATATATCTCTTATTTTAAAAGATGTGGAAGATTCCTAGGTTTCTGTTAATAGAACAGATAAAAAATGTGCCATATTTATATATTGGAGTATTATTTAGACATATAGAATGAAAGGATGCCATTTTAGGAAAATGGATGGTGCTAGAATTCATCATATTATATCAAATAAACTAGATTAAAAAAGACAAAAACATATGCCTTTACAAACTCTACCAATGTACCCTCTGCCCTCTGGATTTGCTCTATGATGAACTGTGGCCCTGTATATTCAACAAATTTCAAAAAAAAAATTTCCCCACATTTTATGTTTTTACTTCTTAAAACATATTTATTGATTTGAGAATTTCATACAATGTATTTTTTCAGTGTATTTATGTGACTTTCTTTCTTAAGGCCTTTTGAGCCAAATCTGTGTTTCCAAAGTATTCCTGTGTGTGAATCTACAAATTGTTGTCTGGTCAACCTACGAGGCATCATATTAAAGAAAATGATTCTTCATCTCCCAGCATCTATCAGTTGTCATCTATCAATATATCCTCAGATAGAGCTAGGGATTCCTTCCTACCTCCCCCATTCATGCTGTGCCCCTATTTAGTTTAAAATTGCATAGCTATTGTGCATGCTCTCATAAGTGCTGTGGGTTCATATGTGCAACTGCCCTATGGTGTACAGACAACATAGTTTCTTGTATTCATCCACCACCTCTGGCTCTTAAAATCCTTCTGCCCCCTATTCACAATGATCTTGAAAGGACAAAGTGTGATATAGGTTTCCCATTTAATACTGAGCACTCCAAAGTCTATTATTTTCTGCACCTTCAACATTTGTCGGTGTCCATGTTAGTTGCCATCTGCTACATGAAGAATCTTTTTTGGTGAGAGTTGAGAGATAAACTAAGCCTACGGATGTAATAAGTTGTTGTGACTCCATGTAATATTATGTCTATTTAGCCAAATGATAACAGTAGGCTGTTCTGCATGGTCTGAGATCTGTCTAGCCATAAGTTATTGACCTTGATAACAGTGTCAGATATGAACTCCCTGTTGTGGAACAGACTTCATGATCAATAAGAAGGTAGTTGGTTACTCTCATAATATTCATGGCACTACTGTACCAGTGAGTATATTTTGCCAAGCTATTTATTATTTTAGCTTGCTGGGCTTGCAGCTGAATAAGGTTAATTATTACATTTTTCTGCCAGTAACATGCATAGCACCTTCTGCTACTACAAAGTTACTCAGTAGAGATTTAACTTCAAAGTCAATACCAGCCTTATTTGTCCATGTTTGTTCTGTGACTCAGGTGTCTAATGTCCTTAGCAATATGGCCTTATCATCAAATTCTTTTGGGGAAACAATAGCAACTTTTCTTTGAGGATCTATGGAATCTCTCTGGTCAACAACTCCAGAAGTGATAGACTATTCCTTACCCAGGCTTTTCATTTGCTAAACTGTAATGTCTATTAGGGCCATTGAACTCCTGTTATAAGGTAAGTACATTTAAACTCTTTTTAAATTGCATATTTATATATTGAATGAAGTTTGTATAGTAGACTTACATTTGACTTTAAAAGGCCATTAGTGTTACCTATCCTCCCTCTTCTAACCTATCCCCCATTTCATAATATACTAATCCCATCTTACCCATTATTCTTCTTTCCCATTTATGTCACTAAATTCTATCTTCCCTTCCATGCACCATCTGCTACGGTGCCTTATTAGGTTCCTTATCTCTAAGGATTTTCCAAATGAAACACATGTATTTAACCATTGAGAGCTTATCCACTTACAAGAGAGAATATGTGACATTTGTCTTTCTCATTTAGGATTGTTGTTTACAGTTCCATCTATTCACCTGCAAGTTTCATTATTTTGCTTTTCATAACAGCTGAATAATATACCATTTTGTAAATATTTTGAACTTTGATTATCTACTCATAAATTGAAAGATATCTAGTTTGTTTCCATTCCCTGACTGTTGTGAAAAGGGCTGCAATGAACACTGGTGAAGAGGCCACTCTGTAGTGGGATAGTGTCCTTTGAGCAAATGCCCAAGAGTGGAATGGCTGGGTCATGTGGTTGATATCTTTCTAGCTTTTTAAGGAACTTCCTCACAGATTTGCATAGTGACCACACCAGTTTGCATTGACACCAGCACTGAATACTTTTTCCCATTTCCCCACATCATTGCTAACATTTTTCTTCTTCTTCTTCTTCTTCTTCTTCTTCTTCTTCTTCTTCTT
>NW_008339433.1:1224098-1267442 GCF_000622305.1 Nannospalax galili
GCCATTCTGACTGGGTTAAAATGAGATCTCAAGGTCGATTGAAATTGCATTTCCCTAATAGCTAATGGTGTTGAACATTTTGAAAAACAGGTCAAAATGACAAATGAAAAGTATTTATGGGTTGTGGGGAATGGATGTTGTAAGTACAGAGTTACTAAATTAATATCCTTCAGGGATGCCATTTGAAACACTCACAAGAATCAAGAGGAAATGGATAGGAAAATCCAAGTTGGTAGATATTGTGTTGAAGACTAAGCTCAGCTGACATCAGTTAAGTCTTGCCTGAACAAGAAATAACACTGATTAGAGTCACAGGCTCCAATATTAAATGTTTTATTCTTATATATTTAAAATGAATTTTTAAGCCACAGGTGCTTAATCATTTGAGAAATCAATGCTTAGTTCCTCCCTCCAATATTTAATTTGGTTATTGGTTTGTTTTTTTGGTGCTTAGCTTATTTTTAACTGCAAACAGAATGTTCTCAGAGTATGTCATTGATTCTGAGCATCCTCTAAAGTGGAGATTATTCTTTTTACTTACCTTCATTGGACATAATTCAAGTCTTAATAATAGGCTTCATTTGTTAGTTGCTGCTAGTCCTGGTTTCCAGATTTTTTTTTAAACACAAAAATTCTAGTTTTCTGACACCAACATCATTATAATTCTCTTTCTGCCCATATGAACCATGTATTTTCCTTCGTTTGAGTTTTTTGAATTTTGATTCTTTGATATATGGAGCCTTGCTATCACATGGTTAGTAAATAGCACACACAGAAGCACATTTTCAAATGCAAGACAACAAATTCATATCCATTATACTCAATTACCTTCTTTCATAACCTTTGATATTTCAGATCACTTTTCAATGGCCATAAAATTCTCAGAGCCATGCATCAAATTAGTAGAGACAGTTTACATGCCCCAAAGACTGCTAAAGTTGTTTAGCGTAACTACTCCTAAATTGGCTTAAGTCACCTCTCCTTTTCCTTCACATGGCAACCACAGGAAAGGCTCTTTGCCCACTTTTCCCCATTACCTCTTTTTCCTTATGCATCACAGTGCTTCATTATATAATTTTTATGGCATGGCATGCTTCCTTTTCTTGTGATTTATGAGTAGGCTAAACTATCTTTTATTGCAATCTTCCCTTCATCTGTTGAATTCAGTATACTTAATAACAAAGCATATGATAAAACGATTATTTTAGTGGCTGTTGGAACACTGTTCCCAATCATTTCTCTTAACAGTCATTTTTTTTCTTTCCAAGTCTTTGTGAACAGTTGTTTCAGCACCTTTTCCTAAAGGTGAATGTATTTACTCCTTCAAAACCACCTATTTACCATTATCACATATATTGGTCATTACCAATTTAATTTAATATACTTCTTTTTAAAGTGACCCAAGGCTTCAAATGTATCTAAAACCTCCTCAATTTCCAGTTCCCATATTTTGGAGGAGGGGGAGACAAGGTCTAATTTCAAAGCTCTGGCTGGCCTGGAATTCACTATGTAGACCACTTTGGCCTCAACCTCACAGAGATCCTCCTGCCACTATTTCCCCAGTGCTGGGATTAAATGCATATGACACCTGGCCTAGTTTACTTTTTATGCCATTTCATATGAAAGGATAGTCTTCAAATTTAATGTAATGTCCAACCTCTTACTACTTAAATTACTTTCATAATTATGTCCCCTAACTTTTATTTATTTTCCCACCCACCTTAGAATTTCATGATCTATGATTTCGGTATCTCTCTGGCCAAGTATCTCTCTTGCCTTCACTTATCTTCCTTTAAGTATCTCTTTAAGTGCCAACCATAAATTTACTCAACTACCTCCTACATCTGTCTTGGTATTGTCAATAGCAAGCCACAATTCTGAAGTTAAGGGGTTTAAGAGATAGTTGGATTTTTTTCCTAGTGTCAGATATGAGTGATCATGGCTCAGGAACACAGATTAAGGTCACCCTAACTTCCATTTTCCAATGTCGAAACAATTTCTTGAGGTTTTTATAACAGAACAAAGAAAGTCATGAATCAAGGCACTTTTAAATATATTGGTGGAAACATTAAGTTGGCAACAACAATGTGGAGAAATATCTGTTACAGGCCTCACATGCTACCTGACAACACTCAGTACTTCAGTTGGAGGAAACTGGGGTTTTGTTAATATACTCCTAAAAGTTTTCATCTGTTAGTCACAGGATGTTAGATTTGACGTAGAGGTGGACAAAGAATGGCTATTTAGGGGCCTAAACAATGCTCAGGGTAAAGTATAATTAAGGCCTAGACCTGTAACATTACAAACTTTCCACAATCATTGATGTTAGAATCAGTTACTCACCGTTGTTAAAGGTTCACTTTAAAGATGTAGGTTTTTATTTACTCTGTTCAAACTTTTACTGTTTATTATTTGTTTAATTTTATTGAAATTTTGTGTTTTTCATCCAATATAGTTTTAACCCAATATAGTTTGTTAGTATTTAGATCCCCTTCCTTATCCACACCTATTGTGTGCGTGCGTGCACACACACACACACACACACACACACACACACAGAATCTGATTTGTGACAGCAAATGTCCTTCATTGTGGGTCCATCCACTGGGCTCATCAAGAGTCCCATCCCTTTAAGACACTGTTTTCCCCCTCTTAGTAGCCAACATTTGGCAAAATCATGAAACCCACAATTGGTCAATGTTCAGAAAACAAGGAGCTGCCGAGAGTTTTCAGCTGATTAGGACACATATTTCAATCTTTTGCTTTCCATGAATCAAAAATCATTGCAGAAGAGGAGGCAGAAAGACTGTAAGAAACTTTTGCTATTTTAATTTATCTTTGTGTGGTAAATGTGTATGATGGGTGTGTGTCTCTCTGTGTGTACATTGGTGTGAGTCTCAGTGTGTGTGTGTTGTGTGTGTGTGTGTGTTACAGATATATATGTTCTGTAGTTCTAAGTGTGTGTAGAGGTCAGAGGACATTGTCAATCTTGATCTTTTCCTTCCACCTTGTTAGATGTCAGGTCTGTGTGTTGATAATGTACTCAAACTTTCATTCAGGTACACTTCTTTCTGCTTATGACTAATTCTTAGTCTTCATAGAGAAAGCATAATACATCAGAATATCTAATACTTCCACTTACCCATCCCTATTTTTAACTCTTTATCTTTATACCAGATCATTACAAACAAAAACCTATCCTGCATGTAAAGTCTAATCTGCTTCCTATGGTTAAAATTTTATCTATTTTATGTTACTTATTAAATTTTATTTTATCAGTATGAGTGTGTTCCCTGCATGCATGTAAGTGCACCCATGTCAAGCAATGTCAAAAGTAGGATGTTGGATCCCCTAGAACTGGAGTTAAAGTCGGTTGTTAGCTGCCATATGGGTGCTGGGCATTGAACCTGGGTCCTCTGCAAGAGCAGCTGGTGCTCTTAAACACTGAGATGTTTCTCCAGCCCCAAATTTTTATCTTTTCATAGGGGCTTTATCTTATTTAGTATCTATCTCCAGTCGAATAATCCACTTCTTCCTATCAACCTTTTCAATTTTATTAAAATATTATAATAAATTCTGTTACAATGAAATTCAATCCCAAAGTTTCCATATAATTCACATTAAAGAAAGTTGTAAACCAACTTCTTTTTTACAATATTTTATTTACTTTTTTTACGTTTTGTGTATGAGCATACAGTCTATGTGTATGTAAGTTCACCCTTGCCTTGCAATTCCAACGAAGATCAGAAGAGGGTGTCGAATTTCCCTGGAACTGGAGTTACAGATGGTTTTTAGTCACTGTGTAGGTACTGGGAATCAAACCAGGATCCTCTACAAGAACAGCCAGTGCTCTTAACCAATGAGTCATCTCTCTTGTCCCAACAAACAGTCCTAATGTATTTCACCTCCTCAGAACTCAATTTATGTTCACTACTTTGTTTTCTTTTCCTTAGGCAACCCACAAACCACTAACTGTCAGTTTGTATTTCCATTCCTCCACCTAGAAAAATATCACCGGATGTGATAAATTACTTACCTGCCATGTTTTCCAATAGATGAATTTTACTCTTTAAATCACTTGACCTCTTAGTATAACTTAATGATCTTGAGCAATTTTTCCTTTAACAAACATAATAGAAATAGGACACGTAATACTGGCCAGTAATCTCAACACACAAGAGGCCAAGGCAGGAAGATAGTGAGTTGAAGGCGAGCTGGGCTAAGAGTTGAGATCCCATTTGTCTCTTCAGGCTTTCTCTCCTCTCTTCTGTGGGAGATTTGTAGGAGAAAAAAACATGTTTGGCATCTATAGATATATCAAATTTTCTGTCAATTAGTGAGTGCTTACAGGGCTATTAGTAGGATGTTTAGCCAGGCTATGGGACAAGAAATGTACACATTACAGTACAGGACCCTCCCAGAAATGTTGTAAATTGAGTATTATCATTACTCCTATTTAATATGTTTATTAGATATTGTTAACTAGTGTAACACTACATTCAATGTTTTATAAAACCTACATTCCACTTCCCAAAATACCATATTCATTTACATAACCAACAAAGGATGTGTTCTCTTTTACATTCATTGTCAAAATTTAAAATATATACTAGTATTTTTTAATATGGTGGATATGAGGATATAACTTTTTATTTTAATTTCCATTTTTCTAATAACTTATTAAAAGTGTGTTTTAAGGTACTTAGGCTACTTTATAATTAATCTAATTCTGTGGTAAAGAATTCTTTAGATACCTTATATCTGTTGAACATTGACATTTTGTCAGATACAATTTTCCCTCACATAAAATTTCTCTTATTTGGTTATGCAATTCTGTGCAGATGCTCTTATATTTTCTGTCATTGTATTTGTGTATATGTTATTTTTGTTGCTTAAAATTTGGGAGTCATAATAAATATTATTCATAGTACAGTGTCTTCAACTGGTTTTCTTCTGATAGTTCTACAGATTCAGATATTAGATTTGTTTCTTTAATCCATTTTGAAATGAATTTTATGTGAATTAAAATAATTAAAGTATGTCTATGAATTTGAACTCATTAAGTAGGGAGTTGAATGAAGTTTGCCAGGAATGGGTATTTGTTAAGGGTGGAAATGTGGAGATGTTAATTAAAGGGAAAACATTTCTGACAGGAAAAAAATTCTTTTTCAGATCTATTATACATCAAGATCACTACACAAAACAATTAAGTGTTATTTAACAATAAAGAAGAAATTTCTAATGTCTCACCACATGAACAGTTAGGTAAGCAAAATAATTGATGTTTAAGTTACTTTGATGTAATCATACCACTTTGTATGTGTGTATGTGTTTGTTTCACATTGCACTATATGAACATGCTCAGTTTCAGTTCATTAATAAAAAAATCAACCTAAGTTTAAAACCAATTAATTCAGAGTCCAGCAGCCATGAATTCTTTCAAAATAGTTGCCTCTCTTTACGATCCTACCCCAAATACTCAGCTTCATGTCATTCACCCATTTCAGACACTATACTTAAATAAGTAGGAGAAGCCTTGTAGAAGAATGCAATTGATTCTGATATTTCCTAGTAACGTTTAATCAGCAGTTGAAACATGAATTGCTGATAACTGGCATGCTGCTTTATATTAGATAATTATTCTTGGATACTTAGTTCATTTCTTTGTTTCCAAATGATGTATGTTATTTTTACTCACCTGGACTGGCTCTAAATAGGTTTGGTAATAAGATTATGACAAGATCATTCTGTTGTGTCGACATAAAGTAATTACTTATTGTCTCACAATATAATCACTTATTTAAACATACCACATCCAGGTAATTGAAGGCCTTATGGAAAAACGAGATTAGTTTTTAATTTAAGATTTTTCAACCTTTGAGGAAATAGCCATTTATACATTCTGGAACCATTATGTCTTAAGTGCTTGCACAAGAAATTTTAGAAAGGGTTAACTGGGAAAACACTGCAAATATGTTTTAAGGCTAGTCTTGAAAGTTTTTGCTAATCTTTGATAATATGAGGGAATAATCATTAGGAAAAAATAAGTCCCATAATTGCCACATATACAGCCCAGCACAAGTATCAAGCATGAAGAATCCTATGATGCTGGACTTGGGCTGTCAAATGAAAATCAATTCAGTGAAATAAATTTAGTAAAACAAGATATTTAGTGTTATGGATGTACTCACATTTTCTTTTCTTTAGCAAGCACGTGTTGGAACCACAAAGCATGGGCCTTTGGGTGTTGTTGCTATTTTTGTTGTTGTTAATTTATTTATTTGCATTGGTTACCAACTTTTATTATCTCAGAGAGAAAGAGAGCACTGAAGCAAAAATTCCACACAGGAGATATATTAATCACATTTAACCAACAAGAGACAAAAGTAGCTTAGGTTACACTGTATGTTGTCCCAGAGGTCTCAAGAAGTTGACTGGAGTTGAAAAAGTCTTGTCTGCATCTGTCCCTCTTGCAAAACAACTGATCCTAAAATGCAATCTGCCTCAGGTTATACACTTCAGGGATTACAGTACCCACTGGGCAAACATTTGAATTCCAGTCTTCTTCCATGTGAGTGTGTTATGAAGCTTTTCTAGTGCAAGCAGATCTTTCCTAACTCATCTAGGGCAAGCAGCTCTTTCTTACCTCAAAGTGTTATGTTCCAGGGGAAGAACAATAGCTAACGCAAACCTGCTTCAGGCAATTCCCTCCTAAATCACAATATTACACTCACATTGTATTCATTAGTTCTTTTTGAGTTCTACAAGTTAGAAAGGGGTAGAGATGTGTCAATGTGAGATCACTCAGTGAACTTTCCTGCATGAAAAACAGTAAGATATAAGCTTAATTATGAAGATTTACATGAGGGTTTCATGTGCTTAATTTTATGACATCATATCCCCAACTACAGTATTTTCAACTGTATAATGCCATGGCTTTGACTGTCTTGTTCTTGTGGGTCATTTAGAGAGGATATTCATAAACCCTTTAGAGAGCTATGGAAACTATTCACTCAAACACACAGCACTTCAGTATAAAAGTATCTTTTCAAATTTATTTTTCTTGGTATAATTGATTATGGAAACTTTTGAGACATTTATTATATCTAAAAGGACCTTGATTGTCACAGGTGTAGTAATAAGCAACCCAGTATTTAAAAGTGCTTCAGTACTATTGGATCAGAAATATATCTTTATCATTTGTATAAATCACCCTAATTGACAATTTTATTTCCCAAGTTTTGGGCTAGTAGGACTTACTACAATGATTGGTACATAGTAAGAAATTATTATAGTAGATAATGATAGTAATACATTAATTCACTAATGTACCAAGTACCTGCTGTGTACAAGACAAAAATAGGCAAGGTTCCCACCCATTTGAAACCTCTAGAGTAGTAGGAATGAAATACATGAAATATAATTATTTGAATTCAATTGTGATAAGGGCAAGAGAATTACAGTGTGACTGAAAAAGTGAAGGAATAATAATTATAATAAAAATAATAATGATGCAGAGGTTGAAGTGTTCCAGTATGCATACTATTTTGGCTATAAAAACTATAAATGTCATGAAATGGACAATTTTGAGTTTGTGACTGAATTTCTAATCAAGCTTACTTTTGACTTCTATTAGGGCTGTTGGAGAATTCAGCAATGATTGTGGGGGGTAACAGGAAGTAGGAAATTTCTATCCAGCTCTAGAAAACATTAGGGGTAGTAACAATGAAATAAGAAATAGCTGTAGATCATAAAGTAAATATCAATATGTAAGTTCAAATAAAAGCTTTAATGCATAAAAGCTTTTTTGAGATGGTAATAATAGAAGCCATAATGTTCCTAGAGGGAAATTAGCACAATATGTTTACCTAAATGCATCAACAAAGAAGCAAAAGGATTGATTATTTTGAATCATGTAAAGATGCAAGCCAAGTACATTTGTGCATTCCAGAAGTCCTAGCTGCTCAGGAGCCTGAAGCAAAAAATAATCCCATGATGCCGGAATTAGTGACAACCCAGTGAGGACACTATGACATACAGCTACATACGTTTCTGCTAATAGAAACATGTCTTGTTTAATGAGTTTATTTTAGTGTGTTTCTTTGATAAAAAAGTATCCCAACTACCAATGTTACCTCAGTGGCACATGACCCATTTTCTTGATTGAATGTTTATGTAATTAGAGTAACTGTGGCATTCCTCTTTACTTGACCCTTTTCCTTCCTTCTTATGAATTAAATTGTGGTATCACTAGTTAATTAGTATTTGGATTTTTGACAAACTGTATGAAAATGCATGTGAAGTTAACATTTCTTGCTCAGCTTAATGCACAGATTTGGTAACATCTACCATTTCTTGCACAATGGCACCTCTACAAAACAAATGACACCAATGAAGTAACTTCTTTATATTTTTACTTTATAAGCTAAAAGTTCCTAACTATTCTTAATGTGGAGAAAATTCAAGTCCAGGAATATAGAACATAGATTTATTTTCTCACACAATAGAATACTAAAATATTGTTCTATGTATCTTAGAAGTATTCCATCTCAAATGAACACTCTTTTGTACTGTAATTTTGAAACAATGCAAATTAATTTAAATAAAATATATTACATTCATGATGTTCTAAGAAAACTAGTAGTTTTTTCATATATTATGTATAAGATATTACTAAAGAAAAAATATGTATATTTACATAATACAACATGATACTTTAATGTGTATTTACATTACCACAGTAAAGACAAATTATTATGTTACTCACCTAATACAAGTACCATTTGTGTGTTTGATGAAAACACTTAAAATGTACATTAATTTTCAAGTTTATAATCCATTATCAAATAGATATAGTAGGCTGTACATTTGAACCTTGGTAACTAACTTTGTATCGTGTTGTAGATTACTTATTATAAATCTCAGTGTTTCCTAAAACTGAAATAGCTTTATCTTATCACTAGGAAGTTTGGGGTCTTTTATGTATATGAATGTTTTGCCTGCATATGTGTAAGTGCAACATCTGTTTGCAGCCTGCAGAGACCAGAAGAGGACACTGGATCTCCTGGAGCTGGAGCTAAGGACTGTTGTTAACTGCCAGATGGGTGCTGGGAACTGAACCCAGGTCCTCTGGAAGAGCAGCCAGCACTCTTAACCACTGATCCATCTCTCCAGGCCCTAATAGTTTCAAATGCTGTTTCATAACAAACCATCACAAAAGTAGAAGTAGTGATCCTTACATTTGGAAATATTCAAGCAGAGTCCTTTAAAAGGTTCTCTAAAAACAATCAAGCTGTTGAACAACACGTTTTCAAAGAAAGTATGCATCAAAAGCAAGTCCCTCCCTCCTCTCTCCTTGCTGATTGCTTCCTCTTTTCCACCTCCCTCAGGTAACATCTATTCTGTACTTTCCCTCTTTCAGGATGTTTCTTTTCCTTTTCTTCCATGTATCCTTTGCCCTTATCTGGCTCCTGGTGTTACATCAGAATTTATATACTTACATATAAGGGATTGGTGCTACAAAGAGAGTGTTATACTAAGTAAAGTAACACAAACGCAGAAAAGCAAGTGACTTATGTTCTCCCTCATTTGCAGATTGCAGTACCCTTTACTCCTTTTAGTTCCATTCCTTCCCTGCCTTACCCTTAATGTTCCCTCCACTAAGCTTCTGTTCCCTTCCTCGTCATTTCCTTTCCCTTCCATTTCATTCCTTCCATACCTTGTTTTCCCATCCCTATCTTTCCCTTCCTATCCTTCCCTTCCTTTCCTTCACATTTCCTTGAGAAATGTGTTCTTTTCCCTTTTTATGCATTTTCCTCTTTCCCAGCAGCACTGTACTGTAGTCTGCCAAGCAGTCTTCCATATACTTACATATAAGGGATTGGTGCTACAACCCACAAATGGGGGAAAACACATATCGCTTGCTTTTCCACGTTTTTGTTACTTCAATTACTATAACACTTTCTAGCTCTATCCATTAATATTTTGATGGTATGGTGAAACAAATCAACCAATCAAAACAGTATGCTTCCTGATGCCTTTACTCTTTATTTGGAATCCTGAATTAATCACTAGAGTAAGATAGACTATGATATAGAACAGTTATTGTAAGTAATGTATTCTAATCTCTGAAAATCTCATTTTCATATTTCATATTCTTTTAGATTTCTCATGTGTCTAAACATAAAGAAAATCAATTTAAAAATATATGATATTGTCAGATTCAAGATTGTCTATGTACAACTTAAAAACTAACATACCTGATATACAATTGAAATTAATAATTACGTGGGGAATCTAAAAAAAAGAATAATAATTAATGAAAACAATACACAAAAGAAATAGGAAGCTGGGTGTAGTGCCTCACACTGTTAATCCCATCACTCAGGAGGCGGAGGCAGATGCAGGCGGACCTCTGTGAGTTCAAGGCCAGCCTGGTCTACATAGTGAGCTCCAGGACAGCTGGAGCTACAGGAAAACCCTGTCTCAAAAAGACCAAAAAGACCAAAAAAAAAAAAAAAGTAATAGGACATCCAGTGACATAGGTAATACAATATGAGATATAGATTCAAAATTTTTTTAATATATGCCAGAAAATTAAATGGAAGTTTAAATAACTATTTTATTTTATTTTAATTCATATGTATCTCTGTGTCCATGTGTGCCAAAGGCTGTGGAGGCCAGAAGATGGTGTCAGATCTCCTGGAAAAAAAATTATAGACACATGTGACCTGCCATACATAGATGTCAAAAACCAAACTGAATTCTTCTGAAAGAGCAACGTGTGCTCTTAACTGCTGAACCATCTACAGGTAAGTGTAATATTTTCAGTGACACTGCTTCTCTGTGTATCCCAGGTTAGCCTTGAACTCACAATGTAGCCAAGACTGCCCTTAATCTCATGATTAATTTGTCTAAATATCCCCGGTACTGTAATTGCTGACATACCACCATACTCAACTAGAATTTGGTATTGGAATGATAGTCCTAAACAAAATTTTAGAATGAAAAAATGCAATACAGTAAAGTCACTTTACAACAGAAAGTCAGAGCCACAATGTCTGATTTTGTTTTACTTCTGTAATGGCTAATCTTCTTTGTGAGACAAATTAGAACAAGTATAATGATATGTATGCATAAGCCAAAAAGAAAACAGTTGAAATTTTTCCCATCTTCTGAAATTATTAGTAACTAAAGACACACAGGATGTGTACAACAAAATCATGCCACTTTCCTTTTATAAAATCAAATTTGAATGCATACCCATGCCATGTCTGCGAATGGACAGGCTGATTTTGCAAAGATATTGGTTCTTTGCAAATTAACTCAATAATTCTAGAGTGTATATTTATGTGTTCGTGTGTGTGTGTGTGTGTGTGTGTGTGTGTGTGTGAAGGGTTTCAAGTTGAAATTACCTATACAGACTTCAATACTAGTGGAAATTCCTATGTAAGAGAATGGTATAATAACAACACAAAAAAAGGTGACTTTGACAATAGATGTGTACTAAAATAGTAAAGCATGTTCTTTAGGGAAAAAATACAAAGCATTGGCAAAGAAAGTTTATATATGCAAGAAGGAATATAAAATAGAAAAATTAATGTATGGGTAAGTAGGAAAAAAGATTTCTAGCACATACTGAAAGAACTATCCAGTGGTGAGTTTGAAATATTTGTAATGAACACATATCACTTGAATGGAGTATGTGTTGGAACATGTAAATGGCATTTAATTTATTTAGGATTATTGCTCAGGGAAATGTTTTTAAAATAATCTTGCATTTGAGTTTGAAAAATCAGATGTTTTCTCCATGAGTAAACACTAAAAAAAAAAATTCATATTTCTTCCCAGAGAATGGATGTCGATTAAAGACAAGTAATTTGATCAAAAGTAATCAAGTAAGCAAAGGGAAAAAAGATATAAAATAGACAAAACATGGAGAATTAAACAAAATAGGAGGTTTAAATGGATTGGATTGGATGTAAAACACTAAGATGTCCCAGCTCAAAGATAAAGGTGGCAGAATCAATAAAAATCAAAATAATTTAAAATAAATGAGCAAGTAGGATAGATTTTGCTTAAAAGTGAAGCTCTCATCCTTCATTAGTGAAGCTCCATTTTGCAGTGGATGATGGTTAAACAGACGTTCTCTGGTGAAAGTGCATAAAATAACTGACACCGGAATGGTCAGCTCCAAATGAGACATCTATATCACATACTTTCCACCTCGCTGAAGATTCAGGAAACTTTGTAAAAAGAAAAAAAAAGGACAGAGAGATTGAAAGAGACAGGGGTCAGAATGGAGGGGGATGAAATAGTATCTTCTGGACATGACAGGGCTGTTGCATTCAATAAGTCACAGTCGGTGCTGTTACATGCAAAAGACCTGCACAACATCAGCATCACGCCAGTCAACCTTTCAACATGAAGGGGCCAGGAACACAAGAGTCCCTCCCTCTTCTGAATTAATGAAAGTTAGTTGATGGGAGAGGGAAAGTCAGTTTTCTTCAAGGGTGGAGTCCTGGGTATATTTACCATACTCAAGTGGATCACCCAACCACCATGCACATAAGAAAAATACTAATAGGACTCAATGGGTTACAGCAACAACAACAACAAAAAAAAAAGATGAAGGAAAAAAAAGAAAATGACACAAACTTTGGCAGCAGATATGGGGAGAAAGTGTCCAGACAGAACTGTATGCAGTGTCAGGGGTGTGTGTGATCTGAATACATAGTGTATATTCATGAAAATACTTTAAATTAAACTTTGAAAATAAAGGACAGATGTCTGAATGAAGAAATTTCAAACAAATGAATGGAAATTGATATGACAATTAAACACAGACTTCAATGAACCTGGTATAATTATAGTAAAATTTGACAAAATATATTTTAACATGAAAACACTGCTATGTGCAAAATTATCTAAATTATCAGAGTTTTACTTTACAAGAAATGTAGAACAATTTTTCCAGATGACTTAGTGAGTAAAGTTCTTACTCTGCAAACTTTAAAACCTGAGTTCAGATCCCCAGAACCGCTTTAAAAGTCAGACACAGTAGCAAAGCATATGCACCCCTGCTGGAAGATGGGAGGCGGGTACAGGAAAATTCCTGGAGTCTGCATGCAGGATATGTGGTTTATTTAGTAGTAGTAGTGAACAGGGGAGGTTTTTTTTTCTAAATTTTAAGGTGACCAACACCAAAAGTTGTCCTCTGACCTCACAGTATTCTGTGGTATATGTACACACACACACACACACACACACACACACACGCATGCACGCACACACCCTGGAGGACTTTAAAAAACAAAAAGAAATAGGTAACAATTTGAAACTTCAAAGTATATAAAGTATAGAATAAAATGTAAAGTACAGAATAAAAGCAATACAAAATTATTCTGGCACGTGTTACTCTTCTATAACTGCACAATTTGGCCATAAACAGTATTGCTTAATACTAATCCCACTTCTTTGCTCATATTTTTGTCTTGTAAGTCCTATTGGGCTCAAGTAGTAGCTTTATCTTGTGCCTAAGGCAAGAATCAAATAAGTTAGATAGACCAAACTCTTAGGCTGTAAAGAAGAATTCATCTCTAAATTTGTTAATATTGTTAGAATTCAGGCCATTGAATGAAGTTGCATTTTACTTATTGGTTGTCAGACCGTGAACCTTCTCCTGTTCTTCAGAACATTATTCTGTCCTTGTCCCATCATTCTTCCATCTCAGCAGAACAGAATCTCATTCCCTAAAACATGTCTCATACATTCAGTCTTTCTTAATTCCTCTTTAGCTATCTTTCAAAAAGACCTTTCTGGTTTTTTAATAATTTTATTTTTATTGAATTTTTCAATTTTCATGTAATATCAGTTTTATGGTATTTAGAACACATATATGTATATATCTCCTACAGAATCTGATTTGTGTTGCGAAATGTCTTTCAGTGTGGTTCCATCCACACTGGGCTTACTGAGGATGCTATTCCTGTAAACCACTGTCTCTCCCACTACTAGCAGTCATCAATTGCCAAAAGCTCTTTAAGTTGAGTTGGAATTTCTTATCCACTTCCCCATGTCTATGCTGGAATTTTGCCTGCTTTGAGCTTGCGTAGGGCTTGACACGCTATCAACATTGCTGTGTGTTCATACAAGTAAATGACAAGTTGTATGGAAGACTTTTTTCCTTCTTGTCATCCACCCCCTCTGACTCTCAGAATCAGTCTGACTCCTTTTCCCACAATGATCCCTGAGCCTTGTGATGCCTAGCTGTTTAACAGATGTCTCTATTCAGGGATAAGCACTTTGTAGCCTCTTGTTCTCTGCACATTGATCAATTGTAGGTTCCTGTGTTAGTCACCATCTGCTGTACAAGGAATCTTCTCCAGTGAGAGTTGAGAGATACATTCATCCTGTGTGTAGAGGTGTCATTGAAGATGTATAACTTAGGATTAATCATCTCACAAAACTTATTTTCTGCATCTGTCCAATTCTGGAACTCTAAACGGCTCATGTGATAGGATTGGCCCACCCAAAAATATCATCTTATCTAAAGTCTACTGAACATTTGCATCTATAAACCCTGTTATATCAGCACTATGCCGTGGCCCAAGTGCTAATACTTGATCTCCAACATGATGTCTTAGGGAGTTGATGAAGACTCAAAGAGGTATGATGCAGTGGGTATTCTTCAGGTCATCTGGGCCACCTCTCCCTTTTTCCCAGCCATTGTACAAGTGGATTTGGTTGGCCACATAATCCCAGCAGCTTATGATGCCTATCCACAAGCTTCAAGCCAATTGGTCATGGACTTCAGCATTCAGATCTATGAGACAATTTTTTTTCTTAATACATTTATTATTTATTGAAGTCATAGAAAGATTAGTATCACTGTCAGATAATGTTGTAAAATATAAGAGCATCACCTGGAAGTCAAAAGAACAGTGATTACCTTAAATCATCTCACAAAGGGAAGCAAAAAGAAAGTGTTAAAGAAGAAAAGACTTATAAACAAACTAAAAAAAAACCATGAAAATTAATATTACAGATTTTGGGAATAAAACATTTGACAAGAGAAAAAAGCGTAGTATGAGAAGTTATGTACAATGCTTAATGTTAAAATGTTTCAAAGTTGATGAATATGCTGGATAATATTTTATTCTCTATTTGGAATATATGAGATAAATTGTTAAATTAGGAGCAACTCTCTGGGATGCTTTAATTTATTAACAAGACAATGAATAATAACCTAGTTAATTTCATGCACAGCATGGGAGATGGAGGCAAATTCACACATAGAGACTCAGTTGTTAATTTCAAGGTCCATTTGAAATGAAGAAACTAAAAACAATAAAAACTCACATAAAAATTATGATACTCAATTTAAAATGATGGTGGCTGTGGGTTTGTTGTACATGGCTATAATCATGTTGAGGTATGTTCCCTTCAGTCCAATTCCCTCTAGGACTTTGAACATAAACGCATGTTGAATAAAGCCGTATACAACAAAACCACAGCCAACATCATTCTAAATTGAGAAAAACTGGAAGCATTCCCATTAAAATTAGGAAGCAGACAAGGATGTCCACTATCTCCACTCCTTTTCAACATAGTGCTTGAAGCTCTTGCTAGAGCAATAAGACAAGAGAAGGAAACTAAAAAAGTACCAATTGGAAAAGAAGAGGCCAAACTATCCTTTTTTTGCCAACAATGTACTATACTTAAGAGATCACAAAAGTTCCACCAGAAAACTCCTAGAACTGATCAACACTTTCAGTATAGTGGCAAGTTATAAACTCAATATACAGATTCAGTGCAATCCCAATCAAAATCCCCATCACCTATTTCACAAAATTAGAAAAAAAAATCCTTAAATTCATATGGAAGCACAAAAGACCCAGGATAGCCAAAGCAACGCTGTGCACAAAGAGCAATGCTGGGGGATTACTACCAGATATCAAAGTATACTACAGAGCTATAGTCATAGAACAGTGTGGTACTGGCTGCTCTACCTGGGGAAGGTCCTGCCTGACCTCCTGGTGGGGGTTGGTAATCCCACCCAGGGTCCTGAAGGGGAACTGCCTCACTGCCAATAGGGTGAGCTTGGTTAGTAGAATGAGGCTCGTTAGCATATTCCTGTGCGGCTGTCCAGACCCTATGTCTCTCATCAGGGGTGAGGGTAGACTGGAGAATCATGAAAAGTATAACCAAAGACTAAAGTGATCAGTATATTTCTTTAAGAGTTCAAGGGATTATACTTCCCAGACATTAAGCTTAAGTCAATGTAAAATGTTATTTAGATAAGTATTTTTCATTGATGCTTTTGTTTCTAAGCAGCAAGTGCTGCTCAGATGTAAGACTTTGGTCTGCAATACTGTAGTGCCCACTTACAGCTAAGGGAGACAACCCACTATTGTTCTAAAATGATGGATAAATTAGTTTTCTCCCTCTATCTAGAAACATTTGAGAGGGAACTGACACTAATTCTAGTCACTCCAACAGCTATCAAAGTGCCTAAAAACAAATCTAGGCCAGCCTTGGCAGACAAAAGAAAAATGAGGAGGAACCCAATAAAGGAATGCTTTTGCAAGCTCTTGTCACAAGAAATTCCAATGGACTCTGATATGAACATTTGAAATTTGCCCTGTTCTGACTTTTTTTTCTGGTTCCCTGTCTAGAACTTGTAATGCTAACTACTCTTGCCTTTACTTCTCCTTCGCATTTCCTATTTACCAGTCAAGGACTTTCTTTTCTCCCTACAGCCTACAGGTACACAAATTGGAAGTCTTAGACACACTGAAGGGGTACACCAATTGCCTCATCTTGTGTCCCTGTTCCACATGGAAGAAGCTAGAGTGGTCTGCATCTATTCCCTATCAGCAATTTGGGTAAACTCTTCAGAGGATGGTGTGATAAGAATAAGAGGTAGGAATTGGCTAGGCAGTTAGGATAAAAAGACCCCACAGAAAAGTAGCCAGTTTCTTGGCTATAAGTCAAAATATCCTTGGGCCTCTTAGGAACATACTCTGTTCCAATGGCCAAAAATTTCAAAAGTATTTGGGAGCTTTTATCTCATCCCTAAAAGATTTTAGGGTTACATCTTCAGAGGGGACTGTTAGAGTAGCTAAAAACAAAAGAAAGAAAGAAAGAAAGAAAGAAAGAAAGAAAGAAAGAAAGAAAGAAAGAAAGAAAGAAAGAAAGAAAGAGAAAGAAAAAAAGAAAGAAAGTACATGAAGTTGTCAGAAAAAAATGATGAGATATGGGAGGAGTTGGAAGGGAGGGAGTGGCTGTGGAATTGATCAAAACACCTTATATGCATGTATAAAATTCTCAATAAATTACAAAGAAATTATAACTCTCTTCATAACAGAAAAGTGTACATGGTGAAGATTGATAAAATAAAAAAAATAGACAATTAAGTCAGTTTTGCCAATTCATTTTGATTTTTCCCTCTAATGATGTTTATATAATGTTCATATATTCAACTTGTAGTAAACATGTATATAAGTATTTTAGTATAAGACATGATACTTCCATTTATTCTATATTCTTTACTAATATTAAAATATCAGTTGGGGACAAATCAGTGTCTGTAGGCTGTAATACACACACACACACACACACGTGCGCACACACACACATATATATGTATATATATATACATACATACATACATATGAGAGTACATTGCATTGGTCAGGGGACACTGGGGAACATTGCAGATAGGGAAGGAGATCTAAGTACCATTAAACTATATTGTATGATATTTAAATATCTTTTATTTACAATATTCAGTGGTTGCATGGCACTACACTTTAAAATATTTTTGTTGTAATTTATTGAGGTGTAATATGCACATTTTACATAAGAACATTTCACACGTCTTTATTGGATTTTGAGCATATTCACCCCATCAATCCCTCCCTAGATTCTGGTTTACTGTTCTTTTGGGACAGCATTGTGCTATGTTTAACATGCTGACCTTAAAATCAAAACCCTTTTGCCTTAACCTCAGTCCTGGCATTTCAGGTATGTGTTACTATGCCCTGCTCTTTATGTTTTATTCTGTAAATTAACAGAAATGTATGTGAAATCACATACCTAAAATTTCTACCGAAGATGTGAAATAAGTGGCTTCCAAATATCAGCATTATGAGAGAAAAGGTAGCACTAAAGGAATGGTAGAATAATGGTAGTAAAGCACCCTGAAAAATAAGTGCAATATGTGAGATAAATATTTTAGTTCATTGAGAGACATTAATTTATTTGCATTTCTCTTATTTGACTTGATGAACTCCTTAAATCTGGGATTTAGGTCCTTTACCAAATCTGTAAAGTCGCCATCTGTTATTTGACTACTTTTTCAGTACATCTCTTCTTTCATTTCTCATGATATGAAGATATGAGGCCTTTTGTAATTATCACACAAATACTTAATGTTATGTTCTCTCAACTTTTAAAGATATTTATTTATGTATTTGTTTATTTACTGTGAAATTGCACAATATATTTTGATCATATGTAGATACCCGCCCATACCTGCCCTCTCCTCTTACTACTCCCACCAAATTACATGTACTCATTCATATATATGTATATATTGCAATTATTAAGAAATCAACAATTGATTGAAAGTCATTGGGTGAAATACAGCACTCATACACACACACACGCATGCACACCTAGACCTACAAAGTGATGTTTGTGTCCCCAAAAGCCCTTCATGGTGGGTTCATCCACTGGAGCCTGTCAAGCAACCAAGACTCTCACCCTTAAATGAGATTGAATCACCCCTTCCCAGCAGTCATCTGTTGCCAGGACTTCTGCATATATGATTGGTATTTCTTAACTACTTCTCCCAAGTCTATGTTGTGATTTTGTCTGGCTTGCACTTATATGGGACTAGTTCAAGTTGTTAGAGTTCCTGTGAAATCATGTGTGTAACTGACCAGCTGTCTGTAAAACTCTGTTTCCTCGTGGTCATCCACCACCTCTGGCTCTTACAATTTTTCTGCCCCCCTCTTCCACAATGATCCCTGAGCCTTGGAAGTCAGAAGTTTGTTATAGGTATACAATCAGTGATAAATGCTCTGCAGGCTCTTATTCTCTGCACATTGGGTAGTTGCAGTTCTCTGTGTTAATCACCATCTGCTATATAAGGAGTCTTCTCTGCTGAGAGTTGGAAGATGAATTCATCTATTAATATAGCAAAAAGTCATTAGAAATCAGTTTTATAATATATCTATTTAGCGGAATAGTTGTAGTAGGCCATCTCTGATGGCCTGTGAGCTTATGCTCCTAGGCATGGTCTTCTGTTTTTACTCTATTTTTTCTATTAAAATTCTGATTTAAAAATTATCTTCAAATTTACCATCATCTGTACTGGAATTTAAATCTTATCTTGTAAGTCTTAAAATTTGGTCCTTGTGTTTTTCACTTCTGTAATTTTATTTTTGTCTTTATTTTCTAATTTTAATTTCTCTGGTAAAATTTCCTGTTTTCCATCTTTTAATACTTTTAGTCTCCTGGTTCATATACTATGCTTGTCTGCTGTCTTGACTTATAATCTTGTTCAGTTCATTGAAGAAATTAATCTAATTGGATGCCATGATTACTATAATTAATTTGAATAAGGCAACTTTACTCTATTGGTGAAAAGTATCTTTGAAAAGAATTCTTTTTATACACCAAGTTTTTCAAGAGAATTGAATTCTAAGAAAGGGAGTGTAATACTAAATTAATTAATTAAACAGAGTACTAACATTGCTCTGAATGCATATAAGTAGAGTTAAAGACATACATCATCAAACTTAAATTACTGGAGATTGTACAATGTTCCCTAGAAAATGGTCGATCGATATGTTCTGATACTTCATTCATAATCTGTATAAAAAAGCATTAATATCATTTTTGGTATCATAAACAAAAACAGAAGTCAATAAACAGTATGACGTGGACATGCTCACAATCTAAAGGTAATATTACATCATGGGGTTGACCATGGATAAAGATACAAAGATAAGCTGGTGTTGAATCATTTAAGATTAGTTATGTCATATTCAGGATCTTGTGCTTTAGCCTTAGAAAAGGAGCAATTAAAACAATCTGAGGAAGTGATTTGATAGAATTTGATGTGAGGAAGCATGAGTATGAAGGACAAAGAAAATTTTTATTTCTTCTATCTTACCCTCTATTCATTCCATCCCTCTCTTCCTATCTTTGTTATGATCTCACCAAATATCTCAGGGTACTGGTAGTCTTATGACAGACAATGGTGATCTCCTTAATCTTTGGTATCTCTTGGCATTTCAGTTTCATAAGTCATAATTAAATCAAGGTGTCATGCTCTCTATCCATGCTAAATTATGTAATATCATTTACATGAAGTGAGTTTTGTTTCAGCTACCAATCTTGTTCTTATTATCAAATTTTTTTTTCTTCTACAGTTTACCAGCCTCTATTTCTCTTTTATGGATTCTTCTGTGAAGCCTCTACAAACTTTTCCAGCAAAAGAAATATCTACTTTCAATTTATTCCATGCTGGTTAATGTATACATGAACTAAGCTCATTCACCATATACAGATACATATGTCACTTATGATATATGCATATTAATTCATCTTTCTCAGAGTGAGTTTTGAATATAGTATCTTGATTATTATCACTTTTTGCAATTGTGTGAGGGCTATATAATTTTATGTTTCCGTTTTTTTATTAGACACCAGGGTGCTCACAGCTAAATTATTTTTTATTGTTATCACTTCTTTCCAAGTAAGTAGCTCATTGTTCATTTAACTATTTCAATTCTTGGATTTAGAATGTGTCATGTTCTATATGTGTTATGACATTACATGCAATTTCAAATACTGGTAGGAAGTACTCAAGTATAAATTATAAATAATAAAAATGTCTGGTCTACTTGTTAATTAAAAAAAAAGGTTATTTATTCAGCTTCAATGTCTCCTTAATACTAATGGTATTTAAAAAGAAATCTAACTCAAAAGATAAGTAGATTATTAGAGGCGTTGTGAATTGAGCTGAAACTTCTTCAAATTCATGTAGTATCATCAAGGCTTATTCCTCCAAAGACAGTCCTTGCAGCTTGCCTTGCCCTCTTGCATTTCATTTTTCAGGATGATTTTGACTTTCTATCATGCACATTATAACTTACAGAATGTCTTATTTGTATTTCACAATCATATTTGGATTTTTATTGCCCAGAATAATATGTGTGGTGTTGGTATTTACTAGTGTAAACTAACTGCTCAATATAGTACCTGCCATACAGTGAACTTCTTATCTGTATTTATTGTTATTTCCCAAGTTTTGGAATTATTGTCTTTATTTCTCAATTTCTTTTCATGAGATAAAATATGGCATTTAGGATTCTAGGCTTACTATTCTGTTAAGAATAAGAATACATACGTTTTGAGTGACCTCCTAACACTGGATACCATGAGCAAATGAACGTCTTTTTCTTTCTACACTACATATGACACGGTATATAGAGCCTATTTCTTCAAATGTTTCACTTTCATTACTTTCCCTTATAATATATAACATGTTTTATTTCTTTTTCTTACTTTTTTATGTTTCTCTCTTTCTGAAACATTTCTTCTTCCATAGGCACTGTTAATATGAATAACTACTTGGCCAGGGTTGGTGGCTTAGGCCTTTAATATCAGAGGCAAGCAGATCTCTGTGAGATCAAGGCCAGTCTGGTCTACATAGTGAGTTCCAGACCAGCTGGAGCTACAGTAAGACCCTGTCTCCAAAAGAAAAAAAAAAAAACTCAGGCCCATTCCCATTCACTCATACTCCTCCACTTTGGAGCTGTAAAGATGGCTCAGGAGATAAGAGCTCTGGCTGCTCTTTCAGAGTACCTGGGTTCAATTCCCAGCACCCACATGGCAGCTAACAACCGCTCATAACTACAGTTCCAGGAGATCTGACGTCCTCTTCTGACCTATGCGGGCAGCAGGCTTGCACAACACGGGTGCACTCACCCACATGCAGGCAAACACTCGTACACAAAAAATAAGAATAATAAATCAAAATGAAAATAAATAGTCTTAACTACCCTTGTAGTCTAGCATTATTACTTTTCAATGTATTTTCATGAATGATCTAATTTACTCATCATAGTATTGCCTATAATATCTTCATTTTACCTTTCACAATGTGTAGTTACAAAACATGTCTCTGTACAAATATTCAAAATCTGACTGTTCACTAATAATGACTAAACTGGCTAGATCTGTTTGGCTTTCCCTTGTAAATAATGTCACCCATCCTTCAGTCACTCAAGCTAAATATCTAGAAATTATTGTAAAATCTGTTTTCTCATCACTCAATCAGTCATCAAATCTTAATGATATATGACCTTTTCCCTTTGTTGTGACTAATTACAAATGAAATTAATGTTATCCTGATTAAGCTCTTAATCATTTGTTATCTAGGTAATTTACTGATTCTAAAACATAAGGATACTATCTCATATTTCATGCTGTTTATTTGTGAGCTTATTTTACCTTGACTTAGGTTCATGAGAGTCTTGTGATGTGCTAATCAGAGTTAAACCATTTTAATGATCCCCTCACTTCTCTTTCTTGAATACATTCTTCATCTACTTCCAAAGCAATAATTTGGAATTTTCACTATAGATGTGGTAATGAATGATAAAAATTGATGAGATTATCTAGAGAAAAAGGAAAAACAGAAGAAATGTAAGAACACATTTATTCAACAGTGGTGGCACATACCTTTAATCCCAGCACTCAGGAGGCAGAGACAGCCAGATCCAAGGTAGCCTGGCTTACATAGTAAATTCCAGGGCACCTTAGGGCTATAAAGAGACCCTGCCCAAAAAAAGTGTTTGAAGGAAGTGTACATCTGTCAGGAGACTGTGATACATGTGTCCAGAAAGGAAAAAAAAAACAAATTAAGTAGAACACAGGAGATATGGGGTTCTAACAGAACATTCCTAGGAATTTACTCTGATAATGCTATAAGAAATGGCCTATGCTTAGAAAAAAGCAAGACAACAGGCACAAAGTTAAAGTTATAGTGATTTTATATATAGACTGATAGAACAATGGACCAAGCCAGTAGAAATCATTTGGCATGAGTACCATTTGAATACCATGAATGATCTGGTAAATTTCAGGTTCAGATTGTACAGGATCATTACTTAGAAAAGCAGGAATGTTAATTAAACTGTAAATTAAAATTTTCCTTTCAGAGACTAAGCCAGAGTTGGGGGCTGACTGTAAGGCAGCAGAGTATTCTAGATAGTTCTGGAGATACTCACATGAGCTCATAGCAATGGTGAGAGCATGCACAAGGTCCACAAAAACTCAAGTCACACAGAATCCCATCGAGAAGTCAGGAAGTGGGTAGCAAACCTAAAACGTAGCTAAATAAGTACTGGCAACTGATGGATGCTGGGAGAGAGACAGTCGGTTTTCCTTAAGGGTGTGATAGACACAATTTCAACACATTAGGTGCACACATGAATGGAGTGCATGAAATCAGGCAGGGTACATGCAGATAGGGGTTGGGGTCTAAATATGATAAGAACACATTTTATTAAATTCTTAAAAATTTAATTTAAAAAGAGACTGAAGAAGATCAAAATGAAATATGTGAAAATAAGATTGCAAAAGGATTGCTGAAGTAAATAGACTCAAGTTCAAGAAACAAATGCAGGTAGAAATGAGTCAGAAAAAAAAAACGCATTTAAAGTCTGGAAAGATATTTTCAAGAGCAAATACTAGAGAATTTGAGGAGACACACGTTTTCAATGAGGAAAGAATGGTAGAAAACTTTGCTGGAACAGACAAAGAGAATCTTGAAAATGAATAGAAATGAAGTGAAAAAGAATTGAGGGAATAAAATTCCAACTCAGTCAAGTAACATCAAGAACATCTCCAACTGGGACATTTCAGTGTTTTCACAACAACAAAAGAAGTCTAGCAATGTAACTTGATTTCTGAGGCCTAAGGAAAGATGATAAGATAAATGTGAAGTGATAAGAAGAAGCCAATACATAAACCTTATTAGTTGTTTTGTTGTATTTCAATATTATCCTGGAGAAATGGAATCTGCTAAATGATTCAATCAAGTTTACGTATCAAAATATTTCTATTGCCTCAGTTCAGATAATAGATTGTAGTGGAGAAATGATGGACGACAGAATATTTACCATGGTGCACTGCAGTTATGCAAGAGACAAATAATATTGTCTTAAGGACAGGTGGCAATGTAAACAGAGAAAAATATTCAAAATTGAAGCAAACACTTGGGAGGGACTTGGGAAGGTGCGGGGAGGTGCAGAGGGGGAAAAGGATCTAAATTCCATTAAATTATATTGTATGAAAAGCACAAAAATTGGGGGCTGAAAAGATGGCTCTGTGCATAAGAGCACTGGCTCTTCTTGTAGAGGACCCAGGTTCAATTCCCAGCACCCATATGGAGACTAACAATCATCCATAACTCCAGTTCCAGGGGAATCCAACACCTTCTTCTGACTCCCACAGGCATTGTGTGGGACAGGTGTACTTATACGCATGCAGACAAAACACTCATACACTAAAATAAAAATAATTAATAAATTTTTTTGAATTCTATTTTATTATTATTACTGTTATTTTGTGTGTATGAGTGTATTGCCTCCATGTGTGGAAGTGCACCCGTATCATGCAATGCCCTCGGAAGTCAGAAGAGGTTGTTGGATCCATGAAACTGGAATTATGGACAGTTGTTAGCTGCCATGTGAGTGCTGGTAATCAAACCCTGATCTTATGCAAGAACAGCTGGAGCTCTTAAATATTGATGAATTTTTTTGTTGTTTAAATTTCTGTTAAAGTAACACAGCCACTGTACAAATGTTCAAGATTCCCCTGTGTGAACAGGTCACAACACCAATACCTAAGACAGAGCTGGAAAACACTCTCCCTTATTTGGCTGTTATGACAGAAGAGTGGATATATTAATTTGTAGAGGCAAAATTTGTAAGATGACTTGAATCCCATAGGCCAGCTCCACACTCTAGCAGTGAAGATGTCACTGCCTGCAACATGGAGCCGAGGTGCAAATGGTATCTTGCCAACCATTAAAGGAATGCTGAAAAAGACCGAGGAATGATGCTGACCTCAGGAAGTTGGGGGCTGGGCTGGCCATGGAGAAGGGCATTTCTCAGGCATGCAAAGGTGAGGTGGGGGAGGGAACAGGCTTTGAGAGCTCCCTGGGACTAGACTAAGGTATTGGGTCGGTCTTGATGCAAAGACAGGAAGCAGTTGGGAGTCTGGGCCAAGAGGGCAGTCCAAAGGTCTCAGGTGCCAAAAGAAGAAATGGGCCAGTGCCCACCGCTAGGAGGAGAGACAGGGTGGGGGAGCTGGGAGGGTGAAAACGGCTGTGGGAGAGAAACAGGGTCGGGGAGCTGAGAGGGTGAAGTAGGCTCTGGGAGTCAAGGTGCACGAAACTTACCCAGAAAAGATGCTGGCCCTCAGGAAGCTGGGGTCTGGACCTGCCAGGGATGCTAAGGTAACGTGAGGGAGGGAACAGGCCCAAAGGCTCCTGGGAACTAGACCAAGGAATTGGTCTGGGTGCAAAAGATCAAGAAGCAGTGGGGAGTCTGGGCCAAAAGGGCAGTCCAGAGGTCTGGGATGACAAAAAAAAATAAAAATAAATGGAACAGTGTACAGCCTAGGAGGAGAGACAGGATAGGGGAAAATAACATATTTTTAAAAAAGAGATATCGACAAAAATTTAATTTAAAAAAGCAAACAAAAAAGAAACAAAGATATTTGAAGCCCTGAGGTATAGCTCAAAGATAGAATAACCAAAATTGCTTTCAAATATATACCCCTTGCTTATATCTCCAGAAAAACAGACAGCCAGACACATATGCTCTCTCTCTCTCTCTTGAAAAGAGAAAGACACATAGTCTAGAGGTGTCTAAGGAGTAGCCCTTATTATCAGGAGAATAAGAAAAGTAAAACAAACACAAATTTTCATTATAATGATTTATAGGGGATATTTTGAAATATGAAAGCATTAATGTGACTATAAGATATATAGTGATGTCTGAAAATGGTTCCATGCTTCTTTTCTTCATTTAACGGAGATCCCCAAGTTAGAGACAAACCTCTAAACATTTGGAAATCACATACATTTTAATAGAATGAAACTTGGTCTAAGAACACTAGGGTTTATACTACTTGGCAAAAGAAGGCAGTCAGGATAAAAATGAGAAAATAAGAAAGAATGTTGATATCAGCTATGAGATCACTCTAATCGTTATCCTAAGTAGATGAGATCCTCCAACGGGGGCGATAGGACAGAAGAATCTTGAAATATTTGTTGCTAAATATATAATGAACCTTGATGCACCTAGATTTCCAAGGAACTGTGGGGCTCTAAATAAGTCATGCATTTTGAAATTACTTTAGTAAAGGTACAAATGCATCTTTAGTATTATGTCTTCATTAGCTCTTTATAGAATGCTTTGCAGATTGTCATCCACCCTATATCAATTTACTTCAAATTATTTATATAACTATCTTTTCTCTTCCTCCCTACTGTATTTTGCTCTGTTATTTTGATAAAATAACTATAGTATAAACAGAAAGAGAAGGGAAGAGAGGGATAAAGAGTTGGAGAGATATATCTCATTAATTTTAAATTAAATTTGGAAACTGTCAGCCATTTGATTTATTTTTTATTACAATCAAGTAAAGAAACTTCCATTTGTGCAGATATTTAGCAACTAAAGAAAAATATATCCTCACAACTTGACAAGGAAGCAATAAAGTCTTTGAAAGCTTGATAAAATACACCCAGGATTCTTCTACAGATGCCTTACATAATCAGTATTCTCAAGAGGTGGACAAACATAAAGCTAGGTCACTTAGATCTGCCATCATGATAAGGGAATATATACCCCATATTTTCTAGAATACAAGATATATATTAGTTTATCAGTATGCCAATGTGAATCTCAAATGAAGATATCTACATAATAAAGTTGTTCTAAAACTGAGACTAAAACTTGTGATAGAAAAAGGATGCTAAATGTTTCACACATTTATCAGAAGTTGTATCCTAGGCAAATTGAAGTAGGCAATTTGTTTTGGTGTTTTTCTCATTGCCCAGTAGAGATCTAATAATTATATACCTTAATATTATTATTATACTCACTTAGCCTCTGAGATCATGTAATCAGAAATATCTTTGTAATCACAGTAGTGAAAGGAAGACTGTCATAAATTATTAAGACTAGTGGCTTAGTTATGTTAAGTTTCTAGTTAAAAATCATTAGTCATGCATGTTAAGGTGCAATTCCATAGTACTGCCCTTGAAGGAGATAGGCTGCATGTTATCTATTTAACTGGAAAGTCATTATCTTCAAACAATTATTTTGTCATTTTTCAGGTCATTGGATGAAAATTTTGTGTATATTAATTTAAATAGAATAGTACCTATTTATTGTATTATTCCTGAATGTTATGTGTAATAGGATTTAAAAGAGAAAGGTATGAATTTAGATTGTTGATAGAACTACTTCATTATTTAATGTGTGTATGGGTGACTGTATGTTTGTGCAGGTGCCTAAGGAGGCCAGCAGAGGCCTCAGATCTCATGGAGGTGGTTATCAGGCACCCAATACAAGTACTAGGAACCAGTTTTGGGTCTTCTGCAAGAGTTGTGAGAGCTCTTAACTTCTGAGTCATCTCTACTGCCCCTAAACATATGTTTTTAGCTTCATCTTTCTGTGAAAACCAAGAGGCAGTGACTCCAGAGGACAAATCCTGCAGTCATGAAAAAAAATAAATTATTATCATCATGAAAAGTTTAAAAACATGAGGAGGATGAATGTTATTTGACAAATAATAAGTAAGAAGTGTCAAACTATATACATGGAGGGATTGTAAAGGATCACAATACATATGCCTCAAATTGGAAACTACATGGATTGTTTTGTTTCAAACCACTGAAACAAATTATCTGAGATGATAAACTGAAAAAAGAAAGATTTGCTTTTGCTCTCAGGCTTGGAACTTTCTAGTACATGGCAGTTGGCCCATTGAATTTAGGCCTGTGTGGATGTTGTACATTTGTGTGGTTGTACATGGCAGAGAAGTTTGCCTGCATTGTTAATGCAGGGAAACAAAGAAAGTAGAAAAGATGAAGAGATCAATTCTTGAAAATACTCTTGAAGCAATATCTGCTATAACCTGAAACCTCCCCATATAGTCCAACATCAAAGGTATCCTACTGCTTTCTAATAACACAAGACTGTAAATTAAATTTTAAACACAAAAGCTTTAAGAGCCATCCATATACAAACTCTAGTAGTACTAAAATGAAAACTCACAATTTGAAAACAATAATCTGCATTAAACAAATTTCCACAATTTTCTCCTCTTTCGATGTATATAGACCTCATGCATCTACATAATTTAGGCCTTAAACAAGTGCATACTCATTGTTTAAATATGTAAGCAACAACCTAATGTATTGTGTTTGAAAATTGTCCCCATTCTGGCATATAGAAGTGTTTTCGCATAATGTTTGGCACTTTAGCTGTTACACTCAAAAAAAAACCTATGAGTGAATAAGCCCATTCCATATACATAGAATGAATCAGTCTTAAATAATTTATATAGGCACAGTTACAGGGGAAAATCAGAAAAATACCAAAACAAAAATGAAAATAAAAGTGGACATGAAGAAAATTGAAAACACTATGGACAAAGAAAATACAGCTAAGTATTGACCCCTGGTGAAAAAAAACAATTTAAACATACAATTCAAGATACAAAAGAAATAAGTGTAACAATGTACATGTATTTAGGATCATCCATTGAAGCATAGATAACCTACTCAGGGCTACATCCCTGAAGAAAACATAAGCTACCTCCCTTAGGAATAATTAGTTGCCAATAGTCAATTTATTAAGGTTTTCTGTTAAAAAAAATATATGAAATTGCTAAAATATTTTATAAATGTGTTTATAATTAGAAGTTTTGACATTACAAACAAAATGGATTTAATCAATTCAGATTATAAATTATGGATAGTAAAAATTAAAATACTTGTTGATAGAAAACCTCAAAATTTTTATTTTAAAGTAAAACTTTTTTTCCAAATGACATACATCATTGAATTAGAAATTATGTTCATATAATTACTACTGTTACCAGCACCTAAGGAATAAACAATCCTGGAACCCATTTCATTGCTTCATATATTCTGGGGACCATGACCTCCAATCAAGTTTAATATTTGTAATAAATTTGGAAGATGTTGGAAATGATTTCTTTCCACCCTTTTGAGCAACAATATTTTTTGAACAGATTGAAGGTGTAAATTCCACATGGCAAAGATTATTTAATCAAAATATAGACTATAAAAGTGCCAACCTTGTATTGTTTTGCTTTGTAATACATAAAATTTTCCAGTCTTCTTGTGCCCTCAATAATTATTTTATGTACCTAAACACGAGAACCATGTTTATTCATCTCTACATCCCATCACCTTTACACTGTATACATCTACATAAATAAATCTCCTGGGTGTTTCAAGCAATGAGAAAATGATTAATGAATAGCAATAGCAATATTCTTGGTGAAACCTATATAAAGTCAAGATCCATTAAGTCACTTTCAAAGAACTTAAAAATATTATAATACTGAAAATGTGTTTCTTATAGATTTTTCACTTATTATGAGTTCACTGACAACTGTAGACTATTTAGATTGGATTGTCAAAATAATGCATATCTGTGAGTTCTAATCATCTGAAAACATCCTAGAAACAGCTGTCTTACTGCTCTATAGGTACTGATTAAGAAATATGCACCTATTTTTTTCCTTAATGAAATCTTAAGACACATCTACAGTACATCCTTGGTTTGGACAGCAATAATAAAAATTAATATAGATTACATTTCTCAAAAAATTGAAATAAATTTCCTGAAGTCCTGAAGGTTGTGATCTCTAAGATCAAAGTATTACTAATGCGTTCCTGATGAAGGTTCTCTTCCAGGTTCATTGACTGACAAATTTTCCTAATATACTCACATAATGGGGAAACAGGAGCAAAATATTTTATTTTTCCTTATAATAAATTGCCTTCCCTCATTAATGAATTCCCTGAGACCTGTATTTCCAAATATCAGAACACTAGGAGTATGATTTAACCTATAAATTTTGGGGAAATCACACTCAGAACAAAACAAATGCTTAATATTCAGTGGAATTTAGAATAAAAAGATGAATGAACCATGGTCTTTGTTTCTGATTTCCTTATAATTAAGACATGATTCTTTTATGAAAATATTGCAATAAAATGACGTTAATATAATTGTATCTAGTGTAGAAATATATGTCCTGAAAACTAATGTTTCTACCGAAATACATAAGTATGTTTTTGATGATGTTAAATGTTTTGAAGACATACCGAATGAATGAGAATAGCGTTTTAGTTCATTGAAACAAGGCATTTACAAAGATGTGAGTGCATGGAAGAGGCAGTGCTAGTATGATATTGCAACAGTATGACTTAAGCATATGATAAATCATCAAGGGAAATGATTTCTGCCAATAGTTTAAACTGGCATAACAAAGCTTTGCACTTTTAGATTGTATGTGGAAGGGAACAGTGAAGGTTTGTGCAAGTGATTTGTAAGTTATATTTCAGAGGACAGTGAAGTCGATAGTATTACGACCACCCTGGTTAGGAAATTTGTATACTATACTAGGTATAAATTATGAATATCAAATTTAAGGTAGTGCTGGAGGGAACAGATAAAGTAGTGATTTAATGAAATGTATATGAAATGGATTATAAAATTAAACTGACATCTAAGTTGCATTTAGGTGTAAAATAAGGGAAACTTCCCTCATATCAACCAGAGAAGATAAAACTGAGAATAACACTAGTATTTCAGAAAGGTGAATAATTAGAAAATTCTTTTAAGGATTGAAGAATATTGATTTATGCATGCTCAAATATTCTGGGCTAGAACCAGAATGGAAAAAATGTGTAAGAAGTAAACCCAGGGTAAATTTCCAAGAACGTTTTGACAAAGGCAAATGTGGAAGATAAGTCAAATAAAGTTTGACAAAACCTGTTGAATTTCAAATATACAATCTCTTTGACTTTTTGTGAATAGCTTGAAGAACTATAGATCAAAATACATGTTTATGAGTTAGAGAGTAAATAGTAGGTGAGAAGTGGAGACAACGGGAAACGTTTCTTTAACCTTGTGTAAGAACACAACTGAAGAAACAGCTGAGAGCTTTTGTTCTTATTCTTCCTCTGTGTTCCTCCTCCTCTGATCTCCTTATTTCCTTATTTTTTATTGTAATCTAAAAATGTTAAACAGAATTGTATAGAAGGTATATTTGAAGAGCACATTAAAGTGTAGAGAGAACCAAATAAAAATTAATACAGAAGAATAACACACAGGTTTGCAATACTATGATTTAACATTCAAGGTGTCAAGGTGTAGACACTGAATGAATTGAGTCTACATCCTTATTCTCCATTTAATATTGGTGTGATATTTTTCACTAATTATATTCTTTATTAAGAATCAAGTGAACAAAATAGTAGAAATAAGTACATATGTATAAATAAGTACATAAGTACATGTATATGTATTTCTTTTACAGCATAAAAAAAATTTAGGCCAGGAGTGGTGGCGCACACCTTTAATCCCAGCACTCGGGAGGCAGAGGCAGGTGGATCTCTGTGAGTTCAAGGCCAGCTTGGTCTACATAGTGAGTTCCAGGACAGCTGGGGCTACAGGGAGACCCTGACTCAAAAAGAACAAAAAAAAAAGAAAAGAAAAGAAAAATTTATTGGTTTTAAAATTGTGCACTTTTAGAAAGCACAGTTGGATTTTGCAGTCATGACAAATACTGTATAAAAACACCAGATGTTGACTAATTTTGAAAGTTTAAAAGAATAATATGGTTTAAAAATTATTTATTTATTTATTATTTAACCCACTGAACCCAAATTGTGCTGCTCATATCTGCTTGGGCATAGGGTCATCCACTGCGATGTAGGAAACCTATCAATGGCCACACTCCTACAGAAAAGTGGCTTTTTCTCCCCAGCAGCCATAAAATGCCAATAGCTCCTCAGCTAGATGGTAGGAACTGGGGCAAATCCCCCTAGCTTGCTGGATTTTTTAATTGGTTTAGTCTTGTGCACATCTAATGTAGGTAAGCACACCTGCTTTGCATTCATTTGTGTAGAATCGTGTCATGTTCAGAGGACAGCATTTTTTTTATTTGGTCTTTTTGAGACATGGTCTCCCTGTAGCCCCAGCTGGCCTGGAACTCACTATGTAGACCAGACTGGCCTTGAACTCACAGAAAGTCACCTGAGAGGACAGCATTTTTAAAGATTCCTCTCAATCGTCCAGCTCTCCCATTCTTTCTGCCCCTGTTTCAAGATGTAACCTGAACCTTGTGGATTTGGGGAAGAGAAAAAGGACTGACAGATCTTCCATCTATGGCTAAGTACTCACAGTTACTTTCCTTGTTCTCAGCATTTTGAACAGTAATGCATCTCAGCATTGACCACTATTCATTGCAGTGAAAAAGCTTCCTTGGCCAAGTTTGGGAGCAGGAAAAAAAAATCTATGAATATAAACACGAATATTTAAAAGACAGTTTGACATAAACATTTGCAATAACCATGTCAATAGGCTTTTCTTTATGGCCTATGATTTCTCTAATCATGCATTTTGGCTATGTTTATAGTACCAGGCAAAAATTTCCTCCTGTGGAGCAGGCCTCAAGTTCAGTTGGTTGGTTACCCTCATAAAGAGTCTTGTCACTATTGCACTAGTAGATACATTTTGCCAACTGGTCAGTATTATAGCATTCATGTCAACCACTGGATAAGATCATTGATGTATTTTCCCCTAGCAGCCTACATGTTACTTTCTAGAACTATGTAAGCTAGTCAGTAGTGAGAGTCTGCTGGATGGTTCAAGACTTATTTCATTGTGTCATGAAGCCAAAGTGTCTGGTGTCTTCAGCAACAGGGTTTTACCGTCTAATTATGATGAGCAATCAGTAGCAATGGCAATAGCCTCTATTGTTTTTGTTGCATATGGGGACACTTTAACCTTAGGGAGGTAGCCTGCGGCTGACAATATGTTATCAAAACTGAGGTAGTCAGCAGTAAACAAATGTACACAGGAAAGCCAGTAAATGGATTCAGTATACATACACACATACGCACACACACACGTATATATGCATATATAACCACATTAATCAAGGAAGAGATCACAAAGTTGAAAGTGAGTGTGGGACATGTGGAAGGAGTTGGAGGTGAAGAGGGTGGGGTGTGGGTAATGTAAATACAGTGCTCATGTATGAAATTTTCAAAAAATTAAAAATAAAAATTATTACCTCCAAAAAAAGGGGAGGAATAGCTAGATGTGGTGACATACACCTTTAATCCAGCACTTGGGAGACAGAGGTAGATCTCTGTGACATTGAGACAGCCTGCCCTACATATGAGTTCCAGGGCAGCTAGGGTTATAGGGAGACTTTGTCTGAAAAAGATAGATAGATAGATGATAGATAGATAGATAGATAGATAGATAGATAGATAGATAGATGACAGATAGATCGATGTAAAAAATCAATTAAAAATTAAAAAGTGAGAGTTATGGAACAGGACTGGAAAATTCTCAAAAGATAAAATACAGATGACTAGTAAATATTTAAAAAGTAGTTCAACATTCTTGACAATGCATACTGGCATGGATGTGGGAAAAAGGAACTCTTATAAGCTGCTGGTGGAAGTGAAGTCTAGTATAGCTACTATTAAGAATAGCTATGAAATAAAATTTAGCTACATGTCCATAAAATGATGAATGAATTATGAAATGTAGTACATATAGTGAATGCGATGTTATTTTTATTATTTAATTATTTTCTTATTAGGCAGTATCCTCCTTGAATATAATGCACTGTGTGCCCACTTTTCATCATGGTCCCACTCCTATCATGTTTCTACACAGCTAGAACACTCATACCATCATGTCCCCTATTTTTTTGTGTGTGAATTTAGAGATATGTTAAACCTAACAAATTTTAATTTTACATTTGTAAAATGATTCAATTGTTACAACCACGTCTAAAGGCTATTAATAGTCTGGGTGTGGTGGCACACGCCTTTAATCCCAGCACTCCGGAGGCAGAGGCAGGTGGATCTCTGTGACTTCAAGGCCAGCCTGGTCTACATAGTGAGTTCCAGAACAGCTGGGGCTACAGGGAGACCCTGTCTCAAAATCACCAAAAAAAAAAAAATCAAATGAGGAGCTGAAGAGATGGCTCTGTGGTTAAGAGTACTCACTGCTCTTCCAGAAGACTGGGATTCAATTCCCAGCACTCATATGGCAGCTAACAACCATCTGTAACTCCAGTTCCATGGATTTGATTCCTTCTTCTGATGTCCTGGGGCATTATTGACAAAGGTTCACTTGCACACATGTAGGCACTACACTCAGACAAATAAAATTTTTAAAAAAGATAAATATTTTAAAGAAAAGAAGCAAATGCATACCACAATTTTCCCCATTTGCCCCTTGATAAAACTTGTATTCTACTACCCCCCTCTCTTGAGCTCCTTCTTTCCCTTTACTTCCATGGTTTCTTTCCATTTTCCTGGCTCTTGTGGTTACATCAGGTTATATAATTACACATAAGGATTTAAAGCTAAGATCCAGAAATGAGAGAGAACATATGTTGCTTGTTTTTCTGAGTCTGTGTTACTTCACTTAGTATAGCATTTTCAAGTTCCATCCATTTACCTGCAAATTTCATGATTTTGACTTTCTTTACTGTGGAGTAGAACACTAATGTGTAAATGTACCACATTTTCATTATCCATTCATCAGTTGAAAGAGATTTATGTTGTTTCCATTTCTTAGCTATTGTGAAAAAAAAAAAAACAGCAACAAATATGGTTGCACAAGTATCTCTGTACTAGGATGAATCATTTAGTTAGATACCTAAAAGTGATACAAGCAAATATTATGGTAGTCTTGTTTTTCATTGCTTTTTAAAAAGACTTCTCCACATTGTTTACACAGTGGTTGCACTCTTTTGAAATTCCACCAGCAACTGAATGAGCTTTCTCCTTTCCTTGCATCCTCACCACCATTTAGTGTCATTTGTTCTCTCGACCTTAGTCATTCTAACTGGGGTAAGTTGAAATTTTAAAGTGGTTTTGATTTGCATTTCCCTAATTAATAAGGATGTTGAACACTTTTGAAGGTGTTTCTTACTCATTCTTATTTCTTCTTTTGAGAGCTCTGTGTTCAGATCCATTTCCCATCTTTTAATCCACTAACTTGTTTTCTTACTTCCTTGTTTTGTAAGTTTTTCTATGTTCTACAAACATAAAGTCCTCTGTCAGATCTTTAGCTAGTGGAGGCTTTCTATCACTCTGTGGGCTTTCTCTTCATTTGATTGTTTTTTCCTTTGCTGTAAAGAAACTTTGTAGTTTAATGAGGTCCCACTTGTCAGTTGTTGACCTTAAATACTGATCAACTGATGTCTAATTTGGAAAGTCATTTCCAGCACTTTTTATCTTGTATGGTACTGCCTATGTTTTCTACTAACAGTTTCAGTGTTTCAGGTTTCACATTAACATTTTTGATTCATTTGAATTTGACTTCTGGGCAGGGTTAAAGATATGGGTCTAATTTCATTCTTCTGCACATGGATGTCTGGTTTTGCCAGCACCATTTGTTGAGAATGTTTACTTTCCTCCCATGTGTGTTCTTGGCATCTTTGGTGGCTAACAAAACTACAGTTCAAAGGATCTTATGCTCATTTCTTGCCTCTTCGGGCATTGTATGCACATGGTACACTTATATATACATGCAAATTAGGAGTATTTAACTGGGAAGGGAGGGTGTATGATTATATAAGGCACTATAGGGTAAAGGGGAAGAAGACACTCAAAAGAGGAACATAATAAGGAACAGCTCTTATCAAGGGGGAAATGAATAAAATGGGGGTACATTAAGAGGAGAGGGAGGAGGAATGATTACACAAGGAAAGTGAAAGGAGAGATAAATAATACTCATGTGGTATGAAAAACCAGAGGGAAATATGTCAGTTCAAATTCTTACTGACAAATACACATGTGAGATTATATATGTATATATGTGTATAGCTGAAGCTTATTTAAGAAGAAACACAGTGCCAACCAGGAAAAACCTGGCAGTTGTTAGTAAATGTAGTCCAAGTATCTTCTAAAATAACACAACCTTTGATTTTTCTCCCAGAACTTGAAGGTAAGTCTCCATTGCTGAAAACAGGTCATACTTCAGAAATAGGACTTGAAGCAATGGCACTGGAACTGACCCAGTAGCCTCCTCCCTGAAGACTAACTCTCATGTTATTGCAGGATACTATTCAAGCTGCTAAGGGAAAGAATTAATCAATGGTCCAGCCCAGTGGTAAAGCCTAATTTCCACAATAATGACCAGAGAAGGAAAGTATCTCTATTAGTACAATTTCAAAATTTTTATCTTGGAGGTAATCAACAGCTATGTAATTGGACTTAAACCTGCTCCATGGGAGGGAACTCATGTGTGGTACTGTAAACATAGCCAAATTCACATGGCAGGAGAGGTTTTGGGTCTTAGAGAAAAACCTGTGACTGTCACATTGGTAGACAAATGTAATTACTTATTGTATGCTAAATGTAATAGATCTGTATATTTACAAACAAGTATATCTGTCACCACTCATCTAAGAAGATTATTTTTTTAATATTTTATTTATTTTTTTATGTCTATGAGTTTATTGCCTGCATGTATGTGAGTGCACCCGTGTCATACAATGCAGCAGAGGACAGAACAGGGTTTAAGATTCCCCTGGAACTGGAATTAACAACGGTTCATAGCTGCCATGTGGGTTCTAGGAATCTAACCCAGGTCCTCTGTAAGAGCAATCAGTGCCCTTAACTGCTGAGTCATCTCTCCAGCCCCCTTATAAGCTTCTTATTGCAACAGATAGAGAGTACTAGAGTTTGATCATTGGTAAAATGTAGAGAATAAGTGTCTGTGTAATGCCCAGCCATAAGTGATAAATCTGTAATGGAACCTCTAAACCAAAGGCTCAGGGAATATAGAGGAACAATGGGCAGATAGACTATTAATGCATCTTTCAAATCTCACCAGCAAAGGCTTCTTCATGAAACAGAGGGTGATTAACACAGAAAGCCGTTAGAATTCAGGGTGAGAAGGTGAAATGATAAAGAAGTAGAAATGGAATTCAACCACCTTCACCAGGTGCAGAATTTTTATTAGCTAGGATGGGCATGAATGAAGGGTATTGCCTTGGATTCAGGGGAGGTCTAGGATTTATAGGTGTGCCCAGAAAATCCAAGAAAAGGGGTTGTGCCTTCCCAGAATCCCAGAAGGTTGGGCACATCTTCTTGGGTAGTGTTATGCTCCTTTCTGGAATCATGGAAGAAGAGATGGATAGTTCTGATAGGAGAGTTGATAAGGAACCAGATCAACAAGGAGGCTGATAAGAAACCACATGTCTTTTGCTAGAGGCCATGTGTTCTGAGATAGATCTATCTCCCTCCTGGAGTGGGGAGGCAGGGAAGGGAGATGGTCAGTTCATTCAGTCACTTGTCAGGCTAATTTGTTTTTCAAAGCCACAACTGACCAAACTGTAGAGAATAATAGTCTGTAGAATGCATATACCTGCGTAGGACTCCTATTGCAAATCTCTGAAACCCACAGTTCAGGACCATTGTAGAAGAAGGGGTATTAAGATTGTAAGAGCCAGGGATGGTTGATGACCTCAAGGAAACAGTTTTTCAGGAGGTTGGGCATTTACTCATAAGAATTTATAGTCATAATGACAGCATGCAGAAAACTTGTGTAAACTGAAACCAAACAAAAACTCAGTAAGGAAGTGGGGAAATGGGTAAGTAGCCCCAACCTTAGCTGAGGAACTCTTGGTAGCTGATCACTGCTAGGTTCTGGAGAACTGATCTTTAAGGGACTGACACTAGATAGGTTGAACAGGGTGCAGTGGGTGAACTTAGGAACATCTGGGGACACAAATGACTCAGTATGTTTGGGTAGCAATAATCCTCATAAATTTAACTGGTCCAGACTATAAAATCCCCAGTCTATCTGTAGGAGAACCCACTTTTCCTGTCTCACTGGTCAATTACCTGGTGATAGAACCATTCCTAGAAAGGCAGGCTCACCTTAAGTTATCCTAAATAGATGGGTAGAATACCTAGTACGTTAATGAGGTAGCGAATTTTTCCTGCCTGGAACTAGGGCAGAACTCCACAGAACTTCTGGACCAGCCACAGTCAGGTAGGTCTCCGTAAGTCTCTCTGCTTTCCTGGATTCTTCAGGAAAACATAGTTTCTCCTTTTCTTCGTTATGCCTTTCTTACTAAACATGCTTTCTTTAAGGCTTTAGGCTGCCCCTAGTAGCTTCATTTCTTCACTTTTTCTCTAAAGCTTCCTTCTCCCAGTCATGTGGCTGTAAGTCAGCCACATGTTTGACCTCCATACAGGCTCTAAACCTTCATGGCTCCATAACTTTCTTTCCTTCTTCCTACCATTCACCTCCTTGAGGCAGCTGCCAAGATTAACAACTTACCTGCCCAGACGATTTTTCTTTAAGTTTCTAATAAAATTGTAAAAGCTTCTGCTTGGGTCCATTCTTAAATTCTTTTATTAATGAGACTAAGAAGCCTCTAGGGGACCCTCTTTCTCATTTCTTCTTTCTTCTTTCTTTGTTCCCTTTTTCTTTATATATATTAACATATATGACAGAATGCATGAAATTCGGGTGCAGGGCCCTGGGGGGTTCTCAGATCTTGGGGGTTCTAGATATTAGTAAGTTATAGTGTTTGAAATGCAGACATTCAGTAAAAATGAATATTTATGAAAAAAGTATTAAATGAGAAATTGATACAAGATGATACAGTGCCTCTCATGCAATAGATCATTATTATCAAATTTTTTTAATTAGTGGACTACTAGTTTTGTATACAGCAAATTAAGAATCTATAAAACAAAATAAAATGGTACCAGGTTAGCAACTTTTTATGCATAATCAATTGTTTGAAAATTATTTCTGGGTTTTAATGTTCTGTGTTTATGCACATGAGATTTAGAAAACAATACCTGCTTGATTTTTTTAATATTACTTTGATATATATATATATGTTAATTTTTTTGTGATAAAATACCATGATCAAGGCAACTTAGAGAAGGAAGGGTATATTTGGGCTTACATTTCTAGAGCAATAGTGCATGATGGCAGAAGAGGCACAGCAGCAGGAATCCAGAGCAGGAAGCTGAGAGATCACATTTACATCCACACACAGGTATCAGAGAGGAAACCAACAATTGGGCAAGGTTATAACCTCTCAAAACATGCCAGTTGTGATGTACTTCCTCCAGCAGTGCTATACCTCCTAAAGTTTTCATCACTCTTTAAACAATACCGCCCACTGGAGACTGCATGTTGAAATAGATGAGCCCATGGGTGCGGACTTTTCTCATTTAAATGAATACTTAAAGTATATCTCACATGGGAAAAGTAATTGTATGAACCCTCTTCTTCATTTCTTTAATCAAGTATTTAAATAACCACAGAAATATTTAGTCATTTATACTAACACATTCAATGTAGAGTTAATAAAGAATAACTCACTTCATACTATCTACAGTTCTCACTTGATTCCCTGTGATAGAAAAGCTCAACATATTCTTCATGTTTAGAATGAAAAATTATCTATAGCCAAGTATTTGTTAAATATTGAATTATTTGTTGGCAAATTAGGTAGGTATGTGACAGCTCAGTATCCTAGAAAAATATTTAAAATGTCTCTTGACTTATTTTTTTTACCAGATAATAATTTGTTTATACAGTTGTTTTTGCATTTGACTTTTTCCAACTTAGGCACCCAGAAGTCCAGGAGCACAGTAACTATGTTGGAACCTATTAATGGCAAACTGATTACCTGTATATCCATATTACATCACCAAAAATGTATATTGAAAATTGGTGAAGTTGAAACATTTAACAGATAGCTATGCCATGATCCTGAGGCAAAACAGCTCAGTGTCTTCATTCCCTTCTTAGGAGGCAGAAGAGGTAGAAGACTTTTAAACTACTCATAGAATTTGAGAATCAATATTTTAGCATATTCTTTTCTTTGCCCTATGTTTATTCAGTATCAACTGTGACAAAAAAGGATTTTCATTGTTCTGTTGGGAAACACTGGTTTGTTATATTACATCTGCTTCTGAAACCCAGGGACTTTTGGTGGGAGCTGAGGGAGATAAATCTGTCATTGAGATGTGCTTCAAGTTTCAGGGATCCAAATGATCTTAGTCTCCTGGGTCAGTGTCGTTAATGATTACAGTAGTGATAAGACAAAGTTGAAGACACCTGCTCAGACCTCTCTTCCCTATTAACTGTTCAGAATTGGATGTCCATGATAAAATTTTCTATAGCAATGAAAATTGTCACTCTGCCAGCTTGATAAATTGTAGCCCCAACTGGCAGAGCCATTTACTTTGCAGTAAGCACAAAATGACAGATCTTCTCTGAATACAAACTATAATGCTTGCAACTTTCACAGCTGGTTTTCCTTGTAAACACAGCACAAAAAAAAGACTGATAAAAATTGAAGGTTATGCATAAAAGAGGCCCAAAAACTGACAGTGTTTGGTTAAAGGGTATGTCCTCTGTTATTGGAAATACTTGAATGGATACCCTTAAACGCTTAATGATGACAGTTCAAAAGTACCAGTAGCATAATAAATTATTTCCCATACACTTTCAACAAGTTCAACTTTCAATAACCTGTTATTCATTGTTTGCAAAATTATGTCCTTCACATTGAATTAGTTTCCACTCTTAACATTGGTATTAATGGGCATTTTGTATAAGCAATGCTTATGCATGTTTATCGCCAGTTACAAGTAATCACATTATTTTATACAGATATCTACTATAGTAATACTATGAAAAAAAAACAAATGAGGAAATATTTTTAAACATTTTAAGCATACTACTCTGTACTGTTTCAGATTAATACTTAGTGTACACTTCCCTAATCACCAAATAGATACCATAGTCTCTGAGCAACAATTGGAAATTATATACAAAATTTGTTAATCTTTTCTTTACAACTTAATGTAAAATTGTAACGTTTTCTGCTGTTAAAGGAGTGACTTACAATATGGGAAGATTCTGGATTGATGACTTTTAGTTAATCTTGTTCCAAAATAATACTGTTTATAATTCAAAAAAGTTCCCTGAGCCAGGTGGTCTAGGGACCTGGATTCCTGACAGTAATCCATCTGGACCACAATTTTTCCTCCACCCAAGATAATGAATGAATGTTGGGTGTGTGTGTCGAATTAGCATATTAAAGGGTTAAAAGTAGTGTATTCATATTCTATTCCCGTCCTCTTTGGAAACAGTAAGAATTGAGAAGTATGCTTGACCTTGTGTATTTGAGATAATTTAGGCCCAAGGATCAAAGGGTAAGCTTCTTTAATAAAATAATGGTGGAATCAAGCTTGTAGTTCCACAATTCATGCTGGAGAAACTGAACAGAAGTATAGGTGAAACTTCATTTATGAGCACAATTCAGTGAGAGATCTGAAGGCACAATATCTCCAAGTTCAGGGATACTCAAGGCCATTAAAAGTCAGGCTGATTCTTTATTCAGATATGTTTGCAATGTGCCCTAGAAATACTGTACTCTGTCTTTAAAATTCTACATTAAAGGTGGTATCTTCAAACTCAGAAATTTCCAAGACACTTGAATATACAAAAGGTATCACAGACTGGGTGTCCTAGTTTGTTTCTCCATTGCTGTGACAAAACGCTCTGACCACTACCAACTTGGGGAGGAAAGGGTTTATTTTACCTTACATCTCCCCGGTCACAGATCATCAGGGAGCCCAAGGTAGGACTCAGGGCAGGAACCAGGAGACAGGAGCTGGAGCACAGGCCATAGAGGAATGCTGTTAGGGTCCGTGACTCAGTGGGTTTCTTCTGGAGAAAAAATGCACAAGTATGGCGATGCAAGAATCAAGCAGAGTTTTATTAAACCAGCTAGCTGGGGCCGACCGTCCTTTCCAAAACACGCAGGTCTGGTTAGAGCGATCGACCCTGAGGCAATTTTAGGTAAAGATTATATAGGCTCCAACAACCGTTACACAAAAGCCCGCGTTTATACAGCCAATAGTTTTAAAGCAAGCATTTCACAAACCAATAACAAGAAAAATGTTACAACTCCCTTCAGGTGTCTCAATCGGGGAGAGATCGTTGGTATGTGCCTGCACGAGTCTTTCCTGTTATCTTGTGTAAGCAGACATGACATGACACAGAACAGGTCAGGCTCCGGGGGTTGTAGCACTTTGCCTCTATCTCCGGATGCCTGTGTCTCCAGTTGAGTTAATTGGTTACAAGCAGTAAATTCAAACAAGTAAATTCAAGCAGTAAATTCAGACAAGCAGTATATTCAAACAAGCAGTAAATTCCTCTTTCCCTAACAATGCTGCTTTCTGGCTTGTTTCTTGGCCTCTGCTCAGCGTGCTTTCTTATGCAGCATAGGCTCACCTGCCCAAGGGTGCCATCACCCACAGTGGGCTGAGCCCTCCCACATCAAAAGTTGAGAAGATGCCCCCCAGACATGGCCACAGGTGAGTCCTATGAGGACAAGTCCTTAATTGAGGCTCCCTCAACCCAGGTATGTCAAGTTGACACTAAAGCTATCTAGCACACAAAGTAATTTATAAAGATTTATACTAAAAAAGAACAGATTATTTACCCCATTTTTTGGTGGCAATGACACCTAAATATTTTATCCTGGCATCTCATGAAACCCCAATTGATGAATCATAGCATGGTAGATTGCAGAGCAAACATGACAGCATCATAACGGCCATGAAGTATAATCTAATCCTGATGCTTAAAGACATTGCTACTAAATATCACTAAAACTGATGCAGCATTGTTGATATAATGGTAAATATAGGCACCTTCCTGGTAGGTAGAGAATGGGTGGGAGCGAGCGGGTGGATGGAGGAAGGCACGGAGGCACAGATGGAATTCTCAGCAGGATACAGATTTATTTCGCATGGGGCACCTTTCCCTTGGGGAAGGGAAAGATGTCGGCAGAGGAAAAGATGTCAGGGAAGGGAAGGGGAAGGGAAGGGAAGGGAAGGGAAGGGAAGGATGACAGGGAGGGCAGGGAAAGATGTCAGGGAAAGGAAGGGGAGGG
>NW_008339433.1:1268011-1270556 GCF_000622305.1 Nannospalax galili
TCATGTTCAACCTTACCGGATTGGCTGATAAAATAACAGCATTCTTCTCCCAGAAAAATAAAGGTTCCCCCTTTTTCTGCAGTTAATAGTTCCAGGGCTCGTCTCTTCTGGAGTGCAACTTCAGCTAAGGAGGATAATTGTTGTTGTAGGAACTGGATTGACTAGGCTGTAGTTTCCACTGTTGAAGTGAGCTCCCGTCTGAGGTCCTCCATTTCTTGAGAAAGATGCTGGGTTGAGATCAGCGTGTGTCCCAAGCCTCCAGCCATGAGTCCCGTGGCTGCCACTGATGCCACGAGGCTAATTCCTACCAGTACTGCCAAGGTGGCTGACCTCTTTGTTCTGGTTCCTTCTGTCCCTGTGGATAAGACATCATACACCTCTCCTGGTGTGTATAGGGTTAGTTTGGGGATGAGAATGACTGGAGCACAGGTGTCCTCAATTTGTGGAGAGGTGCAGGAGTATATTTTGGAAGAACAGAGAAAGAGCAGTCCCGAGGTTAGAGCAGTATCTTCCTTAATTGTGACATTTCAACTTGTTGAGTGTGGGCATTTAGAGGTTTGTGGGGTCCAACACTCTGTTTTGTTAAGAAAAAGGGGAGGGGCAGGCATGGGCCCCTGTACTAGAAGTTCCTGAGAACACTGAGTAGTGGCCTGCAGAGTAACATTGTAAACTGGGAGAGGGAGGAGAAGTGAGCCCTGCAGGGGGGCACAGAGAAAGCAAGTGGAGACATTAGTATCAGAGAAGTTTCTCAAGAGATTAACTGATAAAGTAGAATGCAGTCCCAAGAGAAGCTGCGGGAGGCATTGAAGCTCTGAAGCTGCTTCACAGCCATGCTGCATGTCTGATCTAAGACTTTCATAGCTCTCTGGGGCCTTGAATCCTGAATTGTCTTTTTTATCTTTACTCACCAGTGGTCTATGGCAGCCACTGTGTACTGGATCCCTGCTACAGCAATGCGGTCTCCTGTCCATGAGTGTGGATTAAGTATTTTGAAGACCACTTCCCCACAGACTCCTTGTTTATACCGATTGTGCCTGTGTAGAATTGAATCCCTGCTGCACTTACGATCTGTGGGGTCAGTTACCCGAGTGAGTTGGTTTGTGCTCATTCCGAATCTACCCCATCCCTCTTTGCCCACTCCACTCAGCCAATGATAGTTGCATTTCCATGAGGGGCAACCTTCCCAATTGGCTGGGTTCCTACATTCTTTTTTGGTCTGGTTATCTATGAAACATAGGAACCTACCATAGCGGGCATCTACCATGTCAAACCTGAGGGAAATGGTATTCCGTAAAGAAAGTGGACATGTAGCAGAACTAAGGAGTTCAAGTTTCGTGTTCCTGTTGATTTTCCATATTTCAAATTTATAAGAACATGGTGTGTAGATGCAGTGGGGAATGGCTATAATAGGTCCTGGGGGAAAGAACAGGAGCATGGTTAGAAGGAAGCTCATTCTTGGATCAGTGTCAAGGGAGGGCTCCTGGAAATTTTTAGTTTGAGGGGCCCAGTGCTGGTGGCTTGGTACTCGCTGTGTTCCTTGGCAGGTTTTAGTCTGGAGAGATGGATCCAACCAGGTTGTCCTGATAGTTTAGCTGCTGTTGGGGTTGACAGGATCACCAGGTGAGGTCCAGTCCAGCACAGCTGGAGGGCTCCCTTCACTCCTTTCTGTTGAGTGTGGACCAGCAGATAGGCATAATTCCAAGCTGGAGCAGGTGGTCGATTTGGCCGTTAGAAGCCTGAGGAATAATCTGGTCAGCAAGTTCCCTGAGTAGATTTCTTAAGGGTGAAGGCGGGTAAATAGTCATGTAGAGGGGAGGGATGTTGGAGTAAGAGATCATTAAGGAGGAAGGGTCTCCCATACATAAGTTCAAAAGGGCTGAGGAAGGAAGGGGCTCTCAGGATGGCTCTTAGTTTGGCAATGGCGAGGGGCAGAAGGGTTACCCAGGATTGGTGTAGCTCCAGAGAGAGTTTAGTAAGGTGGTCCTTAAGGAGGGGGTTGGCCCATTCTACCTTTCCTGAGGATTGAGGGTGGTAGGGGATGTGTAGCCTCCAGGTTATCCCCAAGGACTGGGAGGCCATCTGAGTCACTTTGGAGACAAAGCCCGAACCATTATCTGACTGGAAGGTAAGGGAGAGGCTGAATCTGGGAAGGATATTTTGAGTTAAACAATTAGCCACTATGTCTGCTGTTTCACCTGAAGTGGGGAAAGCTTCCATCCATCCTGAGAAAGTATTTACCCAGACTAGGAGATATCTAAGTTTTCTGTGTTTAGGCATGTAGGTAAATGGAGGATGCTGAAGTGGGAGAGTTGGGAGGGGTGTCCTGTCCATGAGAGGATGTAGGGCCAGGGGTGTCTGAGGCAGGGTCTGGAATTGAAGTAGAAGCAGATACAGGAGGGGTAAATGGGGTATTTGAGGTAGAAGTCAGAATGAGGTGTTTAAGATTTTGGATTTTCTTGAATAAAGGGGAATTAAGAGAGTGAGTGTCAGACTCAGAATGCTGAGGAAGGGAGGGGGAAGATTGCAGAGAGGGAGTTTGAGGCGG
>NW_008339433.1:1272068-1275419 GCF_000622305.1 Nannospalax galili
AGGGAAAGGGATTTGAGTGCGACGGGGAGGCAGGTCTGACTCCCAGGTGGGCGTGGACAGATACAGTAACTGTGCCAGGCAGTTCAACGGTCGCAGAAACCAGTGCTGTCCAGTGGCTTTGAGTGAGGTCCGCGAGTGACCGAATTTGATTGGAAAGGAGATGAAAAGAGAACTGGCAGAGAGTAGTGAAGGGGAAAGGGGAGAGAGAGAGGGGGAGAGAGGGGGAGAGAGAGCTGAAAGGAATGGGAGAGGAGAGAGATAGAGGGTGGAAGTGTACCTCAATGCCGAATCAGTGGTGTTCGCAGAGGCCAGTAACGACAAGTGAGTCTGAAAGTTTTACGTGCGAGGTCCCTTGAAGTAAGAGCCAGGTTTTGGCACCATCTGATAGGTAGAGAATGGGCGGGAGCAAGCGGGTGGATAGAGGAAGGCACTGAGGCACAGATGGAATTCTCAACGGGATACAGATTTATTTCGCACTGGGCACCTTTCCCTTGCGGAAGGGAAAGATGTTGGCGGAGGGAAAGATGTCAGGGAAGGGAAGCGAAGGGAAGGGAAGGGAAGGATGACAGGGAGGGCAGGGAAAGATGTCAGGGAAAGGAAGGGAAGGGAAGGGAAGGGAAGGGAAAGGAAGGATGTTTGCGAAGGGAAAGATGTCCGCTCACGGGTTGTGAGCTGGGACTTTACATATGGGGGCTTTAGGGTGTGGAAGGGGGGAATGTTTGGGGGAGAAATCAGGGAGGGGGAAGCAGGTAGGATTAGGGTGTGGAAGTGTTTTCTTTTTCCTCTTAAGATAAGAGGAAATCTGCTTATCTTATCTTTGGAGGTCAGAGGAAAGGCAGGCTGCTTCTCAGCAGAGTTTGTAGGTCCCTGTTGGGGAGGGGGGGAGCTGCTATTTGGAACCCTAACACTTCCAAATGCCATTAACAAATGAACATGTGTATTAATTTTCTCACATAAATTTGAGTTAAATATCTTAAAGCATGTTCGATGTGATGACGACTGAATAAAACAAGCTACCAAACAAGTATCACATGTGTGGTTAAAGATGTGGATAAATTAGACACTTCTATATGGTTTGTGGGGAATAAAATGAAAGATCTGCTAGGAAAAAAAATAATGAAGGACTAGTGAGATGGTTCAGAGGGTAAGGGCACTTGCTGCCACTAGATGATGTAAGTTTGCTTCCTAAAAACCACATGGTTCATGGCAAGAACTAACTGCTGTAAGTTGTCTTTTGACCTCCATGTACATTTACCATGGTACAGGTGCATCCCACCCACATACTCATACACAAAATAAAATTTAAAATACAATAGTAGTTTTAAAAAGAAAATTGAGAACAGTTGTAAAGAAAATGAAAAGTAAAATAAAGTGGCTACCGGTGATTCTCCTCATTACCAGTTATTTCTGACTTTGATTATATTGTGAAGCTTCCAAAAATGTACATTCTTGTTCCTTCAAAATTGCAGACACAGCCAGGCATGGTGGAGCACACCTATAATTCCAGCACTCAGGAGGCAGAGACAGGTGGATCTCTGTGAGTTCTAGGACAGGTGGATTTCTGTGAGTTCGAGGCCAGCCTGGTCTCCATATTGAATCCAGGACAGCTGGGGCTACAGGGAGACCCTGTCTCAAAAACACCAAAAAATATTGCAGGCACAATTGTATTTATTTGTTTTTTATTGAATTGTTTGCATTTCATACGAAACATCTTAATCATCCTTATACCCCTCTCCCAGACACAACCACCCATAGATCCCCCTACTGGATTCCATGCATTCCATCATAAATGTTAAGGTCTAGCAAGTGAAGGTTGTGTACCCAGATGTCCCTCAATCTAAGTTCATCCAGTGGAGTCTAGTTAGCCTATCTAGAGTCTCTCCCTTAAAGATCAACTCACCCTTACCTAGCAGTAATGAGCTCCCAATAGTTCTTAGGCTATGGTGGGGCCTGCTGCCCATTTCCCCAGTTCTTTTTTTTTTCTGAGTTTGCATGTGTCTTATACATGCTGACATCATAACTGTAAGATCCTATGACCAAGTTCCCGGAGGCCAGGAAGTCTCTGTTCCCTTTCAATCATTCACCAACCCTGGCCCTTGTAATCTTTCTGCCCCTCTGCCACAATGGTCCATGAGTGAGACATGGGTGTGTGAGGTTTAATAAAGGAGTCCTATCTAGGGACACACTCTCCGCAAGCTCTTATTTTCTACACTTTGTCCAGTTGTTGCCTTCTGTATGTATAGTACTCTATCGTATGAGGAAGCTTCTCTGATGAGAGTTGAGAGATGCATGAGAACTCTCTATCCCCTGTTCTACTGGGTTTCACAAGCCTTAGGTTTAGAGGTTCCATTCTAGTTGTGCCACTTAGGGCTTGACATCTCTAACACTTATTCTCTGTGTGTGACCAGTTGTGGAACTCTGTATACTCTCCATCTGTTGCACAAAGAAGCTGCATTTTATTCCTTCTAATATAATGCATCTTTCTAGATTTGAGGGCACTTTGACAGTAAATACTTATCAGCCAAATATTTTTCTAAGTCATCAAATCTCAGTTACTATAATAAATTTGTGGTTGGAGTGATGGCTCGGTGGATAAGAGCACTAACTGCTCTTGTAGAGGAACCGGTTCTGTTCCCAGCACCCACATGGTGGCTAGGAGCCATCAGGGTCTCCAATGCTGTCTTCTGTCCTCCGTGGGCATTGCATGACATGGGTGCACTTACATACATGCAGGCAGCACACTCACACACACAAAATAAAATTTTTAAAAAATTTAGAAGAAATGTTTTTAAAAATTGAGAATGTTTTCTTATGCTTCTTTCTCACAGCCATGCTCTGACAGCATCAACATTCAATCAGAACTGAAAATGAGAGCAGAATTTCATGAACATAGGTTTTCTATTTTCTTTTGTAACATATAGTAAATTTACATTCATAACCTGAACTTCACTAAACTTGCAAACAAATAGGATTAAGTAAAGCAAATAAGTCAGATAATAATGAAAATTATGTGTGAGATTTAAGAACCACTAAATAGCAGTGATATTAAATGCACAGGGTGATAAAATTGTACATATCCATGTATGTCCTCTTGTCAATTAAAGATAAATATGTTTATTAGTCCATAGAGTTCAATTATGCCTTTTAAAATAATACTCCCACCAATTACCTAATGATATGTAAAACTTTTTATCACCATGAATTTGCTTTGCCTCTTCACATAATTTATGTAATCACATGACATGTTCTACTTTGTACCTGGTTTGTGTGTATCTTCTGTAAGCAATTTCACATCTCTGAGTTTTTTGACAATGTTACATCTACCAAGTAATTTCAGTCTATTATGTTTGT
>NW_008339433.1:1275553-1280222 GCF_000622305.1 Nannospalax galili
TTTCCAATGAAGGTGCAGTCATTTCTCTAAAAGTGTGTTACTGAATTATAGAATATATATATATGAACATTTTTACAGTCACGTTACAATAAAGAGTGTATTTGTTAACGAATAATTGTATCATTTTTCCCACAACTGAAATAACACATGAAAACACAGGGACTGGAGAAATGACTCAGCAGTTAAGAGTACTGGCCATTCAAATCCCAGCACCCACATGGCAGCTAACAAACTGCATTAACTCCAGTTCCAGGGGATCCAATGTTGTCTTCTTTCCTCTGTGGACATTGCATGACAAGGGTGCACTTACATACCTGCAAGCAATACACTCATACATATAAAATAAAAAATAAGTAAATTAAAAAAAAATTTAAAAATGAAAATTCTATAACAAGATTGGAATCATCCATATTTTATGTTAGTTTTTTAATTGTGAATCTAATGCTTCCACATTGTATTTCCATTTACATTATTGAAAAGGAAAATGATGATGAGCACTTTAACTTATTCACAGCCATTAGCCAACCCACTTCCATGCAAACAATGACAATCTATAGACAGTTCAAATACAGAAAATATTTTTTCTCTCTTCTATCACAAGACAGGCATGTTGTATTTGATTAAACAACATGCTGCATTTGATAACATTCTTTTATATAAAAAGTAGATAAAATATGAATGCCATACATTCAATTCAAGATAAGCATTTTGGACACAATCATATAAATGCAAACTAAGAAAACTGACATAGAAATATAGATATTTCAATTATCAACTAGTAACATTAAAATAACTTTGATATCCATATTATTAGTTGATACAAGATTAATGAAAATATGAATTTATAGTTTGCAAGGGACCATTATCTCCTCAAACTTCATATATTTGTGTGTGTGTGTGTGTGTTTGTGTGTGTGTGTGTGTGTGTGTATGTGTATACAAAATTTATGCCTCTTTTTTGGCTTTTGGAGACAGGATCTCCCTATAGCCCCAGCTGGCCAGGAATTCAGGACCCTGGCTGACCTCAATCTCAAAGAGATTCACCTACCTCTGCCTCCCAAGTGCTAGTACTGAAAGTGTATGCCACCATGCCTGGTTATTTATACCATTTTTTAAATGTATAGAGCTTCTCTGGAAGGGCCAATAAAAAATAATCGTGATTAAGTCCATCTAAAGAAAATTGTGAAATCAATGTTGGTGTTTGAGGGAGATTTTATTTTATAATATACTTTCTTACACTGTAAATTTGATGTCATGTTTATTTGTTAATCTTTGGATGTAGTTTCATCTTTATATCTTCAAGTACGTGCCTTTAATGATACATCAAAATAAAACTAAAAAAGTTATTCAAAACATGAATAAGAAAAAAGGAAAATTTTAAGTATTGGTACAACATTACAATCTGGAAAATTAATGATTTCAAGAAGAGGCAGGAAATACTAATTACAGTACAGTTGATTACCAAAGTTGAGAGACGACTGGTGGTCACCTAAGCCTAAGGTGAGAATGGTTGAGAGTAAGATGGGAAAAGGCTAATCAATAGGTTCTAATTTGCAATTAGATAGAAGCCTGCAAAAAGTTCTGGTGTGTTATTGTATAATACAGTAATTATAGCTGTTTCAGTTTTCCCTCAGTGTGACAAATATATTATCAATACTACTTAAGGGATGAAAGATTTATTTTCACTGACAGTTACAGAATATTTGCACCATGGTACAGTAGCCACAAAATTTTGGGCCTGAGGTAAGGCAGAACATCATGATTATGGGCATCCATAGTGATGTTGGTCACATTATAGTAGCTAGGAAGCAAAGAGGAGAATGTTCTGATTGGGGGTGAGGGTGAGTGAGTAATACTTTTTCCCTTTTTCTATTTGTGGGTCCCTAACCTACAAGCTGGTGCTACATACATTCAGAGACAACTCCTCATACCTTATATTTTTCCTTTCTGGAAACATCTTAATTGACACACTCACGAATGCACATTGCTAATTAACTAGGCTTTGGTCAAACTGCTCAAAATTGACTGTAAAAAATGCTGCCCTGGCATTCAGACATTCAAACATATATTCTGAAACTATATATATATATATATATATATATATATTATTCTTGGTCCCCAAAAGATTTTTTGCCATCTCAGAAAAAAAAAAGAACCTCCACACACTCAGTAATTCTAAAGTTGTTCAGAAACCCAAATGTAGTTTTCTAGAAAACACAAAACAAACCTGTAGCTTTGCGACCTTGTAAAATAAAAGAAAAAAAAATCACAAAGTAAATACTCCTATTACAAAGGAGTAGAATTGGAAGCCAAGAAAGAAAGTACAGTATCAAAGAAAGACTGAATCCAGGTAAGGAAAAAATCGATACTGTAGTTATATATGCACAGCATCTTGTGCATGTGACCACAACATGTGTGCTCACAAGGACATGCACAGCCCCACTCCTATGGCCTTGTCATTTAAAATCCACATGCTCTATCTCTTGGGAAGACTCTACTCACTGTAAATTTTTTCAGCTGATGATGCACATTCATGGCATTTCTAATTTTCTCGTGTCAGCATTGAATCTTTGACTTGACCCAAACAACTACATACATCATCTTCTCAGGGACTCTCTTCAAGATTCTAAACACTGAAACCCATTATTTTCCTTTCTATGCATTTTATTTCCACCTCAGTGGAAGTTTCTGTAGTTCCATGACTGTTAATGTTTTCATGGTTACAAAATCAACATCATATGGTGGATGTCAAGGTCTGGCACTGATTTAAGTAGTGCTTGGTATTCCTTGTATGATGTCCATATCATTGTCCATAACCCTGTTGTCTGAATGTCAAAAAATAGCTATTCAGATTGTCCAGTAATAGTAGGCTACCACAGATGTGTTTTCTCAACATAAAGCTTTTCAAATGAGTCAAAATCTTTAGAGCCAAAAGTCTAGAAGGAATGAAGTCTGGACAATTCCTGAGGTACCATCACGGTATCTTCTTTATTGTTCTAATGCAAAATTATCAGTGTTCTTAATAGCCCTAACTCTTCACCAGCCACATCATCCGTGGATCCAACATGATAGTCCTACTACTTTTCAAACTTACGTACCCTAATTTCTGTTCAGAACTCTCACTGTAAATTTTGCTGAAAGGCATTCCCAAATTCTAGGTTGCTTGAAATTTCCTTTACTGAATAGCCAACTGCCTTTAAATTCAGTCTGCTTTATAATCTCAAGATGCATACCAAATGTATATAGGTTCTTTGATAGAATGAAACGCAAATGACCTCTAGTCTTCTAGAAAGTTTCTTCCCATCTGAATTGTCATGACTGTCATCTTCAGCCATCTTGTCATTCTTATCTACTGAGCTCTTATTATGCATCTAAGCTCTGATATCACATTTTTTAGACTACTTCTCCAATACTTCCAAATTTCCCACTGAAACCTGCTCAAAATTGTTGTACAGCACATGATCTGATAGGTAGTCACAAAAACAACCCCAGTATTTATACCAAATTTCTGCTTTAGTTCATTTTCCTTCTGTTTGCCTGACATAATTTCTTTAAAGGGAGCAAGATTTTATCTTGAATAATTGTTTCTGAGATATCAGTCTATTGTGGAACTGAAAGAATCACGGAGAAGACCAGCCTACTTCAAGGTGACCAGGAAAGAGAGAAAAAGGAAAGTGAGAGTTCTGAAGGAAGGGAAAAAGGGGAACATACATATAAGATCTGGATTCCTCCTTTCCTCTTTTATTCTGTTACAGTCACAAGGATAATACCACCTAAATTAAGGAACATTTTTTTCATCACCTCCTCTTAATCACTTCTGTAAATGTCACAACAGAAAGACTCCTAGATGAGTCATAGTAAACTGAGAGGTGCTTCTAAATCCATTCAATTGAACACATACACATGCTCATTATTTTATTGCAACCTGCCATTTTTTGTTTGGTTAAAATCTCCTTACTCACAAAAAGTTCCTTATGCTTCATCTTTGCAAGTTCAGTGCATACACTAATCAAAAAATAGACCCATCTGAAGGTACAGTATGCAAAACATGTTAATGTTACCTGGAATTCTTTTTGTATAAGAATGGTATTTCTACCACCAGAAGAAGTGGTTTGTCTATCCTCAATGGAGGATATTAACCATACTCCTAGGGAAGGATAAAACCTTCCCTAAGGGGAACTGTAATAGCCCCAGTGAGACTCCTTACATCAAGACAATTTCTAGATTCCTCCAACCTTAATCAATGTACTTCTATTTGCTACAAAAGCAATGACTAGATAGAAACACAGGATAGTCATTAAAAATAAGTTAGAATAACGTGCCTTGTTGTTTACTACACTTCAAAAAAAAAACCTGCTTGCATTTTGTATTTTTTGTGTTTATTTATGGTTTTTACTTTTCTTTTTAAAATTTGAAACATATTTTTATCTTAAATCAGCATATAATGTGTTCAATACTGCTATGTAATTTTTTATCAAAGGGCATTTTTGTTGCTGTCTTTTCCCCTATATTCCTAACTCCATTGAAACCCATATTATCACCCTTTATTCCTCAGAGATTCTTTTCCTCTTTCCCAAGAGTCCTTTTGCCCATCCCCTCAACATACCTTATTATTCCTTCATTCCAACATTCCTTCCTAGATTCCCTTTAGATTTTTATAATTTGCCCAC
>NW_008339433.1:1280234-1327695 GCF_000622305.1 Nannospalax galili
ATATATATATATCTTTTACAGTTAATGATCTGCCTATGAGGGAGAACATGCAGGTTTTGCTTTTTTGACTTTCATACTTTCTGAAAATTATAATTTCAGAATCCATCCATTTCCTGCAAATTCTATGATTTCATGTTTCTTCACAGGTGTATAATATTCCATTGTTTATATGTACCACATTTCCAGTATTCATTCCTTGCATTTTTTAATTTGCATAGACAGAATATTGTGTCCCTGCACAAAAATTGATGCTGTAAGTATGGAATGATGATAATAAGTTCACAAAAATGGAGACTGTCAAGGATATTTACTCGGGTTCATCAAATAGGATGTCTTCATTCACTATTATAACTCAGAGAGTTAGAAATGGTTTTAGTATTTTGGCTAGTTTTCTAAAACATTAGTAAAAAAGATGGACTAAAATGAGCAAGATGTGAAAGCTGGATCTACCTTTTTTATTTTAGAGAAGAAATACAAAGTCTTGGGTGAGAGAAGATAAACAGAGAACTTGTCTTTTGAGGGTTACTCACCCCTTCTGAAAGGATATAGAAAATACGTAACTGTGATTGAAAAATAAATCACATAAGAGCTCAATACATTTTTACAAGCTCTGTAATTGCTCTCTCATTGTATGGGATTCACGCTGCATACTGCACTCAATGAATTGAGATTTACACCTGCAAGGGCAGGATTCAAGTTGTACAATGTGACTGCTAAGACAAGATGGATATGTTATCATAGTGGAATGTAAAGTCAAAGCAGTTGAAACAATGTTGTTTGACTTGTGTAACCCTTATTTGATTGATCATACTGTTTGTAGGCATGAAACTGATAGAAATCCTACAAAATTCTCACTTGATATATGTAGACAGAAAATTTCTAGGTCAAGTGAACACAATTCTAGCCTAAGTCAAATCAAAATAAAAGAAAACAAAACAAAACAAGATTATGCCTCACAATCAATTTCTGGACTTGTGCCATTATGTAAGTTCATAACTCTTCAAATGAAGAGAAAGCTGGTTCCTTTTGAAGAATTGTTCCATAAACTCTAATTTACTGTTGTTTTTCTATCACTCTTCTCAAAAGGGACTTGTACAATTTCATATGCTTTTACTAAAGTACACATTTGCAGAAAGAAAATAAGACTTTTTAGGCACTACTATATCTTGACTCTGAATTACCTCAACTCCAAAAGAAGGACAATGTAATTGGAGGTGCACATGTAAAATAAGTGTATATTGGGGTCAGATGATCAGTGGAGTTTGAGTTCAAACACAACACATACTTTAACCTAATGGCCCCAGAACCATTATGTAATCATTGTCACAGTTGCAGCATGCATCTTTCTATAAACAAAAGTCAATAAATTAAAAATGAGTTATATTTGAGGAATAAGCATAAAAATTTGCTTCATATTAATTAGTAGACGTGAAAAACTTACCACTGAAATCTACTTTATATCCATGCTCAGGTATCAAGGATCTTAGAAAGTAACCGACTTAGAAAGTAACCAACTTAGAAAGTAACCTACTGTTCTTCATTTTTTTAAAAAAATATTTTATTGAGTTTTTTGTGCATTTCATATAATAGATTTTAATCACATGTAGACTCCATTCTCCCAACTATGCTCCCCCATAGTGCCCCTCCCTCTAATTTCATGCACTTTGTCATATATGTTAAGCCCTATTTGGTAAAGCTTTAGAGTCATGCCAACTCAATCAGACAAAAACCCGGCATAGAACTAGAGAAATGGGCAGTGTGCCCTAACTCTAGCCAAAAAACTATTGTCAACTAATTGCTATTGTGTGAGGTAGAGTAAGTCTTTAGGGGAGTGACTGACTAGACTGACTAGGCTGAGTAAACGCTATCACATCAACTTGTACTGAGGGACAGCTGGGTACAAATGCTTGTAATTTCATTTTAAAATATAATGATTAAGATGTTAACTATGAAATACACAAAATATTTAAAAATACAATAAATAAATAAATAAAATTGTGTGTATAAAAATGTAATGTCATTAACTTTAGAGTTACCAAAAATAATCAAGATGAAATACAGAAAAAAAAATCTTTAGAGGAAAATCAAACTTTGGAATATTTGTTATATTTATATCATGTTATAAATCATGAATGAACATAGACCAAAATTAATTTTTTTCTCTATTAATTTGTGAAAAAACAATAGCTGTATTGGCATGTATATTTTTCTGAGCCTTTGGCTCAAATTTTAAGGATTTTTTTTCATATTTTCAATTATATTATAAGGAAAATGCTGACTATATATACTCAGAGTACAATATATATATATTTATCATCTCCCTTGAAACTTTTCTTCAATATACTAACTTAATGTCTGTCAAAAGATCTTAGCATGCATCGTTTGAATAGAAATACTCAGAACCTGAGGAATCTTCATAAAGTTTCCCTGATCTATAGAGTTAATTATGATCGAAATGGCCAGTGAATGTCACTAGGCAGCTTTCCTACCTAGGCAAATAGTAAATCAAAAGCAATATCTGCCTTGGAATATTTTTGATAACATGAAAGACATAAAAATGCTCAATGATCTTTTTCCTACATGATATGTGGCTTTATTGTTTCAGCAGATTAACACAACACATGAATCATTTTATGGAGATATTTATGTCGGAAATAACATTTTCCCCATACTTTTCAACTATCGTCATCATAAACACTTTGCTTACAGATAACCAAGTAAAAAATTCTCCTTCAATCTCTTACTTAAAGGGTATAAAATTCTTCACTTTTACCTACTAATGTGCATTGCATGTATATTGATGGTGTTTTCCTTTTACAAAGTATTATATTAGTACATTACACTAATCACATTATGCTGATTCAGCCTAGTGAGCAAAAAAAACAATGATTAAAATTGAAGTAAGGTATTTGTGTGCTATAGGGTAAGTGATCTGATGAAAGTTCAAAGGCTTTATACCTCACTAAAATCTCTGAAAATCTAGTCACATGGGCTAGTTGATAGATCCCTTCTTAGTTGTTGCATCTGCTCTTTAAAATAATCTACAGAGTCACAATAGGGTGTAGGCCTCTTGAGATGCTAGGGGCAAAATACTCCTTGCTTGACTGTGTTATCCAAGATAATTTTCTGAACTTCTTAAAAAGCATGAAGCCTTGACTGAGTCCCAGACCAAGAGAAGTCTGCCACAGTTCCATGATGCTGTGGACCCTACTTTGCCACTTGAACCACATGATTTGGAAGAGGAGAAGTCAGTGGCTCATGGGAATGGGATGAAGAATCTTTAAAGGATCCCCTGGAGGTGGATACCAGATCAAACTTTAAGGATTTCTTTTCTTGATTCCATTCAAGATAGGAGATTGAAATAAGTATTCTTAACTGTCAATGGGGAAGTGAGTAGAAAGAGTGTGCCGCGTGACAAAAGGAATGAAGTAAAGTTCCAGTTACCTTAAAGGAAGGAATTCAGGGAAGTCAGAAAACACAGAGAAGGACTAAAGCTCAGCATTTCAGAACTAGATATTGCTAAATTTGCAGACACTGTCATAATACAAGGACAATATGCGTGTACTGGTTGGCCTGAACTTAAACTTATTTAGTGAATTGAAGTTCTTCATGGTTACTTCTCTGTAAAGTTAAAACATAACATTGTTCAAATAAATAGTAAAGGTTATATTCTATTTTAGAGATTCTTCCGTATTGCTAGGTGAATCAATAGGTTTTCCCCTCTATTGTCGACCACTATTCCAATTTACAGAAATAATACAATTGGTTTATCCATTCAGCCGTTACTGAGAATTTGGAGATTTCAAACATTTTCAACACTTTAAACAGCTGCATTAAAAACAGCTGTTTTAAAACATCTGCTTTAAAAATAAGAAGAAAAATTCTATGATCAGTCTGTTCTCTGAACATGTCCTTGAGTATATCTTCATGAGGTCAATTTTAGTCAGAATTCTGTTAATTGAATTTAGATATTATCCCAACTGTTGACATCTGCTCTTCATCAATGTCTGTCCAAATTTCTCATCCTCCAACTTCGGAATCTAATGGCAGTGACCTGCTTCAACCATAATACCATAAAGTATGTTTGTAAAGAATTCATCCTTACCTTTTGATGGTTTCACTCATTAACTTTCATTCACCACTCTGTCCCCCTGGCAATGACTGATTATAAATCCCTGTTTCAGGAGCTTTGTACAAAGAGATGTGACACTGAGACTTTTCTTTCAGGAAGCAGTTGCATTAGTACAAGCACTGCCTCAGTGGTTTCTTATCTCAGAAAACTGAGCCCTCAGAATAGTAAGGTTTTGGCTTTTTAATTATTCTATCCCCTTTGTAACCTTTACATCTGTGAACGACAGTTACTAAGTAAAGAGTGAATCTTCAAAGTGAGCCTTCTGCAAGATTGATCAACTAATTCCAACTCCAATGATTGTGGAGAGTTTGGAATGTTGCAGTTCCAGAACCTAGCTATAATTTATCTTGGCGTGTCCTTAGCCCCTTAAGTAACCGTTCCATGCCCACTTCTGTGTGAGATAAAATCCTGGGACTAACATGAAAACTTATTAGAATGTATCAAATTAGCAGAGCACTAGCTTCCACCAACCAAAAGGCTGACTGTCTTCATACCACATCTCACGCCTGTACTTTAATTTCTCTTTTGCCATAACCATATGCTTAATGTTTCCATCAATGTATTTGAAAAGTGTCTTTATTTGCGACTTTCTTCATGTTGTTACTATTTTAAAAAAAGTTCATGAAACTGCTTCCACTTCGGAACATGGAATTTGGGGTATTCTGAATCTGTGTTCCAGGGCCATGGTCACACATATTTGGTTCCAGAATAATCTCTTGTGCCCTTTGAGGTAAAAGTTGTGTTTTTATAACCATGCATGTTAGCATACATTCTGAGTAGGCATTCTAAGGCTATAGGGCTGTGACATTAAGACTACAGGAATACAAAAAAATTTGCCCATGTGTAAATTAACACTGAAAATGCCATGCTATGTTTTTTATTGTCCTTTCCCTTGACTTCTAGGGAACTCCTACCACACTCCTAAGTTCTAAATAAAATCTGATTTTAATATTTATACTCTAGCTCTCTTTTTTTCTTTCTTGACATTATTGTAAACAACATTGTGCACACTTTTAAAAAAATTGTTGGATAAATTTCCAAGACCAGTATAGAAAGTGCCTAGGCACAGCAATAGTGACATCTTTATTATAATGTATAGAGGGCTTCATTTACACTAGTTATTTTGCTTCTAGATTTATAAAAATATTTGGATAAAATAATGCGAATCAGTCTGTTCATGGGACATTGCCCATTCTGCTTCATAAATGAGAAAATAAGAGTCAGAAAAACAAATGTGTGGACATTATGGTTACACAACTTATAATTATTAAATTGGGTTTTAATTCCAGAGAATGCTCATTCTACAGTTTATTTTGAAATACAGATATTCAACTAATGTTTTTCTTGTCTTTGGCTTTGGAGATTTTAAAGATTAATTATTAAATCTTAATTGTCAGTTTTTCTTGGGGTCTATTGATGAAATATCTCCATTTGACAAATTGCTAAAATTAGCATAATGCTATTATTGTGATCTTTTTGTTTATCTTGTTAGCAGTAGCACAACTGAGTGATTAAATATCAATAAATTCAACTCATTGTACTAAGTTTTTGTGACTTGCCCACATGAAGAAAAAACTACATTGACATTGAAGTCCATTAAATAAATTAAATAAAGGAATTTATATCTGTTAATGGTTTATGAGTTTAACCAGAATTAGTACAACGTGGAAAGCAAATTTTGAAAATATTTTAGCAAATAATAAATCCAGTGAAATATTGTTAAGTTGAGGCAAAATAATGATTTTTAAGGCAATAAATATTACTAATGGAAATAGTCTGAGAACAAAGTAAGTAAATACAATATTATTAAGATTACAAATTTTGTGAAAGCTTTAGGATTTCTCCAAAATTATCCTTTATTTTTTATTGTATGTGCAAACTTAAATGTGATGAAGACTCACAAAGATGGGTGAATTTTTTAATTCTTGAGAGATATCCTTCCGTTTTTTTTCTGCTAACATTTCAATTTTGGATTAATAAAATTCATTATAATTATCTCCTTATTCTATGTCACTTTTTTCATTCCAGAGTAAACTCTTTATAGAGGGACAATTAATTTAATTTTTATTTCCCTATCAGTTTGTCAGTCCATGCTTCAAAGTTTGTAGGAGGCACTGAAACATTTATTTAGTGACAAAAATTATAAATGAGTGACCACGACCCTCAGAGGAGCAGGGGTCCTTAGATATGATCACAGAAATCCATACACATGTTTGAATGTAAATTTAGAAAAGTGCATTTGCTTAGAAACTAATTTATTCTAGACTTTATTTGAGAAAAAACTCTTGCTTTCCTAAACCAAACCACATTTTTAAAATCAATCAATCAGTCAATCAATCAATCAATCAATCAATCAATCAATAGGCTTTTTATCTCAAGTGAATACATGCTAAAATTCTACTTCTACCAAGATATGTTTATATAGAAGAAATAGGACTATCACTCAACTTTCTAAAAAATGCAAATTCAACAAAATGGTTGACTCTAAGAGACTATACAAATGTATGTTCACTGCAGGTTAATTAGACAGAGAAACATACCACATTGCATGTTTTCATATGTTTACCAACTTGGTTTTCATTTATTTGTTGTACCAGAACTACTTTTTTCTCTAGTAATTGTAAATACCTTGAAATCTAGCTATAAAAGTCAGTAAGAATGGATTTCATAAAGAACAAAATGAATTCTCTTAGAATGATCCCCCAATCCATACTTTCATATGGAATGAAAATACATTTGAAGCATGAAACTTAGATAATATATATTTCATGAAGAATGTCTTAAAACAAAGACCATATTTTAATTACTGTGTGAAAGAAAGCCTTAGTACTTTAAATTGTCCCAGGTAACCATCATCTTACTGAATGAGTTCATCTTCCCCTTTCTAAAGATGAAGAGTCTACAATATTTTTTTCATGACCCTGCTCAGTCTGATAATGATTAAATTCCACAAAGTAAATTCTGCTACCTCAGCGTCAGCTAATGCATGGGAATGTGACACTATTAAAAAAAGTTATATTGTATTAAGCACTGCAAATGTGACCTCATCCTCTTTTGAAATAGAATTGCTGGTGTAGAACATCATTAAATGCATCTTAATAGTAATGTATTATTATTATCTTCTATGGATAATGAAAGGAGTGACCTGGCATATTACTTTTGAAAGAAATATATACTGTGAAATAAATTTTACTTCTCCTGAGCAGCATTAACTTTTAAAAAACTAGAATAAGATGAATAGTGGTAATATACAATAATTGATTAATTCCATTTGATAGGGTTTTTACAAAGGAAAATGTGTTTGTTCTGATTAAAATGTAGAGAACGAATAAGAACATATAAATACTTTATATACCAAGTATTTGATCAAGAGGATATATGTCACAAGGACACTTTGTAAAATTACTTTTTTATGTGTATTGTTTACATGTAATTGCACCTGTGACATGCAGTGCTCAAAGGAGGTCAAAAGAGGGTGTTGGATCCCCTGGAACTGGAGTTACCATTGTTAGCCAGCATGTGGTGTTGGGAATCAAACCCGGGTCTTCTCAAAAGCAGGCAGTACTCTTAACCACTGAGCCATCTTTCCAGCCCAAGGATACTTTCTATTTTAATAAATTAAAGAGAAAATTTGTATTTACAGTTAATTAAGAGAGTTTCATAAGAAAAAAGTACTTATGATTTTTATCAATGGCCTACTTTAATTGTTCCAATTATTTTAAAAATAAGATGAAAAAAAATTTAAGTAATTAAAAAACCCTTATGAATACTGCTTCATAAAATATCCATTATATTAGTACTGTTCCATTTTAAAGAGAGAGTAGTCACAAAGAAAATAACAAAAAATTCCTCGTGAATTTAAAATCAAATAATGGTTATATGTTATTTTGAAACAAGCTTTACAACCCAGCTAGTATGTGAGAATGGCTATCTCTCTCAATATGGTATAACACCCAAGAGAACATGATGGCAATATTTCACATGAATTACCATTAGAATGGTCGTATGTTTTCTTTAAATAATATTATTAACTGAAATGCTAATAAATAATTTTGTTCTGCATCTCTTCTCTAGATAAATATCCATTTGCCATACAAATATTTTGCACACATTTCACTGCTAAATATTTGATAATGTATCAGCCCTAAATGGGGCATTTATATCACATCCCTCAAAGTAAGGCCCAGTAACTGGAAGAGACAGTAGTCATGGATGACCATGGCAAAACAGTGTTTTCTGGACACAAGAGAGAGGTTGTACATATGAACTTACAGTGGTTGTACCAGCATGCAACAAACTGAACAAGCTCAATCCAGACAAAGTCTTAGCATAGAGAGACAAAATAGGTACAAAGTCCCACCCTTAGCCGAGAAGCTATTCATAATTGATGAATGCTAAGAGACATCAGTTTATTTTAAGGGTGCGACCCCTGGTAGATCAACCATGTTCCAAGGGATGGATCCACACCAAGGAGTATTTGAGCAGCACAAATTGAAGCTGATGGGCTTTAAAAAATAAAAGAGGACATAAAATTTTGTAGACATGGAGTTAGGGGGTGGATTTGAGTGGAGGTGGGGAAAGGGGGATGAATATTCTAAATATATACTGTATGAAATTATCCAAGAGTGAATAAAATTACAATAATTTCTGTGAGGGATCAGCATGGGAAGTTTATTCTGCGTGCCAATTGAAAATAATGGCTTCAAGATTTGCTAACTTCTTGCTGGGGCTGAAGCACGGTGGCACCGAAGTCACTGGTACACCCACCAACTAGGCGAGTTCCTTCCCAGTTCATCTTTGTGCTTAAGTAACTCACTCTTACACACATTCAATACGGTGGGGATGGGATGAAACTCAGAACAAAATTCATTGACCAAAACAGTTGACAAATTTCATCAGTCATTGCATATGAAACCTTGTTTGCCGCTTCCTCAGTTACCTCCTTGATTTTCCTTCTTAACATCAAATATTTTAAAAGAGTCATTTGATTTTGAGTAAATTCCAGTCTATCAATTTGGTCTTCCCTTTCTTCCACTGAATAAACCCTTTTGTCTGATCCACTTTTATTAAGTCCGTGATGTTTTTCCAGTGCCCGGTGTCTATTTAGTTCTGATAGTGTGCTATTCAAACTGTCTTCACAACCGACTGAGATATACTCCCTGAAAATTTGTTCAAAATTCTGAAATTTTGGAGCCTTGCCTGAAATCATTCAGCGAGTGCCCAGCACTGTCTGGCATCCCCTGGACTTTGGGCTTTCTAGCATTTAGAACTTCCTTGGCTGAGACAAAGACGATCTGACTCCATGCTTCTAAAGGACTCATAACCTCGAGCTCTTCCACCAGGAAGCCATCCTTGCAAAATTTGATCTCAGCTATGATCTGAATTGCCACAAGTTGTGTTCTGATTTTCAGGCGGATATTGTGTTTCAATTGTGCATGGATTCCTGGGCTCACAAATGCACACAGAGTGATGCTCTGGCTCCTCAGAGCCTGTCTTTCAGCTCCCTAGATCTTTTACTTCAACCTCCAGTGCTCCCGGTAATCCAGCAGCACCTGATAACGCAGCCCAGGAGAAACTCAGGTTGCCCTGGCTACAGACATGTCTTTCCTCATGCCTAGAACCTTTATGGCCTCTATAGCTGTTGAAGGCATGATTTGGAAAAGAGTGGGCTGGAAACTCATCTCTGTTTCATTAAGTATGTGCAAATCTGTGTATCTTTATTAAAACCTAACCTGAACCACTCATGCCAAAGAGAGCTTTTAAGCAACAGTTTGTAAACACCTCAACTGAAAAACCACAGATGATTGTGAGCTTCACAATTGTCATCTGCAGCCACCAAGCACAACACATGGCTGACACTTTCACTTGCCTATGCCAAAAAATGTTTTACTCAAAAAAAAAACATCTGGAAGAAGAAATTGCCAGATTATCCAAAGCAATTGATCAACTGGAGAATATAAAACTGTTCAACTTGAAAGTGAGCTGGAGAGTTTTTTGAAGCAGTTTCTACACTGGAGTAAGGAAGAATCATAGTAACAATTTCTGCTGTGGTGACCGCATCGGAGGACATGGAACCTGAAAACTGTGAGAGTTGCTATTTGTGTGAAATGACTTCAATATGAATTACACTAACTGTACCTAAATTGCAATGATTGGGTGGATTGTAGTAGTGGTCTCAGGGTGTTTGTGCCTTTTGAAGACTGCTGTGATACGTCATTAGTTTTAGTTTGGAGTAAAGAAGACACTAAGTAGAGGTAACTAATAAATTGTACTAAAAAGCAGCAGAAACTATTGTGATTCCTGAGGGGTGGGTCTTACAGCTCTTGGGGCTCTCTGTTTTCCATTCTGAATAACCACGTTCAGGCATCCAGGAGTTAGTGATCATTTCATCATCCTCAGCACTAGTTTTTGATGCCTTATTTATGGGAATAGGAAATCTGTTTTACAAGTTCACTTGCTCTTACCACCATGGAGCGTGGATTGTTCTTGGGTGTAGCATTTATGCAAGTTACAGTCATTTGTCCAACACAGCAAGTATGTAAACCACTAATAACCACACTGTTTTTACCTTGACTTTTATTCCCATTAATACTGATATAAAATAGGAGAAAATTATTACAAGTTAATGAAATAAATAGGTGGTTATCTAGCACCTTCCACTTGTAGGTAGATTAAAGGAAGAAAAAAGCCTATTTTTAAACTAGCATTGAAAAGAAACATTTGAATATCATATCCCAGCTTATAGAAAAAAAACATTTTCCTACAATCCAGGCCTATGTACATTAATTAAATATTTTTGATCTAATCAAGTGTGAAAATATTCATTGATAGCTGCTGATAAAGAGTATCTTCTATACATGACAAGGAAGCTACACAAATGAAACCTTCACAGTATGATTGCCTGAAGAAAACCTGCATAATGACAACAGTAGTTGACATGCCAATGTGAATGGATAAATTTCATAAAGTCCCAAGTCTAGATGAAGAGCTACAGGTGATCAATGAATGCTGAGGAGGGAGAATCTGTTTTCTCACTGTTGTTTATCCAGTCCCAAGTGGTCCTTCTTAAGCATGTGTACACAAAAACACCACTAAATTGACTCTGTGGAATGTATACAGATATAGATTATCTATCTATCTATCTATATGTCAGAATAATAATTAAAGAATGGGGCAGGATATGGAGAGGTATTGGGAGAGCATGAGAAGTGAAAATGATGCACATATAGTACACATGTGAAATTGTTTTTTAACAATAAATATTTTATTGAATTTCTGTGCACTTCATACATCTTAATTGTATTTAGAAACTCTCCCATATCTATACCCCTCCCATTGTATGCCCAGTGGATTTCATGCATACTATCATATATGTCAAGGCCTATTTAGTTAAGTTTGTGTCACCTGTTGCTCCTTGATGTGAGTTCATCCCCTGGAATCTAGTCAACCTATCTAGTGTCACTCCAGTTCCAAAGGCCTGACACCCTCTTCTGAACCCACTGGCACTGTACAACAAAGGTGCACTTAGCCACATGCAGACATAACACTCATACCATAAAATAAAAATTAATTCATTCATTAAAAAAGAAAAAAATAGTAAAAAATGATTTCTTTACCATTCCTGAAATCTAAACCTGTATGGTTTCACTTGAATTGACTCAAGTGGTAACATTTGCTATACAGAACAATTGTTTAGATATTTAAATTTTACTGATGTTATTATGTCACAATTAAACACAACACATAAAATGAATGATATATAGTTACATTATATCTTTAATAAATTGACAGTTTTATATAGGTAAATTTTAGAAAACTGTCTTTCATACTGTACTATTGTTCTTTGCTATGATCAATTACTTGACCAGAAGCAGTTTAAAAGATGGATGTTATTTTATCCTACAGGTCAAAAAAAATGCAGTCCATCATGATGATGAAAGCAAAACAGGAAGGGAAGGTAACAGCTTGTCACATTGCCTCTGCAGTCGATAGACATCAAGTAAACAGAAAGGGGAAGTGTGTCATAAAGCAGCAAGACCTTCCCCTAGTGATCCAATTCCTGCAGTGAGGCTATGCCTCCTAATGTTTCTACAACCTTTCTAAGTAGCTCCATAACCTGGGAACCAAGTGTTAAAAATCATAAATTGCATGAGGTACATTTCACTTTGAAACTACAACAGACATCAATTGAAAGCTATTTGTACACATAACAAAATGTAAACATTATTATTTTATATTACACCCATACTTTATGTAATATTTTGCATTTAAATGTCATTATTTCTTTATCATAATAAAAAGAGAAATTGGAACCCAGAGCTTGGTGGCTTGGGAAGAACACTCAGTAACACAATCTCGGGAAATTTGTCATATTCATAGTTCTGCTATATTGAGACTGAAAAGCAGACACAGACTTGATAAACTACAGTTCAAATTGGTACTATTTGGAAAATAATTTTCTCTTCACTTTCAGTTTTACATGTCTTGCTGATGACAAAATAATTGCTCTTTCATTTTTCACTCTGAGATTTCTGATCCTTAATATTTTGTCTACTAGTCTGTTCCTGGTTCTTCCTAACACTTTTAGATGTAGGGACTGTAATGTTATGCATCTATCCGCTACTCATTTTTCCCATCTTTGTTAGTTTTCAATATATTTTATGTAAAATAGTATTTCTACAACTTGTCCACTTCTTTGCTGTCAGTCCTAGGGTAACAAACATTGTTTTCTGCCAAATCCTTTACCCTGTCTCAATACAGAAATTTTCCTGAGTCAATTGGACAAGATCATCCTAGGCACTGAGGGCAAGACAAAGCACATGCAAGTAATTCCTTTCAGATATTGAAGTTATTCACAGCTGCTATGTTTTACAGAGAGCATTGCTGTGTCATGACATGTTATGTCTGGAAGACTGCATTTTACAGCACTTCTCTCCAATCTGTCAGCTCTTACTTTTTTTTTTGGCTCTTTCTCCTGCACTGTTCCCAGAGTCTTCATTATGGTCAGGGTATTGAAATTGATGTTACCTTTAGTGCTGAGCACTCACAGCTATTCTCAGTATTTTGACCAGTTATGAGTCTCTGTACCAATGCTGCCAACTTCAAAAAGAAGTTTCTCTGACCACCATCAAGAACTCCACAAATCTATTAATATAAACATCAGTATTCAGAGGAGAGTTTGACAACATGATCATTAATCAAAGCGATATCATCTACCCTAGGGCCCAATACCACCTTAGCCATGGAATTTTGACCAGGTCACAGTTCAAGGCATGAATTTTCTGCTGTATAACAGGCCTCAAATGCAATTAGAAAGTAGTTGATTACTTATAGATCAGCGAGACCACTACTGCAGCTTCAGGCATATCATTCCTGCTATACTGATAGTGTAGCATGTAGTTCTAGTACTGGCTAAGACCACTGATGTCTTTTCTGATCCAGTGGCCTGCATAGCATCTTCTGGTATAAGGGAAGCTAGCTTCCAGCAAGGCCAAAATGTCCTAGTTAGTTCAAGATTAATTTTTTCTATAACCTGAAAAAACCTCTCTTGTCTTTTTAGTAATAGGGCCTTACTATCTAGTTAGGGTGGACAGCAAAGAATAATAGTAATAACTTTGGGAGTAGGGAGGTACCCCATGCCTGGCACTAAGATTTTTGTTTAATAATACATGTCTTTTTCAGCAATGTTGTCCACTCATGAATGATACTTGCTTTTAAACGCCATTAAAAATATATGTTTTTAAAAATATTTTATTTATTATTTTTATTTTATGTGTATGCGTGCATTGCCTGCATATAGGAAAGTGCACCCATGTCGTGCAATGCCTGCAGAAGACAGAAGAGGCTGTCAAATGCCCTGGAACTGGAGTTACAGACAATTGCTAGCTGTCATGTGGGTGCTGGGATTCGAACCCAGGTCTTTTGCAAGAACAACCAGTGCTCTTAATCGCTGAGCCATCTCTCCAGCCCCAAATATATCTGTTTTTAATTAGTTTAAAAGGTAGTAGCTTTCTATATAGCCCACCAATTTGAGGAAGTCACGGTGGCAGCAGGTTTAGACCATATCACTTCCACAGTCAAGAGCTAAGGGAGAATAAAAATGCGTGTTACTTGTGTTCTTGCTTGTGCTCAGCTTGATTTTCTCTGCTCTTACATTGCTCAGAGATCCTCTTGCCTAGGGAGTGGTGCCACCTACAGTGGAGTGGGTCTTCAGAAATCAATTAACTTAACAGTCTCTCACAGACATGCCCACTGACTAACAAAATCCCACACTGAGACTCTGTTCCCAAGTGAATTTACATTGTGTCAAGCTGATAGTTAGAATTGCCACAGACATGTTCTTTCTATTCCAACTTTCTTTAACTCTTTTAGTTTGAAAAGCAGTTGGATTTTTGTCAAATGTTTTTTTCTGTCTATGGAGATGACCATGTGATTTCTACCCTTGAGTACATCTATGCAATTTGTGATATCTATTGATTCATGTATATTGAACTATCCCATCACCTCTAGAAAAATGCCAGTGTGATCATGGGGAATGATCTTCTTTACATCTCCTTGAACTCAACTGACTAGTATTTTGTTGAAAATTTTTGTGTTCTTGTTTGTCAGAGAGATTGGTCTGTAATTGTTTTGCTGCTGCATTTTAGTTTCTATTTTATGGAACTGCATGAGAAACTCTAGTACTAGTTCTTTGACCATCTAGTAAATATTACCAGTGAGTCTATCTAGGTATGCACATTTTTTAGTGAGAAGATTTTGAATTGCTATTTCAATCTCAATGCTCTGCATAAATATATGTAAATTGTTATCTTTGTTTAATTTTTTTACAGCAGAGTACTGAAGTTTAATATAGATATAATACAACAGTAATAAATTCCCTACATGGTGCTCAATGATTACAAAGTAGCAAGACACTTTGAATTATGTTTATCATGAATGAATACACTTATAAAATTCATAAAACATATTTATGTATTTTTCTCTTCCACAGTGAGAAAGTCAACAAAAGAATTGACACTGAAAAATATCCATTATTTAAATGATGGGCTGTGGCATATGACGACATATAAGTGAACGCAGAAGGAATGTACTTGGACTACATATGGATATCGTTCTCTATCTGTGTTTGTGTCTGTGCAACAACATGAAGACAATGTGTCTGTGATTATGCTCAATAAATTCTAGAGATGTTAAAATTCTGTTAGCTTCAGAAATTATTTTATTTTTTCTTAAATGCAAGTTATAATTGGTTAGTAAACCTGAACATAAAAAGGTATCAGGTAAGCAAGTAAACAGACAACTTGGTGTCCTATTTAGGCTAATAATATAAAATGACTTGGTAACTGGGTACGCCAGCTTATGGTAGACCCTAGATAATGTCTATTATGGGGTTGGAAGGTATATTTGGGATTTTATTTCATTATTCAAGGGCACCCAGAAGTGCCCTTCATGTGTAAGTGCATGTGTGTGTTTGTTGTTTTGAAAATAATTTCATTATGAAATGTTACAAACATTCCAAAGCATAGTGTATGGTATGATGGACTTCCCTTCTTTTATCATCCAGCATCAATTTATGGCCAGTCTTTTGCCTATCCCTCAGTTTTCTTACCCACTCACCAATTACTGTGAAGAAATCTCAGACACCCTATTATTTTACCTGCTACTAATTTAATATGTATCTTTCAAAGATAGGTGGTCTTTAAAAAAATATAATCACAATACCATGATCACACCTAAAAAGCTAAACTGTTTCCTGATATGATCAACTGTCTAGACTTATCAAATGCCCTCAACTGTCTTTTTTCAAATTTTATAAACTGTTGGTTTGCTTGAATTAGAGACCCAGAAAAATGCTTATATTGTATTTGGTTAACATTTGTCTCTTAATATTTTTTAGTCTTTTTTTTGAGAGGGGGGTCTCCCTGTAGTCCCAACAGGCCTGGAACTCACCGTGTAGATCAGGCTGGCCTTGATCCCACACAGATCTACCTGCCTCTGCCTCCCGAGTGCTGGGACCAAAGACGTACACCACCAAGCCTGGCTTGTTTCTAATTTATAAGTTCATTTATTTCTATGTTTTAAATTATGTAAGAAATGCAGTTGTTTTGTCTTATAAATTTTCCACATACATTCTGAATTTTGTTGGTTGTATTACTGGTTATTTAACTTGTGTCTATGACAGCTGTGTATAGGAGTATACAGAATATACACCTGCCAATAAAGTTTTCACCAGATTAAGGTTCATTTTTTAATGCCTTAAGTCAAATCATGCCACAAAATGTTTAAACATGCAGATTTAGATTCTACTACATTGCCTCCAAAATGTGTATCTCCTATCCTGAGGGCCTAGGCCTACTTTAGAAAGTACAGTAGACAGTTCAGGAGTTAAAGAGTAGTTATGCCAGGCATCGTGGCACACGCCTTCAGTCCCAGCACTCTGGAGGCAGAGGCAGGCCGATCTCTGTGAGTTCAAAGACAGCCTGGTCCACATAGTTGAGCTCCATGTCAAGTGGGGCTACAGGGAGACCCTGTATCAAAAAGACCAAAAAAAAAATCAATGTTAAGATTATGAGGTTAGGTATAGTTGGTGCATGCTTGTAATCCCAGCACTTGGAAGACTGAGGCAGGGCTGCCATAAATTGGAGGTCAACCCTGGCTACAAGGGAAAACCTATCTAAAAAACAAACAAAAAAGCCAAGTAGAAGCCAAGTGTTTAGTGTATGCCACAATTTCAGTACTTGGGAGGCAGAGGAAGATTATCTCTGTAAATTGGAGGCCAACCTGGTGTACATAGTGACTTCCAGGCCAGCTGGGGCTACACAGACACCCTGTCTCAAAAGGCCAAAAAAAAAAAAACCCCAATTAATAACTGAGGACTGGAGAGATGGCTCAGGAATTAAGAGCACTGGCTACTCTTTCAGAGGACCTGGGTTCAATTCCCAGCACCCACATGGTAGCTAAAACCATCTGTAACTCCAGTTTCAGGGTATCAGTGCTTTCCTTGAACCTCCGTGGACATTGGACAACACAAGTGTACTTACACACATGCAGGCAATACGCTCACACACATAAAATAAAATATATAAAAAAATAAAAATTGAGCTCTAGGCGTCAGTTTTATATGGAAAATAATTCAACAGCCTCTAATATATAGCAGACTTCCTAATATCAACATGCACTAAACTAGTTTTTTTAGAACAAGCATTTCATTACAGCTATATCATACTCCTTAACAGTTTCCAGAGCAAAGATACATCTCTTTCAAAAGTGGATATAAAATTTTTAGGTTCTCTGTTGAATTAATACAGCTATACAATACTGAACTCAGTATAAGCCCTCTAAGACAAAAAATTGAATGAGTTTTTAACCTTTAAAAAAGATATCCTTTTCATTATAAAATATACTGTTTCTTACAAAAGGACTCATTGTTTTTGCTCATAACACTGAGATGTTAGCACATGCATCTATAATCTGTATGTATCTGATTATTACTAGTCGTAATCGGTTGCACTCAGATCCTTGGTGCTGTGTATGTCTTTAAAGTCATTGGGTAGATATCAATGGTAATGTTTATCACCTCTACTAATTAACATGCCATAAATTTTTATGCTTCCTCCTCAAATATAATTCATTTTTTTAATCTGTTGGGTTTTTTTGTGAGTGTATATAACAGAGAACATCCCAAACCATCTTAGTCAACTGTACACCCACTTCCCATATGGCACCCTCCCATAGCCTTCCTTCCCCCACTAGAGTCCTTATACTCATCCCTGCTATTGTCCACTGTTCCCCAGAACTTGTCTATCTGGTGAATCTAGTCAGCCTATCTAGAGTTCTTTGTTTGAGCATCTGTTTCTCGGGGGTTACACGGGCTTGGGAGGAGCCCCTGGCTCCTCTGTTTTATCAGTTCTGCCCATGTGAAGATAAGTCAAAGGTCCTGCTCAACCATGGTTGGCTTCCTTTGGAAGCATGGAGGAAATGATTCCTATGTGTTGACCGTCTTCTTTGTAGACTGGACACTGTTTCAAGTCCATCTCGTGGGGTCTCCTCGGCTCCTTGCATCAAGAGGACGGGTGACCCATCACAATTACAGGACATTTTGAGGGATGCTCATAGTCCCCTGGAACTAGTTGACCTAGGAGGGCAAGGAGCAAAAACTGTCCTTTATGTCCCTCTGACCAAATTAGTATAGGCCTCAAAGTATGTCTGTTAAACATCCAAGAAGGTTAATTACACAGTCTGGTACTTTTAATTACTGTGTGCCATGTAGATAAATCTTGGGCTAAGACCAATTGTTCTCAGATAAGCCTTGCCTAAACATATATTTCTTGATCTGGTATGCTGTAGAAAACCAGGATGCCAGGCCCTAGGGTGAGGTGAGCCTAAAACTTTTAGGTCCATTCTGCATTCTCTGCTAAAGGGAGGGGCACTGAAAACAGTGGCTCTGATAATCCCTATCTTGCAGAACACTACTAGACTAGCAGAAGGAAGTGGCCTGGTCATAAATGTGCAGGCTCCCTGCTCTGTGGGAAAGCATCTTGGTCAACAACCCTTAGCTCATCTCCTTGTCCTGAACAAATAACTCAACTATCCCTGGCTAAGATATTAGGCCAGGTTAAAGGTTTAATCCTGAGTTAAAAGCTAGAAGTTCACCATGCTTTTAGCTCTAAGAAAGAAAACATTGTGGCCAATAAATTACTGGATGGGCATTGATAACCTTGAGTAAAAGTTTAAGAATCCTTCTGGTGCCAACTAACAGACTAAATGTCCTGTTTCTTTGTACCTTAAATCTTTGTATGTGACTGCCATATCCCATGTGAATACTAGTTCCTTGGGGTGTATAAAAGCCATCTTAATTTTAAAATAAATTGTCCTGTTGGGGAGACACAGGTCCCAGAGTTTATGACTCTGTTGCCGATCAGACCCTCTGCCCCAAAGCCTGTAGGTCCCCCACTAAGAAAAGCAAACCTGAGTCCCTACAGTATGTATAATTTGTCAGTAGGTTTTTGGACTAATATGGTTCCCTCTGGGTTTTAAAATGAGCTAGGCATTATTTATCTCTTTCATTGTCTAACCCCTCCACCATGGTTTCCCCAATTAAGGTGCCCCTATTTTTCCCCTTTCTCCCTTTAAATGACAGTATGATCAAAAAATGTTTGAACTGAATAGCTATATGTAGAATAATGAAACTAGATCACTATCTCTCATCCTATACAAACTTCAACTTCAAATCAATCAAGGACCTTTACATAAGACCTAACACTTTGAATCTGGTTGAGGAGAAAGTCGGGAGCAATTTGGAACTTACAAGCACAGGAAATATTGGAACAAGACTCCACTAACTCAAGCATTAAGACCAACAAAGAAAATGGGACCCTATAAAACTGAAAATTTTGTACCCTTGAAGAAGGACACCATCTTTCCAGTGAGGAGCAACCTACAGAACGGGAAAGCACCTCTACCAGTTACACATACAGTTTCTTAATGTAGGCTCTGCATTGTTTTCTGAGTCGAATATTAACTGTTGGAGTAACTACATCTGCTTGATATTATGATTATGAAAATGCCATACTAGCCAATTAATAACAGTGGTCCCTTTGACTTTAATACATGATGGAGTATCAGAAAGCAAGGGTAGTATAGAGTACAATAGGATTATCATAAGAATAATTAGGAATGAAATGAGAGTAGGATTGGAAAGAATAAATATGTCAACTTTGAAAAGAAAAGAAAAAAAATGAGGTGATCAAAGTAGCTGAGGAGTAGGAAATTGTGATACTGTTAGTACTCTCGATTGCTTTTAATTGCTGTGAGAAAAACACTGACCAAAACAAACGTGGGGAGAAAAAAGCATTTATTTGGCTTACAAATACAGTCCATCATCAAGGGACGCCAAGGGAGGAACTCATAGCAGGAACCTGGAGCACAAACCATGGAAGAGAGCTGCTTACTGGATTGTTTGCTTCTCTGGCCTGCGCTGAGCCTTCTTTCTTATTCAACACAGGGTCACCTGCCCAGGAATGACACTATCCACAGTTTTGAGATTATTAAATCTAGCAATCTATTTAAGGGGCCAAAAGAAGAGCAGATACAGATGAGAAATATTAGGAAATATGAAGGACTAAGAGGAGGACCATATGAGATGTGACTGGGTGGAGCACAGTCTAAACATCAAATAATGTACAAGAAAACAAAACCCTCATGAGATAAGAGTAGAAATTGCGTGCTAGAAAATATGAAATAAAAGAAAAGCACAAAAGAAAAAGAAAATAAGTATAAAAAGAACACCTATGGGGTGAATTGCTGACGCAGCAGTCACACTGTACTTAGTTGAAAGATGAAGTTCTCAGATTCCTCTGGCTCTAGTAGGTTCTGCATTTCCAGATGTCTGGGGGAGAGGAGAGTTAGGGCCATTGGTATCTCCAACCTCAGTGCTCATGGGCTTCGGAATGTGAGGGAGTGGAGGATGTAATTTCTTTCTGAGTTGATCTCTTGGAACCTTATAGTGTCTTCTTCTGCAGTTTTGATGCACAGAAAGAGCAGCCTTCTTGGTCTTTCCTAGGAAGCTTTGTTAGGCAACCAGGAGTAGTACCTAGTGGCGAGGTCTTCAACTGGACTAGAATTCTCAGTTTTCCTGCCCACTTCTCTAACTCAGTTCAAGATCTTTAAGAAACATTTACAATGTGTCTCATAACAATTGAGGTTATACATTCAGAGATACCAAGGATGATTATGTAAATTTCTTTGGGAGAATGTTATTATTCAGCATTTTGTACCTTGTCATGAAATATGAAATAGTCCTCATTAGATAAAGAAAATAGGACAGGGTCAATAATTTTACTAAGCAGTAATTTGAAACTCTTCTTCCTGAGAGAATCATTGTAATCAGTAGCAGGAAGCAGAGGCGTTCTGGCACAATCTTAGGTACATGATCTGATTTTGAGGAGTGATGTCTGAAGATGAATATCATAGACCAAACAGGGTAGATTTCCACTCAGCATTATATCAGCTCTATAGCTTAAACCATCAAGAGATTTTTAAAAATATTTTATTATTTTTGTTTTATGTGTATGCATGCATTACCTGCATGTAAGTAAGTGCACTCATGTCGTGCAATGCCTGTGGAGGATAGAAGAGACTGTCGGATCCCCTGGAACTGGAGTTACAAACAGTTGTTAGCTGCCATGTGGGTGCTGGGATTCTAACCTGGGTCTTCTGCAAGAACAGTCAAGGTTCTTGTCCACTGAGCCATCCCTCTAGCCCTCCATCAAGAGATATTTAAAGCAAGAGCATTTGAATAATATATTCCCACAAAGAACAGTTAAATCAGATTAGAAAATGAGATTTTTTTTTTCATGATTACTGATGTAGTAGAAATCAGTGGCAAAGAGGAAAGTATGTTCTTAGGTACATGATCTGATTTTGAGGAGTGATGTCTGAAGATGAATATCATAGACCAAACAGGGTAGATTTCCACTCAGCATTATATCAGCTCTATAGCTTAAACCATCAAGAGATTTTTAAAAATATTTTATTATTTTTGTTTTATGTGTATGCATGCATTACCTGCATGTAAGTAAGTGCACTCAAGTATGTTCTGCATACTTACAACTGGATGAAAAACAAAATGAATTTAGATAGAGGAAGGGAGGGAAAAAGAAAAAAACTATAACTGTTTTATAATGAAGGTAAACAGTTTTTTAAGTGTGAAAAACTAATTAATGTGTAAATCTCCATTGCTGGCAATGACTGATGGCAATTTCACTGTCTCACACCTGCATCTTACACCATTCAGGCAGATCAGCCCTTGAGCTAACTGTATATTTTGACATCCTTCAGGCTGTTATCTAAGTTAGAGACAACTGAAAATGTCTCTTGAGTGGATGAACTCACATCGAGAGATATCTGGGGACACAAACTTGACTCAACAGACCTTAACATATATGACAGAACATATGAAATCCAGTAGGAAGTCTAGGTGGGGCTTATGAAGAGGTGAGGGGGTCTAAATATAATTAAGATGTATTATATGAAATAAAAAAAGAAAAATATATTGATGGCTGAATGGGAGGATAAGGAAGGAGAATATATTCTCATTACCTTGGAGTGAATATTGATCTTCATTGACAATAAAATATCTTCTTGTGAAGATATTTTTCAGGTAAAATAGGAAAAAATAAACTACGTAAAATAAAAAAAATGTCACCTATTCTAGACAGGTTTACTGTAATAAGGGAAAATAATGTTTTACACATTATTGCAATTGTTCAAATTGATCTAAACTTCTCAAAAACGGTTTTCTAGTTCTAACTGCTCACCAGAGATGCTGCCATATGCAGCCAGTAGTGATTAACACAGAGACCCACAGCAGGACAATATGAAGACAATAACTACCTGCAGTGTTCATCCCTGAATAAGACACCCATATCAAACTTCTACCTCCAAAGGTCCAGGAATCATTATATGTATGCTCAGTTATAGCACTGTCAGATGTCTTATCCAACCAATAATTCTACAAGTGAAATTAATAAGCTCTCCATATTACATAGTGTACATTTAATCTGGCTTATGTTATTTAAAAATGAGCTTGTTCTCAGTTATATCATGCACATATTTTAAACTTTATTTATGATTTCATGTGTATTACTGTTATGACTGCATGTATATAGTGTACACCATGTTGTACAGTACATGCGGAGGCCAGAAGAAGGCATTGGATCCCCTGAGATTGAAGTTACAGAAGGTTGTTAGCTGCCATGTGGGTGCTGGGATTCCAACCTTGGTTTTCCATAAGTGCAGCCATTGCTCTTAACCACTGAGCCACTTCTCCAGTCCCATATATATGTTTTAAATTAATAAAAAACAGTAAAAATATTAGGAATTAATGGATAATATTCTGATAAAAGATGAAGAATATTCTCAAATCCATTACAGAAATTAAACTAAAATTATAATTATACATTTAAAGTTACATCAAGACCAGTATTAAAAATAATGAAGCAAAGTATATGCTTTAAGAGGTTAAAGAAAATATGGAATTAGGCAAACAATCTTATATGATTAGCTAATTGGAACATTTGTGTTATAGAAATACTATGTAGTGAGTCACTGGGTGTGGTAAATACCTTTTTTTAATAACTACATGATTAGAAGAAGCATTTCATTACAGCTTTAACATATTCAGTAACAATTTCCAGAGCAAGGATACATTTCTTTCAAAAATGGCTGTAAATTTTTAGGTTCACAGTTGAATTAATACAGTTATACAATATTAAACTCAGTATAAGCCCTGTAAGACATAAAATTGAATGAGTTTTTAACCTTTAAAAAAGATCTCCATTTCATTTTAAAATATGCTGTTTCCTACATTTTTAGCGCTACTAACACTTAGATGTTTGCACAAGTGTCTATAATCTCTGTGTATCTGATTATTACTAGTAACAGTCAGTTACACTCGGATCCTTGGCACCTGAGTATGGATATAAAGTCATCAGGGAGATTTTAATGGTAATGTTTATCACCTCTACTAATTAACATGAAATAAATGTTTATGCTTCTTCCTCAAATATGTCTGTTTTTAATTTGTTGGGGTTTTGTGTGTATATCATACAGAACATCACAATCTTATTCATCTATATACACACTTCCCAAATGGCACTCTCCCAGAGCCTGTCCCCACCACCACCGGAACACATGTACCCTGTCATACCTGTTACTGTCCACTGTGTTATCAACACCCCCAGCCCTTCCCCGGGGCTTGCCCATCTGCTGAATCTAGTCACCTATCTAGAGATCCTTGTTTTAGGGAGATCAGCTCTTCCTCATCTAGCAGCAATCAGTTGTCAATATTCCTTTAGATAAGATTGGGGTCTGCTGTTCATTTTTCCAGTTCTATGCTGGGTTACTGTCTGGGAATCTTTGGGCCACCCTGACAAATAACTCAAAGGAAGGTATCTCCTGTCTGGCATTGTTTCTTGTTATGTAGCTTTTAGCTATAATATGGACTTAAAAAATTATACTGATGCATTTAATCTTTGATTATACTTTCCTTTTGGGTGTTTAAGACCCTACAATTGGCCCAGATAAACCAATTTATTTTTACTCTTAAGGTCATTTGAGGATCTGTTCTTCAGGAATCACATGGGCTTGGGAGGAGGCCCTGACTCCATTCTTTCACCAGTTCCATCTATGTGAAGATAACTCAAAGGTCCTGCTCGAGCATGGCTGGCTTTACTTGGAAGGATGGAGGAAATATTTCCTCTGTGTTGACCCTTCTCTTTGTAGACTGGACACTGGTTTAAGCCCATCTCGTGGGGTCTCCATGGCCTCCTTGATCAAGAGGTCAGGTGACTCACCACAGTTACAAGACATTTTGAGAGATGCTCATAGCCCCCTGGAACTTAGTTGACCTAGGAGGGCAAGGAACAAAAAGTTTCTTTTATATTCCTCTGACCAAAGTAATATAGGCCAAAGTATGGCTATTAAGCATCCAAGAAGGTTAGTTCCACCAGTCTGGTATATTTAATTACCATGTGCCATGTAGATAAGGCATGGGCAAAGATCAAACATTCTCAGATAAACCTTGCCTAGACATATAATATATTCTTTGATCTAGTTGTATGTATAATTTGTCAGTAGGTTTTTGGACTAATATTGTTCCCTCTGTTATTTTTAAACTAGTTAGGCATTATTTATCTCTCACATTGTCTAACCCTTACACCATGGTTTCCCTATTTATGGTACCCCCATTTTTCCCATTTGTCCCTTAATAATACCCTTCTCCTATGGTCCCACCTCCCTTGAGCTCCTTCTTTCCCTTTATCAGCTAGGTTCCTTGTATAACCTTCCCTCCCCCTCCCCTTAAAATAACCCCATTTTATCCATATCTCCCTTATTAAATCTGTTTCCTACTGTTCTTCTCTTTCAGATTTTTTCTTTTCCTTTACCTCCCTGGTTCCTTTTCATTATCCTGTTTCCTGTAGTTATGTCTGGATACATACTCACTTATCAGGATTTGGTGCTAGGATCCACATATGAAGGGGGAACATATATCTTTTTTTTGTTTTTGTTTTTTCTGAGTCTGTGTTACTTCACTTAGTATAACAGTTTGTAGTTCCATCCATTTACCTGCAAATTTCATGGTTTCATCTCTCTTTACTGCTGAGTAAAACTCCATCATATAAATGAGCCACACCTTCATTACCCACTCATCAGTTGAGGGACATTTAGGTTGCTTCCATTTCTTAGTAAATTTCTTATGGCTTATAACCCAGCCTCAGCTCACTATTAACCTGTTTCTTATTCTGCAAAAACCTAAGCTGATATGTCACAACTGTAATCTATGGGAAAGTTAATTATGCCTTCTCTACTATATTGAACTATAAGCTCTTGAAGTAGTAAGCAAAATAAATCATTCCTACCTTACTTGTTTCTTTAAGGAATTTTAATTTTTTTGAGACAGGGTTTCACTCTGATACGTGGGCTGGCCTAGATCTCATTATGTAAACAATGCTGACCTTGAACTGCAAGGTGTGTCTGTCTCTGCCTCCTGAGTACTGGCGTTACAGGCATTCGCCAGTATGCTTGGCTCTTTCAGACATTTTGAAAATGAAATAAAACTATCAAATGCATATAATTTGTAGCAAGAGTTGGCTCATCCATTACTATTGCTGAAGAAACTAGACCATGTGGTTTATATACATTTGGAGGTGATTTATGGGAACAACATGGAAATATTTGGAATTGTGGTCTAATGAAGTCCTTAGATGCCCCCAAGTAGAGGTTAATGGCCATTCTGGCAAGTATGAGTAAGTTGATAATACCAAGGGAAAAGAACCATGAAGCCTATAAGTCTAAGACATTGCAGAGGGTAGCAGGAGTTCTGTCAAGAATTAGGCAAGAGGCCATCTGTGTTACAAATTGTCAAAAAAAATCTGGCTATGTTCTGCCCATGTCCTAAAGATTGAAATGAAGCAGAATTCAAAAGTAGTGTGTTACATTGTTTGGCAGAAGAAATTTCACCACAAAATAGTAGTCAGAGTTTAGTATGGTTCCTAATCACAGCTCTTAGCTAGATTTACATTCAGACATAGAATAAAGTGATGTAGAAAGATATGACAATGTACAAATTGGCAAGGAAAGAGCATAGTTAAGTTTACGGTTCTAGACAAAGTCACTGTGAACAATATGGAGGTAATTAAGGTAGAACAACTGCAGTATATGTGAAAATGCTCACTTTGCACTGAGATTATAGGAACATTGTGGTGAGGGTAACATTCTACCCAATGTTGGAGGTTTTATCAAGAAGAAGGTAAAAATTGGAAACTCATTTTAAAAAATTATTTTTAATTTTTGTTCAATATCTAGATTGACGTTTGTATGTATTCTCAATTATAGCACTCTCAGATGTCTTACCCATCCAATAATTCTACAAGTGAAATCAATGAACTGGCCATATTACATAGTGTAGTTTTAATCTGGCTTATGTTATTTAAAAGTGAACTTTCCCAGTTTCATCATATATATATATTTTATTATTTTTATTTATTGTGTATGAGTGTATGGCCTGCATATATGTGAGTGCACCCATGTCGTTCAGTGCCACGGAGGTCAGAAGAAGGCTTCAGATTCCCCTGAAACTGGAGTTAAGGACAGTTCGTAGCCACCATGTGGGTGCTGGGAATCGAACCCGGGTCCTCTGCAAGAGCAGTCAGTGTTCTTAACTGCTCAGCCATCTCTCCAGCCCTCATCATGCATATATTTTTTAACTTTACTTATTGTATGTGTATGAGTGTTATGACTGCATGCATCCAATTGCACCATATTGTGCAATGCCTCATAAGTTCCCTACACAATAATATCCTTAAGGGAAAGCATTATCCGAGGTTTAGCTACTCAGACACATAGAGGCCACTGCAGCTTTGGATGAAAGAGAGCCAGGCTACAACTTGAGATGGCAGCAAAATTGTGGCTTCACCATCTATGTACTGTTTTAGGATGTAGGTTTAATAGTGCAGAGGTAATGGAGGCTTGTTCTTGCTTCCAGAAAGCTATTGTGCCTAGAGAAAGTATAACAATCAGGTTCCCCATGGAGCACTAGAAAAGGCTCTGTGTGAAGTTATGAAAGTGAGCCTAAGTTGGAGTGGAGACCACAGGTTATTATAGCTTCGGCAAACCTCAGATGTATAACAAGAAGTGTTTCAGACAGTGAACCAAGAGCAAGGTCACGTTTGCCATATAGTACACAGTTAAAAGACTAGGACTTTAAAAGCCTACTAGAGCCTAGATGAGACTACCATATGCCCTCAAATGCTAGACATGTATTACTTGGTGTTTCTCTATTAGATTTGATCTTGCTTTTGTAGAGTCAATATTTTCTATGCTTCCATTACTCGATCCATTTAGAATGGCAAATTTTATTCTGTGTAACTATATTTTAAAAGTATGTAACTTTGGGGGCTGGAGAGATAGCTCAGCGGTTAAAAACACTGGTTGTTCTTGCAGAAGGCCCAGGTTCAAATCCCAGCACCCACATGGCAACTAATAACTATTCGTAACTCCAGTTCCAGGAGATCCGACAGCCTCTCTGACCTCCACAGGCATTGCATGACACGGGTGCACTTACCTACATGCAGGCAATACACACATACAATAAAAATAATAAATAATTTTTTTTTAAAAAAGATGTAACTTTTATTTTTTTTCTTTGCAAAGACTTACAAGCAGGTTGATCTCTGTGAGATCGAGGCCAGCCTGGTATACATAGCAATTTTCAGGGCAGCTGGAACTACAGGAAGACCTTGTCTCAAAGAAAAAGAGTCTGTAATTCCAGCATTTAAGAGAGGCTGAAGCATAATTGACCTGAGTTTGAGGTCAACCTGGGCTATACAGTGAGTTCAGGCAAGCTGAGTACTAGGGGAGAAACAAAAAACAAAAAAGTTTAAAAAGGACTGACATCCCATTTTAGTGCAGATCTGAATACAACTTGCACAGCACAGGTAGGTAGTACCTTATCGCTTATTGCTTAACATGAAGCCCCCAAACATCGTCCAGATGTTTCATACCACATTCCTTAAACCACTGTTCTGTTCTAACTAGTTGTGCATCAATCTATCTCTGGCCCAGTCCATTAGGCTACTAACCCCACTAGACCTTAAAACAATCCACTATATATTAAGACTTCACCTTGAGGTTTAGAAAAGACATGGAATTTTAGCTGTTGAACAGTTAGAACTATAAAAATATGAGAATTTTGAAGTTGGATAATGATGTAGCCTTGAGCACATGGGGTCACATGTAGAATACTATGGTTTGATTATTATATATTATTTATAGATTTTTGGTTTTCAACAGCTGGTATACAGCCAGTGTCACTATTTTAAAATTTTGGGGCAGCTTAAGGAGAGGGTACAAAGCTGGAGGATTATGCTGCTGGACAGTGAGCTTTATGAGCTATATCTCTGCCCCAATGAATGCCTAACATCTCTTGTTTCATGATCTGTGAAGATGTAAATAATCAGTTTCATGTTTCCATTAATACAGTCACAATTCCCCATGAACTTCCTCATGCCTTTTGGGATATTTGATTGTACCCTCTGGAAGCATGAGCCAAAATAAACTATTATTTTTTATGATACTTTTTTTCAGGAATTTTATGACAGTGATGAGAAAATCAGCTGATTCATATGAAATCAAAATCTGTCAAAATCATTTCTGTGGAGATTTTAAAAGGCATTCTGAGGGTGGGTAAATGCAATTTCAAAAGAGAAAACATATTTCATCCATCATATCTGTTATGCTAGAAAGTTTCCTAACAATACTAAGCTTTTTAAAGAATGTCTTACAAAATAATTAATTTTCAAAATGGCTCAAATGATGCACACATATCTAAAAACTGAATGTTAGCATCCCTATTGCAAAAGAACATGAGATATTTATTTTCTGTGTTTGGGTTACCTCACTTAGGATGGCTGTTTTCAGTTCCGCTAATTTACTTTCAAATTTCATAATTCTGTCTTCCTTCATGGTGGAATACTTACTGTCCTTGAAGTTTCATCTCTATTGACCAGCCTTCATTGTACTAGAAGGTGATGTGGGTGATGTGCCTGTTACTGGAAGAGAACGGTAATCATCAACCTTACCCAGTTGCTGCCTTCGAAGAAACAATAACAACTGGCTTGGCACTGCTGCAATATTGACATGAATATTATTGGAGTAACCAGCCACCTTCTAATAGGATTTAAGACCTGATCCCATGATAGAATCGATAGCTGATATTGTTGTCAGGGTTGAAAAATTGTGGGTGCACAGGTCAGAGGCTACAGGAAAGAACTTACTACTATCATTCTGCTAAGTAGACATACTATTAAACTGAGTCATAATGACTTATTTTTATTCTCATAGATTAGTGCACCTGTCAAATCTCACCAGAACAAGTTCTTCTTGTAACAGATGACAACTAACACTGAAACCCTCAACGGGTCAACATGTGGAGAATAAGAGATTTTAATTTGATTAACAATACATAGAATGCCTGCATCAAACCCTCTCCTTTGAAGCCTAAGGGATCATTGTGGACAAGGAGGCAGAAAGACTGTAAGAGCCCGAGGTGGTAGATGAATACAAGGAAATTATGTTTTCTGGATACCACAGTGTAGTTGCTCATATGAACCCACAGCACTTATGACAGTAAGCATAAGACCTGTGCATACCCAAATCAGATAGAAGCCCGGCATGGATGAGGGAGGTGAACAGGATGCCCTGACCCTAGTCGAGAATTTATGGCAATTGATAGACTCTGGGAGAAGGAGAGTCACTTTTCCTTACCGGTAAGACACTTGGTAAGTTGACTAGACTCTGAAGGATGGACTCACTTCCAGAGACACTGAAAAACTGGCAGGAAGGGACTGGATTTGATAGGCTTAAGGAAAAAAAATCAGTGGGCTGGAGAGATGTCTCAGGCATTTCGAGCAATGGCTGCTCTTGAAGAGGACCCAGTTTCAGTTCTTAGCATCCATCCTAGCAACTGTTACCCAGTTCGAGGGTATTTGAGGCCATCTTCTGACCTCTGTGGGCATTGTGTGATGCAGGTACAGTTACATGCATGCAAGAAAAACACCCACACACATAAGATACAAATAATTGAAATTGAAAAACAGAACACAAAATGTAAAGAACAGATAATAAAGGAAAAAAAAAGTTTAAGGTGGAAGTGGAAAAGGGGTGAATGTGATCAAAATACATTGAATTTCTGAAATTAATAAAATATTTTTCTAAAAAATTCAAAATGAGTTCAAAATAGTTTGAAATGTTTAAGTAAAAACAAGCATAGTTCAAGCTCCTCTCACTTATCATAAAATATAAAAAAATAGAAACTTATATGGTCAACAAAATTTTAAGCAAAAATTTGATAAAAACAATATTTTTCCTTTTTTAGAAAATGTTTCAGAATTAGAAGCAGTTTAAACTATAAATATAAGTGTATTTTCTAAAACAAGAATTTACTCCCATATCATTTCAATGACCTATGAAATATAGTAAATATACTAAGACATGAGTCACAGATATATACTATAAAGAATGGATGTATCAGCAGAATAGAAACTAAAAGTTGCTTTGAACAAAATTGTGTTATGAAATTTTTGGAGTTCAAAAATTAGCAAGAGGCAAAAACCCCTTCCATGTCACATTTTTGTTGTTTACAGTATTTCTTATATTTTGTGCTTGAGTGCGTTGTCACCATGCTTTGTAATTTCATTCAGGGGTGTACTTAGATGAGTAGACTTCTCCAACTTCAATAGAATCAAGTTTATCAAACTTTTTTTCTATGATTAATGTTTATTATGTGTCTTCTTTAAAAAATAATAGCTTACTTTGGGGGACTGAAGAGATGGCTCAGCGGTAAAGAGCACTGACTGCTCTTGTAGAGGACCCGGGTTTGATTCCCAACACCCACATGGCGGCTATGAACTGTCCTTAACTCCGGTTCTAGGGGAACCCAAAGCCTTCTTCTGATCTCCACGGCATTGCACAACATGGGTGCACTCACATACATGTAGGCAATACACTCATACACATAAAATAAAAAAAATAACTATTTTATAAAAAAATAATAACCTACCATGATGTGAGGATATTCTCAACATTTAGTTGAAATTCTGTTTAGCATCATTAATCATCAGAGAGATGCAACTGTTACTATAAATATTTCCTAAATTTGAAAAGACTAGAAACACCTAGTTTGGATGAGGGCAAGAAATGTAGGAATGTCATATATTGATTATTATATTTTGACTTTTACAACCACTTTGCAAAACAGGGAGGCAGAGGTAGGCAGATCTCTGTGAGTTCAAGGCCAGCCTGGTCTACATAGTGAGTTCCAGGACAGCTGGGGCTACAGAGAGATGCTGTCTCAAAAAGACCAAAAAAAATTTACTATATCCCCCCAATAATATCATAATTAAATATATATATGGAGAGTGACAGAGTACATTTGTGTTTAACAAGGCATGTAAATAAATGTAGAGTTATTTATAAATATTTGCAAAATGAAAAGAACACAAATACCTATCAGTAAAACAAAGAGTCAAATACTCTGACAAATAACGAAAAATGAATAATTGCAAGCAATAACATGTATGAATATCATAGTTGGAATTTCAAAATATTCCTTGTTTTTGTCTTCTTTTCTGTTTTTAATTTATAGAAATTATGAATGTTGTAATAGACAATGTGATGGCTAACCCTGGGTGTTAACTTGACTGGATCTGGGATTAATTGAAATGAGAGAGCTCTTCTTAATTGGATCATCTAAAGCTGGAAGACACGCCCTAAATGTGGGTGTTACCTTCTGATGGCAGCCCTTATAAAAGGCCATGGCAGAAGAGAATGCCTGACTTCTTGTTGCTTGCCTTTGCTCTCTCACTGGTGAGTTTGTTTTGCTGCTATAGACCGAAGACTAGCTGATCTTTTGGAATTCACCAGACCTTCAATGCCAGATTGGGACCAGCCTCGTGGACTGAGCGACTATGGATTCTCAGCTGCTCCAGTGTAGTGCAACCATTATTGGACTACCCAGACTCTATCCTGTGACCTAAGCTGATAAATCTCCATATATATATATATATATATATTCATTCTACTGGTTCTTTTCTTTGGAGAACCCTAAATAATACACACAATAAACATTTAAACATTTTATATTCATATTACTTTGCAACTGAGATAATGGAATAGCAATTTTCTAACTTAACATATATTGCATGAAAGATTTGTAAAAATGGACGTTAGAATAGGCTTATATGTTTGAGTACTGACATGATAATACTCATCTAAGTTCATCAAGAAATGTAATAGAATATCAAAGTTGTAACTTCCTTTAAATTTTCAGAATTGAGAGATAATGATAAAATTCACAGAGAAAAGCAAAGGGTTCTGAATAGCTCTGTATTTCTTCTTGCAAGAAGAACAAAAAGAGTCCTTTCCTCTGCTCTCCAAATTTATTATAAGTCTAACAACTAAAAAATATTGGGATGCTGGAACAAAGATAGTAATTATGCTGTGTTTACCAATGATTAATTTTTTTCCTTATTGAAATAAACTTTTTCCTTGTACTTTGAGCATACTTGAAAAGAAGAAAGTATGAGGAGATAATATAAAATCACCTATCAAACAAGCTTCATTTTGAATATTATATATATATATATATATATATGAACATCAATTTGTTTCCACAATCTGCTGTTCTTTGATGTTCATGGTGTGATTATCAGAAAACATAATAGTGTGGCTGGAGAGAGAGCCCAGCAGTTAAGGTCACTTGTTGCTCTTACAGGAGACTTTGGGTCAGTTCTCACAACTCACATGGCAATTCAGAACCATCTGTAACTCCAATTCCATGGCACTTACATGCATGTGCAACAAACATTCATACACTTGAATATTAAAGCAAAATTGGTGTGTATCAGGTAGCAATACTTACATAATGTAGAGAAGAGTAGTTTGTTGAAATATGTTTTACTAGTTAGGGAAAATGACTTCCTTGATGATGACTAGAAAATAAGTGGTGAACTAGCAATAAACAAGTTCTCTGATAGCTATTCTAGCCTTTTCTGCATATTTATGCAATGTGCTCCAAAGGCAAAATACAATATAATTAAAATTATTTAACATTCAACATAATTATGAAATTATTTTTCTTATCATTTTACAAAGAAGTTTTGATGTCTTCTATGCTAACTGAATTTGGTACTACTGTTTATGGTATCTGGATAATAGCCACGTTTTATTTCACATGATATGTGAAGCTTTTGTATATTTTTATTTATTATTATTATTTTATGTGTATGCATGTATTGCTTGCATGTAGGTAACTGCACCTGTGTTGTGCAGTGCCCTCGGAGGACAGAAGATGCCGTCAGATCCCCTGGAACTGGAGTTATGGACAGCTGTTAGCTACCATGTGGGTGCTGGGATTTGAACCCGGGTCTTCTGCAAGAACAACCAGTGTTCTTAACTGTTGAGCCATCTCTCCAGCCACAATATGTTAAATTTTAAAGTCAATTGATGTTCTGAGGCTAATCCAGCATGTGCCAAAATAGTGTCACATCTAGGCTGGCACTCAAATTTCCAATGTAGTACTTTTCCTACTTGAGCAAATGTAGAGAATTCATGGAGGGAGTTCTTCCACAAGAATATTTTCCCAAGTTAGTCCAATAAGCAAGAACCCCTGTTACTACACACCACACCAACACTATGAACAAATAAGCTTTCAGACATATATATATATTTATATGTGTGTATGTGTATAAATACATACATATATGTGTGTTTATATATTTATATACATATATGCATCTATGTAGTTATTATATATATATATGTGTGCATATATATATATGGGGGACATGGGGGACACATATATCATAATGAAAGCAATGCTATCAGATATATGTGTAAGAAACATAGTGACTTGTTGTAGTCTAATTTGTCTAAATATTATATAGTTCTGTTTTAGTATTATTCTCACCAGGGAAAAGCTGCATAAAATCTTGTATTATATAAATGAAATGCAGCATTCAGGGGCTGGAGAACTGGTTGAGCTGTTAAGAGCAAGGTCTCCACTTGCAGAGGACCTGGGTTTGGTTCCCAGCACCCACATGATGACTAACAGCCATCCATAATTCCACCTCTAAGAGATCCAACACCTCCTCTACTGGCCTCCATAAGCATTGCATAACACAGGTGCTTTGATGCACATGAAGGCAAAACATTCATATATATAAAATAAAAATAAATAAATAAATAATTTAAAAGACTACGGTATGTAGAGCTTCTACGCAAATACTATACCATTTTATATGAGGATGACATTTGTGGATTTTGGTGTTTGTGGAGGATCCTGAAGCTAATCTCTCAGGAACACTGAGAAATGACTGGTAGATATTTCTGCTGTTAGTATCATCAGTTCCATCTGCAGAAGAGACGACGCAGGCTTTGTAAGCCTAAGCAGCGTACACAGTATAAACCTCTGTGGCAGAACGAGTTCAGTCACATGCTGCACAGTGACATTTCAGGCAGCAGCAGACCTGCATGTGCATCAGAGGCCCCACAAGGTTTTGCTTAGCAGCTATGGTACGTTGTGTAAATGTACCCTGTGATGTTTGCACAACAATGAAATTTAATGACATATTTCTCTAAAAATGTCCTGTTAATTGACATTTGCCTGTATTCCTCCAGGTTGATTTGATACAGAACTATCTTCTTCACCTAAACAAGCATCCACAGCTTACACAGAGCAGTATTTCTGAAGCATTTTACTTGCTTCTTCGGAGCACCTCAATCTATAGCAAGCGTAGCTTGTTATAATTCTTGTCTGGTGCACTAGAGGTGACTTCCATGATGTCCCAGGTCTATGTTCAGTGACTTCCCATCAGGAACATAGTAGAATATTTACACTCTGGAAATGGACACACGCTAACATTCAGTTTCACTTCTGTTGATTCTTTCGCTTCTCTTTTGAGCAAACCAAGTACCTTACACAATGAGATCCCCAAACTCTCATTTATCTTTTTGTCTCTCTTAACAATTGTTATTGATTGAGTGTAAGCTTGTGTTGGAGCCAGAACTCAAGTAACATTTATAGAGTAGGTGCTAGGATAGAAAGCTATCTTCTCAGAAAATGTACCATTGGTTTTTTATATTGTATCATCCCACACTTCCCCTCAGATATGAGGAATGGGTAAGTCTATTAAGAAAGAACATCTTTCAAAGATCCACTGGTACAGTGACAGTGCTTTGACTGTGTTCTCAGTTAGTACATTGGTTCATTTCTTCAAATATGTTGAATGTACTACTGCATTCATGCTCTCCCTCATCTGTCCATTACATTTTATTTCAGCATAACAAAATAGACTTCATCAGCCTCTGCATTAGCAAGAGGCTGATCTGGACAAAAGGAGGAAATAAGACCAGGTGCCATCATTTATATACAGACTCTTGAGTGAGAAATACAGATGTGAAAGAAGTAATCATTACAAGCTGATATTCATGCTGTGAAGTACAGAATGTTCATAAAGCTTTGTCTGGAACTTCAATCAAATACAGCCTTCCTAAGGGAATCAAATTAGAATTGAGATCTTGTGGATGAGTAATTATATATATATATATAATTATATATATATATGTATTATATGTGTGTATAACTACAATTATGATAATACCAATCATGATTACTCTTGATTGTCAGATTTGGGGAGAATTTAGAATTACATAGGAGACAAACTTCTTGTCACATCCATGAGGGAGATTCCAGAGTTTCAACTGAGGTGTGATGTTCTACCTCAATATGCATGAAAGCAATTCATGATCTGGGACCCCAGACTGACTGAAGCACTTGGGTTCTCCTTTAAGGTCTCTAACATCTCCAGCCTTGAGCATTTGGCTATGTTTACAATACTGGGTATGAATACCCCCTGTTGAGAGGTCTTTAAGTCCAATTAGATAGCTGTTGCTTACCCCAAAGACAATAGTGACACTTCTGTACCATGGGAGATATATTGATGAGCCAGTCATTTTTGTGGTTTGTAGGATTAACACCTGGGTAGGACTATTGATTGTTTTTCTCCCCTAGCAAAGTGTACAGCACCTTCATAAACTATGTGAGTTAGTCATCAGGGAGGAGGTTTCCAGGTCATTTCCAGCTCAATTCCCCCAAGTCCTGTGTCCAAAATGGGTGATATCTTCAGGAATATGGTCTTAGCTTCAAGTTCTGAGAGGCAAACAAAGGCTACAATAGCCTTAGTGTGTGTGTGGGGGGGGATCCATTGGAGAACTGTAATGTGATGTACAAATTGAAGGGAATTTTCCCTTGCTTGGTGTTGTTTTGTTGTTGCTGTTGTTATAAGATAGCTTTTAGTTATACACACACATACATATACATATACATCTATATAATAAGGATTTTAAGTAAGCTTATAAAATAGTCTTTTCCTATCTCTCCTTTCTACTTCTCCCCCTGAATTACCATACCACTCTCCTCCACAGTTAAAATACCCTGTTTTTTTTTTCATTATCCCCCTGATAGCATGTGTCCAACTCCTAAACCAATGCAACCTCTATGTTATAAATACTTACTTTTATATTCACAGATCAACATAACTCTCATCATTTATTAAAGAAGTTTCTTTTTGCAAAAGATGGAGAGCATTATGATGCTCTACAACAGGACAAAACAGAATAAGGGTCCATATGGTCTCTCAACACAAGTGAGATATCTGCAATCCAACCCCTAATGACATAGGTAGATATATCCATGTGTCTCCCGATTGGCTAGTCCTTCCAACGGGTGGGGCCTGCCGCAGAGTGTGAACTATGGGGGTGTGGCTGGGAGCAATCTTGGAACAGAAGCCTTTCTGGAGAAGCCACAAGCCTTGGGGAAGCACAGGAGCCATGGGAATGCCCACAACAGCTGGAAGACAAAATGGACTGACTTTTAATGGACCTGAGGCAATCACTGGCCCCAGAGACCTGAGCAAAACTATGGGCATGGCTCATCTGATAGGTGCGGGGTTAGGCACTGGGTACTCACTCATACCTTTGTAAGTTAATAAATACACATAAAATGTATTATATGGTTTGTATGATCATGCAGGAGACCCAGAGAAAATTTGGGCCTCAGAATTGGCGTAGTCTGACAGGATATGACAAAACTGAGAATGAGTTTTAGAAGAGTGCTAATGGCACTGATGTGGTTTTTGCAATGGGTTACTAAAAAGAGGCCAGCCACTCAGAAGTGTGGGCCACATCTATGTTGTAAATGTGGAGATATGTTGCAGGTATGTGAAGATTTGTAAAAAGTTAAAAAGGCTAGAAGATCTTTTATCTACTCTGGACCCAAAGGGAGATCCCAGAAAAATAGAGCAGCCACTTTGCATGGTAAAAGATATGCCCCAGGCAGGAAAAAGCTGAAAAGGCTGACCCAGGTGAAGAGCTGGAGACAGAGGAAAGGCGGGACACTTTGACTTGTGTAAAGTCCAAGGAATCAGAGGAAAAGACAGATAATACTAAAAAGGAAAAAAAAAAAGCTAACTGTACTATAGCTAGGAAATATTCCATGCTGGAAGTGTTAAAGCTAGGAAAAACTTACAAACAACAAGCAGAGAGCCCCTGGCCACCTGGCTTGTGAGAGTATGGGACATGGGAGCAAATGACGTCAGTCTAAGTCCTTCTGAAGCTTCATAGCTGAGTTATATAACCACCCATCCATCCTTACGATATCAGCTGTTCAACCTAGGCCAATGCAGGGGGAACAGTCCTTAATGGAATGGCTTGTTGAAGGCATTAAAGATACATGGTTGTCACCAAGGGAGACTAACACGATTAGCAAGGGCTGGAGGCCTATAAAGGAGGCATAGGCATTACTGAGAGAACTAGGTATGAGAAAAGGAATATTTGATGTCCACTTCACTGGGCCTGATGAGAATGTGTTCACCAGAGATATGAAAGAAAGCTTAATTCAACTGGGACCTCAAGAATGCTATGGGGCTTTAATGGCTTTACTAGGCCCTTTGATGGGACAGGGTCTTTGTAAAGTGAGAGAGGCTTTGGCAAATCTAAATGATTCTGAGCAGCATTTAAAACATGTCTGTGAAATAACAGAATACCCTATAAGAGATATAAAAAAGACCAGACAGAGGAAATGGTCCACTTGCATTACTTGAAGACAAATGTGGCAAGACATATGTCAAGCCCAAAACCCCAGAGAAAACATTGATAGAAAACCAAATTCTGTACTAAGGCATTTCTGGAAGGCTTTAAAACCAGAAGAACAGTTTACAAATGACATTCAAAGGATAACAACTGTACAAGGGGTGGTTAAGAATTCCCAAGGATTAAATAAGATGTGTTTCTCTTCTGATAAAGGCTATACACTAAGGGTGGAAGCAAAGGCCACCTATAGACAACTGTTAAGAAAATCTACAGTACCAGGGGTGGGTTGCCCCCCTATAAGCTGTTGGTCAGAGAGAGCTCCTAGAGGTCCTCCAATTCACCAAGGCTGTTGCCATTAAGGTCAGTTGTACACTAGAAAGGTCGGTAAGGCCATGTTGCTAGGACACTGTATGTTGTGAGCATGGGAGAAGAAGAAGAGATGGAACTGAGACTAAACCAATAAACTCCATGCCACTGGATGGATGAGATTCATATTGCCAGAAGGCTCTATGCAGATGGTTGGGGAAGAAAAGATCCCCTATAAGTCTACTCAACGATGGACCCACGTGCTGCACACTGTGGATATGCCAAGCAATACCAGCATGTGCAATAATGGCTTGACCACATATGTACAACTGACAAATTTCTAATTGGATAAGGCCCAATCCTAGGGGTGGAACACACATCTGGTGCTTTACACCAGGCCAATGCCTTTTGTCAAGAAAGGCTACAGGCCCTAGTGGAGAAGCCATCATGAGTATACTGTTTAATGAATATAGTACACTTACTGGGATATCTTCTAGGCATCTGTATTTACATTCATGTTTATTTAAATGTGTCTACTTCTTCTATTTGTCTTTATAGTAGAAGAAACACCACTGAGATAGATTAGTGGCCATGGCCTAAAGATGACTAATGGGGAGACCCAAGAAGCCACTCTCTCGCCATGATACAAGAGAGATCATCCTACATCTATCACCCCCTCCAAGGCTCAGAGACTTTAGGAGAAGATGGATGGAAAGATTCTAAGAGCAGAGGAAAGGGGTGGAGTGTCCCTGATTGGCTAGTTCCTCCAATGGGCAGGGCCTGCCACAGAGTGTGGACTATGGGGGTGTGTCTGGGAGCAATCTTGGAACAGAAGCCATGCCAGAGAAGCCACGAGCTGTTGGGAAGGACATGAGCCATGGGAACACCGCACAGCAGCTGAAAGACAGAATGGACTGATTTTTAATGGACCTGAGGTGATCACTGGCCCCAGAGGCATGAGTGAATTATGGGCATGGCTAGGTCTGAGGGGTGGTGCAGAGCTAGACACTGGGTACTCACTCCTTTGTAAGTTAATAAATGCACATAAAATGTATGGTTTGTCTGATCTCGCAGGAGACCTAGAGAGAATTTGGGCCACACCATGAGATCTCATTAATATGGTTGCCAAATAAGACCCTCATAATATCAACACCTGTTGTCATGGCAATGTGGATAGCAGACATTTTGCAAGATCCCACATCTAGATGAAGAGCTATAGATGGTCAGTCACTACTGAGAAAGGGATAACCAATTTACTCAAGGGAGACATTCGTTAATGAATGAGCCAATCCCAAATCGTCAAGTATAAACACATGTTCATGGGAGCACCACTAAATGGGCACTATACTACAGTCCTATATATATACATATATATAACATATATACATATAAAACATATCTAATTGTTACATATATATGTGTAGTAACAATAACTGTGGAAGAGGTCACACAATTGTTAGGGAGTGCAAAGGATGTGAAAGGAGTTCGACGTGGGAGAAGTTGATGTGTGAGTAGAGTAAATACAGTGTTCACATATGAAATTGTTAAAAAAAAATTTAAAGAAAGAGTGGAGGACCAGCATTCAGCTTTCTTTGTTGCCTGAGTGCAATAAACTATGAGCAGATGGCTCATGCTTTCCTGTCATCATAGAGGGAATCCTCAATGTCTGAACCAAAATGAAACCTTTCTTCCTTAAGTTGCTTTTGTCAGATATTTTGTCACAGAATCAAGGAAAGTAGCATACATTCTCTATTTATGGACATATATGTTTGTTTCATCAATTGCTCTTCCCATGAATTTTACTACTTCTGTTTCCAAGCTAAATAAATTTTTCGTCAATAGTTATTCATGACTACTCTTAATCTAAACCAATTGTTTATTACATAAGCCACTTTAATATGTTCATGAATCAATTGCCAAATAGATTTCTTTTCCAGGGGCTGGAAAGATGACTCAGCAGTTCAGAATTTGTACTGCTTTTTCAGAGGACCTGACTTCAGGTTCTAGTATCCAGATTGAGCATCAAAAGACCACCTGTAACTTCAGCTCCAGGGAATGAAAAACCCTCTTCTGACCTCCAAGGGAATCTGCAATTACACACACTCATGTGCCCACACACACAGACTTATATAACTGCATATTGGCAAAATAAAGTTTTAACAAAATTTGACATTTGAAAATAACATAATAGGTAGCACACCTAAGATATTTAATATGTATTTTTAATATGAACAATGTGAGCAATATTTTGGAAATACATGTAGCCATAAACGGTTCACATCGGTACAAGTGATTACTTTAAAATCTAATATAAAACATAAAATCTAACAGGAGCAATGTGAGAAATAGTTTGGAATGAGAAGTACCCATAAATAGCTCACATTATTACAAATGATTACCTTAAAATCTAACCTATAATGGTTATATTATCTACTTCTTTTAAAATATCTTTTAAGGCATCTTATTGTCTCCACAAAATTTCTTATTTCTAATGTCTAATTTAAATCATTTGTATGAAAATTAAGTTTTGAATAAATCTAAATGAACTGTAAACACATTTTCTTACAAAATTTACCTTTAAATATAAAGTACACTTTATTGAGACAGGGTTTCATGATATAGCCCAGGCTAGCACAAAACTCAAAATACTCTGCCTCAGACTAACAAGAGCTGGGATTACAGGTTTACACACAGGACTTATTCTTTTTTAAATATTATGTTTATTATTTTCATTTTATGTGTATGATTGTATTGCCTCCATGTATGTGAGTGCACCCATGTCATGCAATGCCACAGAGGTCAGAAGAGGGTTTCAGATTCCCATGGAACTGGAGTTAAGCATGGTTCATAGCTGCCATATGTGTGCTGGGAATCAAACCCAGGTCTTCTGCAAGAGCAGTCAGTGCTGTTAAGTGCTGAGCCATCTCTCCAGCCCCAAGGACTTATTAGTCTATTGAAGAATTGCAAAGCAGGTCCTTAACATATTTTGAACTTTATTGTCAAGGTTTGGTAACAATCATACTACGACAATGACAGAACATATTCCACTATTGTGTCAGATGGTGTGATTAAGGATTTTTAAAAATCTCATACATGTCCAGTGAAGTTAAATCCTTGAGTTATATGGCGTTTTCAGTCAGCAACAGACAGACATTAATTGGAGAAATGTCTGTGCTGTTTTAACATTAATTAGTTGGTAAAATCCTCTCAGAAGTACTTGACAGGTCCTTCTTGACAGATTATTTTTGAAATTTTCCTATGGAAGAACTCTCTTAATATGTTCTACTTGACTTTTGAAGAGACTCTTGTTAATGAAGATCATTTTTTCAGCCACGTACTAATTAAATAACTAACAGAAATACATTATCTCTTTATGGATTCACTAAGGATATGCTTCATGTACAGAATGGTCAGCAAGAGTTGATGAATCCATTTTCTTCTGGGTGAATAGATGGGACCAAAATACATACAAAGGAGTGAAATATTCAGAAAATCATCATGATAGCCAACAGTGGAAAAAAATGTTGTTTCATAAAACATCATCTTCTGGATAGGCTGTGAATCCAAAGAGAAAAAAATATACATTATTCTGAATGATTTAATGTATAATTTTCTTACATTGTTATAGATAGCTACAGATTATCATAAAAGGAAGAGACTGAAAAAGAATTTCTGAAATTTTTGCTTCTATTTTCTTTTTCACGCCATCTTTGACTTACTTGTATTAATCTTTTATTATGAGCATTCCTGGTATATGTTCAAAGGTCTTGTTTTTATTTACTTTATTGAGTCGATCAAATATTATTTTTGAAATTTTGGGGGTCAAAGAGATGGGTTAGTGGTTAAGCACAATTGGAGCTCTTCCAAAAGATCCAAGTTCAATTCTCAGCACATACATTGGCAGCTGACAACCACTTATTACATCTATGCCAAAGGATTTGACCCTGCTTCTCTTCTCTGGGGTACCCACATAAATGTGGTATTCACTCAATAGAAACGCATCTCTAGAATGATGATCAGCAAGCTCTAACTCTAGCCAAAGTACTATTGGCAAATGATTACTGCTGGGTAAGGGAAAGTAGATTTTTTTTTAGGGGGTGACTCTAAAGAGGCTGACTGGACTCCAGTGGTTGAACTTGCACCAAGGAACACCTGAATACATGTGCTTGACCAGATAGGATTTAATATATATGACACAATGCATGAATCCAGTGGGGGGGAAGAGGGCTGTGAGAGGGCACAGATGGGGGAGGTGATCTAAACTTGATTAAGATCTATTATATTAAATACAAAAAAATCTCAATAAAATATTTTTAAGAAGAAACACATACATAGACAATTTTTGGGAAAGTATTGTCTTTTCCCTTATCTTTCACCCTGCACAAAAGGCAACTCCAAATGGACCAAAGAATTCAAAAAGCAACCTGAAACTCTGAAACTGTTATAAGAAAATAGAAGAGGGATCTTACAAGGTATAGGTATAGAAAAGGATTTCTAAATTGGATATCACTTGCTTAGGCATTAAGGTCAATATTCAAAAAGTAGGAACTTACCAGGCCTGGTGAGATGCTCCTTTAATCCCAGCACTTGGGAGGCAGAGACAGATGGATCTCTGTGAGTTCAAGGCCAGCCTGGTCTACATAGTGAGTTCCAGGACAGTTGGGGCTACAGGGAGACCCTGTCTCAAAAAGAACAAAAAAAATGTATGAACCCAGTATAATAAAAAGATTCTGTGCAGCAAAAGAAGCTGTGGGAGACAGGCTTGAGCCCAGGGTGAAAGTCTTATTGACAGCCATACAGCAGGCCCAAGGCAACGGACTTACCACTGGGGCCACAAGAAACGCCTTGTGACATTACTCCCACTGGCAGGTCATGAGACTGAGCCTAGAGCTCGCCATTCCCTAATCACCACCTTTTGAATTCCAAATTGCAGCACTTAGATATTGCAACAGTCATGGTCACGTGGTTTCCAGGGAATCCAGACTCTGTAATCTGAAATTCATTTTGTTAATGAGACATCTTACCCACTATTCTGTGATAGGACTTTGAGTCTGGTATGCTAATAGGACTCTAAGTCTGTTATGCTAATAAGTTATCCTACTTCCTGTACTGTGATAGTACACTAAACCTGTTATGCTAATAAAGTATCCTACTTGCTGCACTGTGATTGGACCACTACCCCTATATAAGCTTGTGCCTTCCTTCAATAAAGCAGATCTGTGTCACTGAACCTGGTCTCCTGTGTCTGATTGTGGCTCCTCTGACACAGTCTCTTCACCAGCCCTGGAGTCCAGGACTGGGCAGAAGCAGTGATGACAAAAGGCGGCACTGGGCAAGCAGAAGAGTGGCCTCAACCCAGGGCAAGCGGAGGAGAAGCCTCAATGCCCATGATAACGAAGGAGTGGTGCCTGTGAGAATGGAGAAGCAGCCACTGCTGGTAGTGACTGCAAGAAGCAACCAAGGAAGTGAAGAGAAAACCCAACTACAGGGAATAAATCTTCACCGGCTACACATTCAGTAGAAGATTAATAACTAGAATATATCAAGAACTCAAAAAACAAAGAAACAAGAAAATAAACAACCCAATAAAAAGATGGGTCAAGGACCTGAACAGAGAGCTTTCAAACAAAGGAACAAAAATGGCGTAAAAAAACTTAAAAATTGCTCAACATCCTTACTAATTAGAGAAATGGAAATCAAAAATACTTCAAGGTTCTATCTTACCCCAATCAGACTGGCTAAGATGAAGAGGGAAAAAAATGATAAAAATTGCTGGAAAGGATGTGGGGAAAGTGGCATGTTCATTCACTGCTATTGAGATTGTAAACTTGTATAAACACTATGGAAAGCATTGTGGAAAACTCTCAAAAAGCTAAAAATGAATCTACCATATGATCTGGTTATAACACTCCTTGGCATATACACAAAGAAATCATACAAGTGCAGAGATATTTGTTCATCCATGTTTGTTGCTGCTGTTTTCACAATAGCTAAGAAATAGAATCAACCTAAATGTTTCACAACTGAGAAGTCGATAAATAAATGTACATTTACACAATTGAGTTCTACTCACTGGTAAAGAAAGATGAAATCATGAAGTTTGTAGGTAAATGGATGGAGAAAGAAATTGTTACACTAAGTTAAGTAACACAAACTCAGAAAAGCAAGCAATGTATGTGCTCTCTCACTTGTGGAACTTAGCATGAAGTCTTTATATGTGAGTATATATCCTAAGGTAACAATTGGAACCAGGAAAATAGAAAAGAATCATGAAGGTTAAGATAAAGAAAGAACCCTAGAAGGGAGATTGAGGAAAGAGATGTTACCAAGTGGGAAATAGGGAAAATGGGGATAGTGAAATGGGATGGGAAGAGAGGAGAATATGCAAGGAACCATGGTGGTAAAGAGGATGAAGGAGTATTGAAGTTCCATACTATTAATAAATTGGGATTAATCTGGGTCTTAAAGACCTGTTTTTATGAAGTTGGGTGCACTAGAGTTTGGTGAATATATGTTCAGGATTGTAAAATCTTGATTTATTGTTCCTTAGATCAGAATGAAGTAGCACTCTTTATCTGTTCTGGTTAGTTTTAGTTTAAAGCCTATTTATTTAGATATTAGAATTGCAACATCTGCTTTTTTCTTAGTATCATTAGCTTGGTATATTTTTTCCATCCTTTCACCTTTAGGTAGCACCTGTCCTTGAAAGTAAGATGACTTTCTTGAAGACAACAAAAAGATGGGTTTTTTTTTCCTCAATCCATTCAGCTAGTATGTGTCTTTTGACTGGGGAGCTCAGTCCATTGATATTTAAAGTTATTAAAGAAATATGTTGGACAGAGAATTAACAGAGAGACATCTGAATGGAACAATACGATATATCAAGTGGACTTAACAGACATCCACAGAATATTCCACCCAAGCACCAAAGAATATACTTTCTATTCAGTGCCCCATGGAACCTTCTCCAAAACCAACCACATACTGGGGCACAAAACAAATCTCAAAAAAATACAAAAAAATTGAAATAATTCCACACATTCTATCAGACCACAATGCATTAAAGCTTAAAATCAACATCAGAAGAAACCCTAGTAATTACATGAACATATGGAGATTAAACAACACACTCATGAATAATGAATGGGTCAAAGGAAAAATTAAGAAAGAAATAAAAATACTTCTGGAACTAAATGAAAAGAACAATACAACACAAAACCTCTGGGACATGTTGAAAGCAGTCCTTAGATGTAAGTTCATAGCTCTCAATGACTACATTAATAAATCAGAAAGAACACAAATGAATGACTTAACACTGCAACTCAAAACACTTGAAAAGCAACAACAAATGAAACTCAAACCCAGCAGACAAGAAGTAATAACAAAAATCAGAGAAGAAATTAATGAAATAGAAACAAAGATAACAACACAAAGAATCAACAAATTCAAGAGCTGATTCTTTGAAAAGATAAACAGGATTGACAGACTTCTAGCCCAGTTAACAAAAAGAAAGAAAGAGCACCTCCAAATCAACAAAATCAGAGATGAAAGGGGAAACATTACAACAAACTCCAAAAATATCCAGAATATTATAAGGGAATACATTAAAAGCCTATATGCTACTAAATTTGAAAACCTAAAAGAAATGGGCAAGTATATAAAAGCATGGTAACCACAACAACTAAACCAAGAAGATATTAACAGCTTAAACAGACCAATAAAACATAGGGAAATTGAAACAGTAGTACCAAACCTCTCAACTAAAATAAGCCCAGGACCAGATGGATTTACAGCAGAATTCTACCAGACATTTAAGGAAGATTTATTTTTTTTAATTTATTCAGAAAGATAGATATGGAGGGATAACTTCCAATTTCCTTCTATGAAGCCAGCACCACTCTAATACCAAAGCCAGGTAAAGATACAACCAAAAAAGAAAACTATAGACCCTTATGATTAATGACCTTAGATACAAAAATTCTCAAAAAAAATACTTGCAAACCACATACAGAAACACATTAAAAAGATCATCCGCTCCTACCCTCAGGCCTCTCTTGGGGTAAGTCTATCGCAGAGCCCTCCGTGCCTTGACTCCCCCAGCCTCATTCATCCTTCCATCTCCCCCGCTGTTCTCTACTCCTAGTTTGAGCCCTGCGGCATTCCTAGTCTTGGGTCCCCAGACACCTGGGGAACCAATACTGCTTCCGGATCCTTTTCACCCAGACCAACTTAGTGCCTTCCTTGGGCCCCAGGAGCACTGCTTCTGGACCTGGCCCTGCCCTCACCTCGCTCTGCTTCCCTGGACCTGCACCACTGGCTAACTCTCCTAGCCTGCTCTCCTACCCTCAGGCCTCTCTTGGGGTAAGTCTATGGCTGAGCCCTCCGCGTCTTGACTCCCCCAGCCTATTTCACCCTTCCATCTCCCCCGCTGTTCTCTCCTCCTAGGTTGAGCCCTGTGCCATTCCTACTCTTGGGTCCCCAGACACCTGGGGAACCAATATTGCTTCCTGATCTTTTTCACCCAGACCAACTTAGTGCCTTCCTTGGGCCCCAGGAGCACTGCTTCTGGACCTGGTCCCACCCTCACCTCCTTCTACTTCCCTGGTCCTGGAACACCCGCCAGCCTCTTTCTGGGGCTGACAGCCTCTTTCTGGGGCTCCAAGGCTGACCTTTCCTCTCCCTAATCCTTTGCATCCAGTACAACCCAAGTACTCAATCCACTCCTGGGGAAATCTTGGGGCTTCTTCCCACCCCATCTGCCTTTGCATCCCTGCATGGTGCGGCCACTGCCAGGGTCTCAGGTCAGTACAACACTCA
>NW_008339433.1:1328377-1329157 GCF_000622305.1 Nannospalax galili
GCCAGAGACTTAACAGAGAGACATCTTAATTAAACAAAATCATATATCAAATAGACTTAACAGATATCTACCGAGTATTGCACCCAAACACCAAAGGACATACTTTCTACTCAGCACCCCATGGAACTTTCTCCAAAATCGACCATATACTGGGGCACAAAACAAAGCTCAGCAAATACAAAAAGATTGAAATAATTCCATGTGTTCTATCAGACCACAGTGCAATAAAGCTTACAATCAACACCCGAAGAAGCCAAAATCACCACACGAACGCTTGGAAATTAAACAACATACTCCTCAATGATGAATGGGTCAAAAGAGAAATTAAGAAAGAAATAAAAGTATTCCTGGAAGTAAATGAAAAGGACAATACAACACGACAAACCCTCCGGGAGACGCTGAAAGCGGTTCTTAGAGGGAAGTTTATAACTCTAAGAGCCTACATCAAAAAATCGGAAAGAACACAACTAAATGAGTTAACACTGTAACTCAATACACTTGAAAAGCAACAGCAAACAAAACCCGAACCGTGCAGACAAGAAGAAATAACAAAAATCAGGGCAGAAATCAGTGAAATTGAAACAAAGAAAACAATACAAAGAACCAACAATCCCAAGAGCTGGTTCTTTGAAAAGATAAACAAGATTGACAGACCGCTAGCCCAATTAACCAAAAGAAAGAAAGAGCACCTCCAAATTAACAAAATCAGAGATGAAAGGGGAAACATCACAACAGACACCAGAAAGATACAGAACATTATAAGGGAATACTTTAAAAACC
>NW_008339433.1:1330166-1331054 GCF_000622305.1 Nannospalax galili
CCACAGCCAACATCATTCTAAATGGAGAAAAACTGGAAGGATTCGCATTGAAATCAGGAAGCAAACAAGGCTCTCTGCTATCTCCACTCCTTTTTAATAAAGTGCTTGGAACTCATGCAAGACAGTAAGACAAGAGAAGGAAAATAAAGGAGTAATCATTGGAAAAGAAGAGATCAAATGAGCTCTCTTCTGCAGACGATACAATATCTAAAACATGCCAGAAAATCCACCAGGGACCTGCTAGAAGCATTCCACAATTTCAGTAAAGGGGAAGGTTACAAAATAACCTACAAAAGTCTGCAGCCTTTCTACATACCAGTAACAACCAATCAGAGGAAGAGTACATAGAAACACTTCCTGTCACAATAGCCTCAAATAATAAAATGAAATATCTCAGAATAAAACTGACCAAAGACATTAAAGAGCACTACAATGAAAATTTTAAATCTTTAAAGAATGAAATTGAAGAAGACATGAGAAGATGGAAGGACCTCCCATGCTCATGGATTGGAAGAATTAATATTGTGAAAATGACCATCATACCAAGAGTCATATATAGATTCAATGCAATGCCAATCAAAATCCCCATGACATTTTTCACAGAATTGGAAAAATCTATCCTAAGATTCAAATGGAAGCACAAGAGACCCCGGATAGCCAAAACAGCCCTGAGAACCAAGAGCAATGCTGGGGGGATTACTATACCAGATTTTAAGCTCTACTACAGAGCTATAGTCATAAAAACAATATGGTACTGGCACAAAAATAGACCCATAGACCAATGGAACAAAATTGAAGACCCAAATATGAGTAATTGCAATTTTAGCCACCTGATATTTGACAAAGGGGCCAAGAACATCAACTGGAGGAAAGACAGCATGTTCAGCA
>NW_008339433.1:1332663-1337174 GCF_000622305.1 Nannospalax galili
GTAAGTCAATAAACGTCATAAATCACATAAATGGGCTCAATGACAAGAACCACATGGTCATCTCAATAGATGCAGAGAAGGCCTTTGACAAAATTCAACATGCTTTTATGTTTAAAGTTCTAGAGAGAATTGGACTGGAGGGAACATACCTCAACATAATTAAAGCCATAGATAAAAAATGGTTCAATATGAATAAGTCAATAAAATAATAAATTATATAAATGGGTTCAAAGACAAGAACCACGTTGTCATCTCAATAGATGCAGAGAAGACTTTTGACAAAATTCAACATGCATTTATACTCAAAGTCCTAGAGGGAATTGGATTTGAGGGAACATACCTCAACATAATTAAAGCCATAGATAAAAAACCCACAGCCAACATCATTCTAAATGGAGAAAACTGGAAGCATTCCCATTGAAATCAGGGACCAGACAAGGCTTTCTACTATCTCTACTCCTCCTTAACACAGTGCTTGAAACTCTTGCCAGAAAAATAAGACAAGAGGAGGAAATTAAAGAAGTAGTAATTGGAAAAGAAGAGATCAAATTATCTGTCTTTGCAGATGACATGATATTATATCTAAGAGACATCAAAAATTCCACCAGAAAAAGAAATTATTAAAATGTTCAGTAAACTGGAAGGTTACAAAATTAATCTACAAAAGTTTGTAGCCTTTCTACATACCAAAAACAAGCAATCAGGGAAAGTATATATGGAATCACCCCCCTTCACAATAGCTGCAAAAACAAAAATAAATAATAAAAATATCTCAGGAAAAACCTGACGAAAAACATTAAAGACTTCTACAATGAAAATTTAAAATCTTTAAAGAAAGAGGGTGAGAAAGACATCAGAAGATGGAAGGACCTCCCATGCTCATAGATTGGAAGAATTAATATTTTGAAAATGACCATCCTACCAAGAGCCATTTATAGATTCAATGAAATGCCAAACAAAACCCCATGACATTTTTCACAGAATTAGAAAAAAACATCCTAAGATTGAAATGGAAGCACAAAAGACCTCGGATAGCCAAAGCAACCCTAAGCACTAAAAGCAATGCTGGGGGGATTACTATATCAGATTTTGAACTGTATTACAGAGCTATAGTCATAAGAACAACATGGTATTGGAAGAAGAAAAAAATAAACCTGTAGATCAATGGAACAAAATTGAAGACCCAAATATGAGTACATGCAATTTCAGCCACCTGATATTTGACAAAAGGGCCAAGAATATTCACTGGATGAAAGACAGCATGTTCAGCAAATGGTGCTGGCAAAACTGGATCTCCACTTGTAGAAAAATGAAACTAAACCCCTGTCTTTTACCTTGCATGAAAGTCAACTCCAAATGGATGAAAGACCTCAATGTGAAGCCTGAAACTCTGAAACTGTTAGAAGAAAACATTGACAATAACCTATGAGATATAGGTGTAGGAAAGGATTTTCTCAATTGCTCAGAAAACAAGGTGAAGACTCAACAAATGGGACCTGATTAAACTAAAAAGTTTCTGTACATCAGAAGAAGCAACAGGGAAGTGTAGATAAAATGCATAGACTGGGAGAAAATCTTTACGAGCAACACACCTGACAGAGGCTTTACATCAAGAATATATAATGAACTCAAAAAACAATCAAGAAATTTTGTAACCCAATTAAAAGACGGACTAAGGAACTGAACAGAGATTTCTCAAAAGAAGAAATAAAGATGGCACAGATGCATCTTAAAAGGTGTTCAACATCACTAGTATTTAGGGAAATACAAATTAAAACAACTTTATGATTTCATCTTACCCCAGTCAGACTGGTGAAGATTAACACAACAAATGGCACCAAATGTTGGAGAAGATGTGGGGAAAGGGGAACTCTGATCCACTGCTGGTGGGTTTGCTAACTTGTTCAACTTCTATTGAAAGTAGTTTGGAGAACTCTTAGAAAACTACAAATGAACCTACCATTTGACCCAGTTACACCACTCCTTGGCATATACCCAAAGAACTCGTCCTGTTGCAGAGACACTTGTACATCCATGTTTGTTGCTGCTCTTTTCACAATACCTAAGAGATGGAAGCAACCTAAGTGTCTCTCAACTGACAAGTGGATAATGAAAATGTGGTTCATTTAAATGTTGGAGTTTTACTCAGCAGTAAAGAAAGATGAAATCATGAAATTTGCCAGTAAATGGATGTAACAAAAACTGTTATACTAAGATAATTAACATAGGCTCAGAAAAAAAAATAAACGCAACAACGATGTATGTTCTCCCTCATATGTGGATCCTAGCACCAAATCCTGATAAGTGAATATGTATCCATACATAACTACAGAAACCTGGAAAATGAAAAGGAACCAGGGAGGTTAAGGAAAAGAAAGGATCTGAAAGAGAAGAACAGTAGGAAATAGGCATTAATAAGGGAGATATGGATAAAAATGGGGTTATTTTAAGGGGAGTGCGGAGGGATGGTTATAAAAGGAACCTTGGGGATAAAGGCAGAGAAAGAGCTCAAGAGAGGTGGGACCATAGGAGAAGGGTATTATTAAGGGAGAAATAGGAAAAATGGGGGGCAACTTAAATGGGGAAACCATGGTGGAAATGTTAGTTAATGCTAGAGATAAATAATGACTAGCGATCTTTAAAAACACCAGAGGCAACCATATTAGTTGAAAAACCTACTGACCAATTATACATCCAACTAGATCAACATATGCAATATATGTCTAGGCAATGTTTATCTGAGAATATTTGGTCTTTGCTCAAGCTTTACTTACATGGTACATGATAATTAAAAGTACCAGATTGGTGGGACTAATGTTCTTAGATGTTTAACAGCCATACTTTGAGGCCTATACTAATTTGGTTAGAAGGAAATAAAGGACAGTATTTGCTCCTTGCCCTCCTAGATTGACTAAGTTCCAGGGGACTATGAGCATCTCTCAAACTACCCTGTACCTGTGATGAGTCACCTGTCCTCTTAATCAAGGAGGACATGGAGATCCCATCAAATGGACTTGAACCAGTGTCCAGTCTACAAAGAGGAGGGTCAACACAGACGAAATATTTTCTCCATGCTTCCAAGCTAAGCCAGCCATGGTTTAGCAGGACCTTTGACTTTTCTTCACATAGACTGAACTGGTAGAAGAAAGGATCCAAGGGCTCCTCCCAAGCCCATGTGATTCCTGAGGGAGAGATCTTCAAACGGCCTTAAGAGTAAAAATAAATTGGTTTACCTGGTCCAGCTGTATGGTCTTAAACACCCAAAAGGAAGGTATAACCAAAGCTTAAAGTGATATTTCTTTAAGAGTCTCATGTGTATAGCTAAAGGTTACATAACAAGAAACAATGCCAGGCAGGAGTTGTTTACCAGGGTGGCCCAAGAGAATCCCAGACAATAACCCAGCATAGAATTGTAAAAATTAACAGCAGACCCCAATCTTATCTAAAGGAATATTGACAACTGATTGCTGCTAGATGAGGAACAGCTGATCTTCCTAAAACAAGGAATTATAGAAAGGCTTATCCAATTCAGCTGATGGACAAGCAATGGGGAATGTCTTGGGCATTGACAACATGGTGGACAGTAACAGATATGAGAGAACATATGGGCTGCAGTTGGGGTGAGGCTTTGGGAGGGTGCCATTTGGGAAGTGGGTATATAGATGAATAAGATTGTTTGGAATGTTCTGTATGATATACACAAAAAATCAACAAATAAAAAATGAGTTACGTTTGAAGAAGAAGCATTAAAATTTACTTCATGTTAATTAGTAGAGGTGATAAACATTATCATTGAAATCCACCTGATGACTTTATATCCATACTCAAGTGCCAAGGTTCCAAGTGTAACCGACTGTGACTAGGAATAATCAGATACATAGAGATTAGAGACACATGTGCAAACATCTTAGTGTTAGTATCATTAAAAATGAGTCTTTCTGTAGGAAACAGTATATTTTAAAATGAAATGGATGTATTTTTTAAAGGTTAAAACCTCATTCAATTTTATGGCTTATAGGGTTTATACTGAGTTCAATATTGTAGAACTGTATTAATTCAACTGTGAACCTAAAAATTTACGGCCAATTTTGAAAGGGATGCATCTTAGCTCAGGAAATTGTTATTGAATATGTCAGTGCTGTTGTAACGAAATGCTTCTTCTAAGTGTGTGGTTAATAAATAAATAATTAAAAAAATATTTGTCCCTTTAGCAGGTAAGATTCTTATATTTGCATGAGAATTGAGAATGTTGCTAAAGACCAGAAGGCTGTAAGCAATGCAGCCGTCCCTACTGTACTGCGCTGTCATGGTCATCACCACAGCCAGGAGCAAAACCCTCCTTTTTCTCTGACTGGTGCCATACCACCATGTAGTTAGTGCCCCATTACCTTGGAAAAGTCATAGCATCCATTTATTTTTTCCTCAAGGAGTAACATGATCCTTTTTGTTTCTTTAAAATAAAATATAATATTTTAAAATTCTTTGAGAATTTCATATATATATGTATATAA
>NW_008339433.1:1337324-1344332 GCF_000622305.1 Nannospalax galili
TTGAATATGTTAATGGTTTAAAGAAATGCTTCTTCTAATAATGTCATTATTAAATAAATAATTATAAACAATTAAAAAAAGAGGATGAAGGAGATCAAGATGTGGGGTGGAGGGGTAATAGGAGATAGGCATTATCAAGAAGGGAAATGGGAAATGGGATATTTTAACAGGGGAGGGAGGAGGGAAATTAGACAGGAGAGGAGAGATAAATAGAGCTTAGGTCGTGTGAGAAATGAGAGGAAAATACATAAGCTCAAAAACCCACTGAAAAATACGCATACAGTATCTGAACTTGAGTGCAAGTATATTTCTTAAGGCTATATAACAAGAAACATGGTGCCAGACAAGAGAAACCTGCCTTCGATTTTTTGGTCAGGGTCGTCCATAGAGTTCCGAAATAACACAAGCCATTTCCACAGCCCTTGATTTCCTCACAGAATTTGAAGGTAAGACCTTATTGCTGAAGACAAAACATGCTTCAGACATAGGACATGCAGCAATGGACAAGGAACTAAAGGCCTTATACCTGATTTGGAATGGTAAGGTTATATTTGCAGAAAATGAGGCTTAATTGGTGAACTTACTTCATTTACTATTATTATTATCACTATCATTATTAGTATCATCTTTATTTCACTTTTATGAGACAGGTCTTATTATTAGCCCAGGCTGGCCACTGAATCACAGTGTATCTGACCTTCTGATCCTCCTGTCCCCACATCCTGGATCTGGATGTTTCCTCCATGAAGAGTAGCTCTCATAGTTATAGAGGATACTATGCAAGCTGCTACAGGAGGAAAACAATCAATGGTCTAACTTCAGCTTTAAAGACTAATAACCTGAACAATGGCTTGCACAAATAACTATGCCATTGCAGTGGTGCCACTTTTATCTAGGGGGTAATCAACACCTATATAATTGGACTTAAAGCCTTCTCAGTGGGTGGGAACTCATGTGTGGAACTGTAAACATAGCCAAATGCACATGGTGGCAGAAGTCAAGATCCTAGGAAAACCCTACCTCTGTCATATCCTTAGACATATGCAATTTCTTACTGTATGCCAAATATGAATCCTTATATTTCTAAGTATACCTCTCACCACTCTTCAAAGAAGATTCTTTTGGCAACAGATGGGGGCTATTACAGAAATCCACAACTGATCACACACAGAGAATAGGGTTCTGTGAGATGGCCAGCCCTAAGTGATATGTCAACAATAGAACTTCTACACCTAAGACTCATGGACAATAGTAGAACAGGGAGTAAAGATAATTTTAATGCATACCTCAACTCTCACTGGTGAAGCTCCCTCACACAACAGAGTACTATGCACACAGAGGCCACTTCTTGCCAAACTGTAGAGAATAAGAGACTGCGAGAGAATGTGTCCATGGATAGAACTCCTATATTAAACCTCATTCACCCACAGCTCAGGGACCACTGGGGAAGAGGGGGAAGAAAGATTATAAGAGCCAGAGTTGGTGTATCATCATAAGGATACAGTCTTCCAGGTCTCTCAGAAATTGTTTATATGAACTTGAAGCAATGGTGACAACATGCACTTACAGCAATGGTGACAATATGCACAAGACCCATGCAAACTCAGTCAGATAAAAACCGAGCATAGGCCCCAATCTTAGCTCAAGAACTACTGGAAGGCAATTAATGCTGGGGAAGGGAGAGATGATCTTCTATAAAGGAGTGACTCTACATAGGCTGAGTAGACTCCAGTGGATGAACTTGCACTGAGGGATATCTGGGTGCAGAAACTTGCCTTGATATGCCTTAAATTGTCTGAAAGTCTGCATGAAATCTGGTGGGGAAGGGTCTATGGGTGGTGTGAATGGGAGGTGTCTAAATATGATCAAGATACAGTGCATGAAATGCACAAAAATTCAATAAAAATATACATTGAGAAAAAATGAATTTCATTTCTTTCAAAATATGTATTAAGATCTAAACAAGGAAATTCATGGAAAAATTCAATGTATTCACACTTTACTCTTTATTAGTTGGACATTGCCTAGTGGTAAAAATTAAACTTACCTTACAGATTCTGAATACTATAATTGATGAAATCTGACATTTTTAAATAAGTTTTATTAACATGAATTTGTAGAAAAGGAAATGAAAATTTTATGAATAACAAAATCACAGTAAAATTTATTGTTAAAAGTCATTTACAACTGAAATTATTTTTTTTAGTCCTGTTTGGATCAAATGCAAGGTCTTCTGCCTATTAGGTAAACACTATACCTGGACTACATCCTAAGGTCTTTAACTCTTAAAAAATGTTTCCCACTAGAAGTATTGGCAAGCCATCAATAATACTTCAAACCATCAATAATGTAAAATGTTGTTTTATGGTTAAATATATCCCTCCCCCATATAATTAACAAGTAAAACAAGGTCCTTATAAAAATATGTATTATAAAGATTATCATTTCATTTTTTGTATATTTGAATTTTATTCTTTTTTTTTTACTTTTGTGTTCAATGAACTTATTGGTTACTATTGCTACTTCTGAAAAGGTATTAAAAATTACCATATCAGGTTTTGTTAATATTCAGTTGTGATTGCTTAACTGATTGGATCACAAACAAGATTATAATAACATCTATAAAAATGAATATTTTCTGTTTCTGCAAGTATCCCATATGAGCAAGGAGTAGGCTATGTATTACTTGCTAAGGACTGATATAACATAGTTCCATAGTGCTGAGAATTTAAAAAGTGACATAGTTGGTCATGATGTTTAATTTTGAGGACTTTTTCTTGACTTTTCCTTCAATACCTGTTGATTTTCAATGACTTATTCTTAAATCACACTAGTCATTCTGAATTGATGCCTACATCAATCACTAATTTTAACTCAATTTCTTCTTTAAAGAGTTCACCTTCAAATGAAGGCAAATTCTGACATATCAAATGTGTAGACATCATTATTTCCATTTTGAGGTTATAGATTTCAGTTCATAGGAGTCTATATGAAAGAAAAGGCACCAACAGTTGGAATGGTAAAATAAACCTGAAGATTTATTTTTCATAAACATAAATAAACACTGGAAGGAAAAATCCAAATATGTCATCATCATTTATCTCATTGTAGTGCTCTTGTCTGCCAAATCTAGAGTGTATTTTCTACTCCATCCTCAAGATGGCTACAAGTAAATATGTCTGTCTATGAATGGATTTATATATATTCTGAAAGAAAAAAATAATATCCAAACAAAATAATAGTTGGTTACTAAAAATGAAGAATTGCAATGGCTCAACTTCCATATATCCTTTATTACCTAAAACTGTACAATATGGTCCCGAAAATGTCATTTGCAATGGTCCCTTAAATACAATTCAATATTGTGCCTGTTACTGTCTTTAAAGGATGGTAGAATAAGTTTTGTATAGGTAAGTAGGAATATGTTTAACACATAAGACAGTTATCAATATTTATTATCTGGGTGATAAGAGTACATTAATACATCCTGTGTAATAGGTTTCCATCTTTGTTTGATAAACTTAGAGGAGCTGTCTCATAATAGCTTCAAGAATACCTCTACATAATCCATTTGTTCAAAGGACCACCTCTTTGTTTCATTAATTATTTGTATTGTTTTCTTGGTTTCTATTTCATTAATTTCAATGCTGATTTTCTATGTCTCTCCCCATTGATTCTTCTGAGATGCTACTTGTTCTTGGTTTCCCAAATCCTTCAGGAATAGCATTAATTTATTTCCTAGAGATGGTTCTAGTTTTCTGTTGTAGGCCCTTAATAGTATAAATTTCCTTCATAGGACTGCTGTCATTGTATCCCATAGATTTTACAATGCTGTGTATTAATTTAATTAAATTCTAGGAAGTTTTAAATTTCTCTTTTGATTTCTCCCTTGATCAAATTTTCATTCAATATTATGCTGTTTAGCTTCCATGAGTTTCTGTACTTTGTCCCATTATTATTGTTCTTGATATCTAGCATTATCTCTTTGTGGACAAGATGTTATTTCAATTTTCCTAAATTTTTGGAGAATTACTTTGCATCCTAATACTTTGGAGAAAGTGCCATAGGCACCTGCAAAGAAAGTGTATCTGATATTTGGCTGGAATGTACATTAGATATCCTTAAGGTCCATCTGATTTATTATGCTAGTTAAATTTAGGGTTTCTCTATTTAGTTTTTGACTGACTGACCTATTTGTGACACTGCAGTATTGAAGTTACTCACTGTTACTGTGTTGAACTCATTGTGTGATTTGGGATCTAACAGTGTTTCTTTTATTAAATTATGTGCCCCTCTTTGTGTTGAATATGTTTCTGGAATGTAATATGTTCTTGGTGTGTTTTTCCTTTAATGAATATGAAGTAGCCTGTGTCTCTTCTAGCTAGTTTCAGTTTAAAGTCTATTTTGTGAGATATTAGAATAGCTACACTTGCTTGTTTCTTAGTTCCTTTAACCTGGATAGCTTTTCCAATCCTTTTATCCTAAGGTAGTCTGTTTCTTGGTGGTGAGGAATTTTTTGGCTGACAAACATTTAGCTAAATTAATCTGAAGAAAGAGAGAAGACTCAAAACAATAAACTCAGAGACAAAAGAGGAAAAATACCAGAGACCCTGAAGAATTCCAGAAAACCATAAGGACATACTATAAAAATCTTTATTCCACTCCATTGGAAAATATAAAAGAAATGGATAAATTTATTGATATATATGGCCTATCAAAGTTAAATCAAAATGGCATAAATAAGTTAAGCACACAATCTCCAATATAATAGATGAAGTAATTAAAAATCTCCATACAAAAAAATCACAGGACCTGATGCATACAACTCAGAAATCCACCTAGCGTTCAAAGAAGTAAAACCAATACTCCTCAAATTATTTCATAAAATAGAAAAGGAAGAGCACTCCACAATTTTTTTCTATGAAGACAGTGTTACTCTGATACTAAAACTGGGAAAAGACTCAAAAACAAAAAATAGGAAAATTATAGGCCAGTCTCTCTTATTAACATAGATACAAAAATTCCTTGATAAACCAGTCAGTGACCAAATGCTAGAATACATCAAAAAGATTATTCACCATTATAAATTTGGCTTCATCCCATAGGTATAGGGATAGTTCAATATATATAAATCAGTAAAAGTCATAAACAGGCTCAAGGACAGAATCCACATGATCATCTCATCAAACACAGAAATGGTGTTTAAAAAAAAATCCAAAATCCATTCATTATGAAAGTCACGGAGAGTCTAGGGTTACAAAGGCAAAACTTCAACACAATAAAGGCAATATGCAACATTATCCTAAATGAAGAAAAACTCACAGCATTCCTACTAAAATCAGGAACAAGACAAAGATGCCTACTCTTCTTCATTCCTATTCTTATCTAGAGCAATATGGTAAATGAAGGAAGTAAAGGAGGTATAATTTGGAAAGGAAGAAGGTGAAGTATTGTTATTTGAGGACAATGCAATTCTATATATAAAAGGCCCTAAAGACTCCACTAGAAACTTCCTGGAGCTGAAAAAACACACTCAGCAAAGTACTCTGATATAAAATTAAGACACAAAAATCAGTGACCTTCTTACATACCAACAAAAAACATACCAAGAAAGAAATCAGGGAAAGATCCCATTCACAATAGTATCAAAAACATCTTGGAATAAATCTAACCAAGGAAGTGAAGGAATTGTACAAAAACTCTAGGGCATTGTAGAAATAAACTGAAGATGATATCAGGAGATGGGAAAACCTCAGTCACATATTCATGGATCTTTAGAATTAATATTGTGAAAATGGTCATCCTATCAAAAGAAATTTACAAATTCAATATAATCTCCATTAAAATTTCCACACAAGCCTTCACAGAATTTTTTTTTTTAAATTTCAAATGTCATGTGGGAAAAAATATAGAAAAAACACTCCTTATCAGTAAAAGAACTGCTGGAGAATTTGTCAACCTTGATCTCAAATTATACTACAGAGCTATAGTAATGAAAAAAAACAGCCTGGCATGATATAAAATCAGACACATTGACCAGTGGAATAGAATTGAGGACTCAGATTTATGTCTATGCATTTAAAGACACTGGGGTCAAAAATGCACAATGGAGAAAAGAGAGTATGTTCAGCAAATGATACAAAACTATTTGGATAACTGAATGTAGAAGGATGGAATTAGATCCCTATCACTCTCCACAAAATGCAACTTCAAATGCATCAAGAACCTTAATATAAGAGATGATACCCTGAATCTGATAGAGGAGAAACTGGGCAATACACTGGAGCTTATAGGTACAGGAAAGGACTTTCTGAACAGGATTCCTATAAGGCAATCACGAAGTCATACAATTGACAAATGGGACTTCATGAAACTAAAAAGCTTCTGTACAGCAAAGGACACCATATTTGACCCAAAAGGTAAACTACCAAAAGGGAAAATATGTTTCCAGCTATACATCTGACAGTTATTAATATCTAGAATTTACAAAGAACTCAAAACAGCAAACATCAGAAAGCAAACAACTTAATTAAAATTTTGGCAAGGAGTTGAACAGGGAGTTCTCAAAAGATGAAAATCAAATATCTGAGACATACCTAAGAAAATGTTCTTAGATATACATGTTTAAATTGGAAAATTCAAAGAGGTCAGGAAACAAATGGCAAAGCAGTGGGAGCTTCATGGGAGGCAAGATAGAATGCAGTGACGTAAAGGGGTAATACGGAACTAATTAGGAAAGGTCATTTAAAGTGGGGTACTGAGGGCTGGGCAGAGGAGGGAATATGGAGAGGGATAAGTTACACTATAGGCCTGTAGTAAAAGCCATATGGAAACCTACTTCTATTGAAGATTCTTAATGTGTATACATATACATTGTAAAAGGAGATTAAAAGGTACTTATAGTTTTTTAATATATGATTATGAGTTCCTGAATTTCATTCACGTCTTTTTTAATGTTATAACTTTTGTCTTTAATTTTATTAATTTAAATAATATTTTTCTTTTGTT
>NW_008339433.1:1344492-1356219 GCF_000622305.1 Nannospalax galili
TTGTTTAGTATTTGAAAGAACACAGTCTTCATTTCATTGATTCTTTGCAAAGTATTTTGTTTCTATTTCATTGATTTCTGCCCTGATCTTAAATATTTTTACCCAGTTACTGCTTTCAGTTACTTTTTTCTTGTTTTTTTCAAGGCCATAAGTTTCATCATTAAGCTATTGATTTGAGTTCTGATTTTTTAATGTAGGGAATTAACCGTTTAAATTTCCCTTTTAGGGCGGCCTTTATTGTGTCCCATAGATTTGGGTATGTTTTGCATTTCTATTCATTCAATTCTAGGAAGTGTTTTATTTCCTTCATTTTTACTGAATTTTTGTGAGTTTCGTGCAATATATTTTGATCAAATTTAGGCCACCTCCCCTATTTGGACCTCTCTTATAGTCTCACCACTAAATTCCATGTACTCTCTCATGTATGTTAAGGCCTATCATGTCAAGCTTTTGTCCCCAAATGTCCACTGGAGCCTGGTTAACCTATCTAGCATCTTAAGAATGTATTGATGTCTTCACCAACCACTTTCTTAAAAAATGATTTTTGGTTTACTTACTTTTTACATGTATGAGTCTTTTGCCTTCGTGTATATAAATGCACCATGTGCATACAATGCTTTCAATGGCCAGAAAATGACATCGTATCCCCTAGAACTGGAGTGATAGACAGTTGTTTGACCTCATATGGGTGCTGGGAACTGAACCCTGGTCCTCTTCAAGAGCAGCCCATGCTCTCAAGCTCTGAGCCGTCTCTCCATCCCTAAGCAATCAGCCTTTTAAAAAATATTTTTTATTCAAATTTGAGAATTTTATGCAGCATATTTTGATCATATTCAGATACCCCTTCCCCATCTCCACCAGCTTACTATCTTCCAAAGATCTCATATCCTCTATTGTTATTTTTCAATATTTTATTTATTTTTATTTTATGTGTATGAGTGTACTGACTCCATACATGTAAGTGCACCTGCCTTGTGCAATGGTTAGAAGACAGCATCAGATTCCCTGGATCCAGAGATACAGACAGTTGTTAGTCGCCTTGTGATTGCTGTTAATCAAACACTGATATTCTGCAAGGTCAGCCAGTGCTCTTAACCACCGAGCCATGTCTCCAGTACCTCTATTATCTTTTGAAAATCTTATCAAGTCTAATTTTTCAGTTTGGGTCCACGCCCTTGGATCCTTATAAATCTACCCGGTATCACAACCTTAAATAAAACTGACTCTCCCTCTCCCTGAAGCAAACAGTTGCCAACAGTTCCTCAGCTACTGCTGGGGTTTCTTATTCACCATTTACCTCTCCATGCTTGGTTTTGGTCTAGGTTGCATTTAACCAGGTTTTTTGCATACTCCAACAATTGCTATAAGTTCATATAAGTATATACACTGCTATCTTTAAAACACTATTTACTTGCAAGTCAACCACTATCTCTGGCTCTTGCAATCCTGCCCCCCTTTTCTGAAATGATCTATGAACCTAGGGAGGATTTGATATAGGTGTCCCATCCAAGGTTAATCATTTTGCAGTCTCTTGTTTTCTGCATACTGACCAATTGTGAGTCTCTGTGTTAATCACCATCTGTTACAAGAAGTTTCTCTGGTAAGAGTTGAGAGATGCATTAATTAATGGGTATAAAATAAGTCATTCGGAGTAATTTTAATACTGTATCTTTTTAGCCAGATAATAGTAATAGAATCTCCCCTATAGCCCTTGGCCTGTTTAGCCACAGGTTCTTAAACCTGATATTAGTGTATGGTATGATTTCCATCTTATGAAGCAGACCTTAAATCCAATCAGAATATGGTTTCTTACTCACATAATATGCATACTACTATTGCACTAGTGCAATACCTGGCTATGCCCATTGTTATTGTAGGTAACAGGGTTCACAGCTGGGCAAGGTTGATTACTTTTTTCTTCTGGGAGCATGCATTGCACCTTTGAGAATTATGAAAACTAGCCTGTAGAAATGAAGCTTAGTGATCAGTAGCAGTTCAATTTCTCCTTGTTTTATCTATAACTCATATGTGTAGTATTCTTAGCAATAGGGTCTTATGGTCAAGTTCTGTTGAATAAACAAGATCAATGTCAGTAGCCAGTAGTTTTTTGAGGATCTGTAGGATCTTTGGTTAACAGCTCCAAAAGAGGGAATCCATTCCCAGCATTGGGCTTATTTGCTATTCTATGATATCCGGTATGGGCATCGTCACTTATAGATGAACTATTTTTAAACTCTTTTTATCTGTTATATGCATATGGTTTAAGAAGGTTCTATAGTGGTAGATTTTGACATATTTTTTTCCAAAGGCCTTTAGAGTTAGTTATCTCTTCCTATATTCCCTCCTCTGCCTCATGTTAACATTCCTCCCTCCATTTAATTATTCCTAAGCCATTATTCCTCTTTTGTTTTCACATATCGCTTACATAGAGAAGTTTAATTTCCACCATGAATCATATGAAGGAACTGAAGGGAACTGTGGCCAATGAAAGCATTTCCATATTTCCTACATAAAATTTTTGTTTTCAACATTGTTAATCCTCTCGTAATTTTAAAGGTCATTGTGACTAGTTAAGGCTTTCTTCTCCACTATGATTACATATGTAAGGGTTCTTATGCCTCTGAATTTGTTCATGTCTTTGACAGCAACTAAGAGGAAAAAACAAACTTTGATGCATTTCTTAAATAAATAAGGATTCTTTCCACTATGAATCTCTTCACGGTGTCACTGGGAGTGACAACACGGAAGGCTTCACTACAGAACTTATATACAGAAAGACTATTCTTAATGCGAGTCCATTCATATTCTCACAAATAACTAGAGGAAATGTAACTTTTCTTAAACTGTTTATGCATAAGATTTTTTTCCAGTAGTGAAGCCTTTCATGTTCTCAAGACAAAACATAACTGAATAGTGGAATCTTTTCCACATTGCTTGCATTCACACGATTTCTTCCCATTAAGAATTCTTTCATGACATTCAAACAAGCTGTCAGCACATGAGGTTTCATCATATTTGTAGAATTTTTCTCATTGTTACTGTGTTAATTTATTCAAATGATAGTAGAAAATTTGAATCTGTCCCACATTGCTCACATACATAGAGGTTCTCATGACTAAAACTTTTCATGATATCAAAGGGAACTGAGAGTAGTAAAGTCCTTGTCAGAAAGTGTACAAGCCTAGGATTTCTCTGCAGTGTGACATCTTTCATATTTTGAATGGGATTTTGATAACTGAAGACTTTCCTACATTGATTAATGAATAGAATTTCTCTCCAATATGACGGCATTTATGTGTTTGAAATGAGTACAAATAAGTGAAGACACTTCCTCACAGTGAATATAAAACTGGTTCTCTACAAAGTGAGCTCTTTCATGATCTTCAAAGTTAGTAAATAAATAACCCATATTATCTTTAAACATAAAAACAAATGGGAAAGAATGAATATGTTTGAAATTTGAACAAGTTAATAATGAAAATCTGTCTATTACTAGATTCGGTTTTTTTATTTCATCAACAAATAATTATGGTTAAGAATTCTTTTTTTAATTTTATTTATTATTTTTATTTTATGAGTATGAGTGTATTGCCTGCATGTAAGTAAGTGTACCCATGTCGTGCAATACCCGCCAAGGTCAGAAGAGGCTTTCGGATCCCCTGGGACTGGAATTATGAACAGTTGTTAGCTGCCCTGTGGGTGCTGGGATTTGAACCCAGGTCTTCTGCAAGAACAACCAGTGTTCTTAACTGCTGAGCCATTTCTCCAGCTGCAAGAATTCATTTGTTAAATAACTAATTTATTGAGAATTTCATACATACATATAAGTTGTTTTGATCAAATCCATGGTAGATGCCTGTTAAGACCATTTGATATATGGTATTGTTTAATTCAGATGTCTCTGTTAACTCTCTTCCCTGTTGATCTATCTAATGGAGACAGTGGGGTATTGAAAACCCTGCTATTAATGAGTTGGGGTTAGTCTGGGTCTTAAATTCCTATGGTATTGTTTTTATGAAGTTGAGTTCACCAGAGTTTGGTGAATATATGTTCATGATTGTACTATCTTCTTGATTCATTGTTCCTTTGATCAAAATGAAGTGGCCCTCTTTGTCTCTTCTGATTAGTTTTAGTTTAAAGTCTATTGCCTCCCAAGTGCTGGGACTACAGGCGTGCAACACCACACCCAGGTGGGTTTTGTTTCTTAATCATTCCACCTAGTGTGTGTCTTTTGACTGGGGAGTTCAATTCATTAATAGTTAAAGTTACTAATGAAAGATGAGTGTTGAAGCCTGTCATTTTAATTTCTGTTCACATTCTTGATATAGCTGTGCTTTTCCACCATTATACCTTCATTGAATTTCTTTCCAAAACTCCTTTGGTATAGTCATTCCTTTCTTCAGCTCTTTGTATTTCTTCCAGAACTCTCTGAATGGATGGTTTTGTGGACATGAATTCCCTCAGCCTATCTATGTCATGGAAGATTTTTCTTTCCCCTTTGACTATAATAGTCATTGTGACTGGATATAGTAATGTGGGTTGGCATCTGCGGTCATTTAAAACTGGGAATACTTTCGTCCAGGCTCTTCTGCCTCTCATAGTTTGCACTGAAAAGTCAGCTGTAACCTTAGTGTGTTTTCCTTTATATGTGACTTGTTTCTCTTTTGCAGCTTTCAGTATTGTCTCTTTGTTTTATGTGTTTAGTGTTTTTACTATGATGTGCTGTGGAAAGGTTCTTTAATTTGAAGATATTGTGTACATTATTTTTGTCTCATCCTTTATATATTATAACAAACCTACACAGACTTTCATCACTTGCTTAGGATTTCTAATTTTGTCTATTTTGGAAAATATCTCCACTCACATATCCTTTTAACATCTTTTACATTCTCATTTTCTTTTTGAAAAATAATTATGAGACATAATAGCATTAACTATGGCCATTTCCAGAGTTTTTATAAGTATTTATATACAATGAAGTTTTATTTAATTATATAAAAAGAATTAAATTGGGTCATTTTTCTTGAAAAGGAATGCAATTTTTAATCATTATACTATGTGAAACATGCAGACTTAGGAAGAAAAAAACATTTCATGTTTCTTCTCATTCATAGATCTTGTATTTTTTCACACTCATAAAGCATTTACAAATATATCATAAAACCAGAAGAGAGATGAAGGTAGGAGAGGAGTAAGATGGGCAAAGGTGGAGGAGAAGAAAGGGGAAGGTAGATTAGTCTACCAGGTTCAAATTGACCTGGGTTGTGAATGGATCAGAGCTCAACTCTTTTCAATTGAACTTCCCATGTATCTTAGAGGTAGAACTCTATCCTAATGTTTAGAGATTTTGACTTGCACACCAGCATATTTCTGTTTCTTGGGTCCCTAGCTAAATTCACAGTTGCTCCTGGTATCTTTGATCACAAAACCATGGCAGCTAAATCACCTTGAGAGTCTCTCAGCAGCCAGAACAGCATTAGAGCAATGTAAGTGCCAGGAAATAATATTTGCCTACCTTATATTCAGTTTATATGAGATATCTTCCAAAAAAGTGGAAATATTTCAGAATAAACCAAATATTTCTTACCTGAAAATTTAGATGTCAATTATAATCAGGTCACATCATATCTATTAAAATAGGCCCACAAAAAGAGAATACTGGAATAAAATCTTTGTATACATACCTCTATAATTACCCTTAGATGTCCTTGTCATCACATAGAACTGACCTTGTCCATATTCCATATCCATATTCTGTTTCTCAAGCACAAAATGTGGTATTTATGGAACCAGTAATATGGTACTATGATAACCTGTTTGTTTTAAGTTTCTGTCCAGTAACCTACAGCATAAATCAAATACATTCTTTTAGTCATCATTTTTTAAATCACAGGAGAGAAACAGAGAGGTAAAGAGATAGCATCTTAAAACATTTAATATCAGTCAATAAAAAGACTAAATATTTTATAAGACTGGACAAGTTATTTTAAAATTAATTAGTAAGTTTTAAACTTGTAATTTTATGCAGGTCAAGAAATAACTCATTGACTAAATACTTTCATGATTCTGATAAAATTTTCTGTAAGACACTGAAGAAGACATTTTGAGAAAAAGTAACATAAAAGCAATCTATACTTGTTTATGAAATTTAAGCACATCATATTCTACTCAAATGCAACAACTGCATTGTATAAAGAAAGATCAGTAGAACTAAATTTATTTTCATTTCAAAGCTGAATTACAAGTGTGAATCACATCTGTAATAGAATACAGACATTATATAAATACAGTCATATTACAATTGTTATTCTACATTAGTTTACTTAGCAATTACTACTTTTATAATTTATAATTTCTTCATAATCTATGCCTTTGCTAAAATGTAAATTATAAAGTTTTTCTTTCCTGCTAAATAAAAATCACTTAGAAAAATGCCTGACTCACAGTTAATACTCATTCTAACTTGCATGAATTACAGAAAGAGACATGAAAGCACTTGTTAGAAATTAAGATGAAAGTCCTTAAATCCCCTTGTAAACTTGTATGTTTTTATTTTGTTTACTGAAATGTAAAATTGATGGGTACTATTTCTTACTTGGTTGTGCATTTATATTGTATAATATTTAATCTAAGTATACATATTTTCATGACAATTTTTCATTTCTTTTTGGAGAAAATTTTCAAAATCCTTTCTTCTGGTTTTGTGAGATATAGAACTTCACAACTGTTATGTGTACTCTCTGTCACACCAGCACTTTTTTCCTATTATCTAACAGTAATAGGATTCATCAATCAATATCTGACTGTCCGAGACTCTTGCACTACTCTCTCTAGCCACTGCTAAACAACACTTCATACTCAACTTTTATGAGACGTAATTTTTAAAAATTCTACTTTTATGTTTGGAATCATGTTTCACTTGTCTTTCAATGTATGATTTAATTCACCAAAAAATAAATAAGCAAAAGTTTTGGGTTCTAGTTTTGCTTCTGTCACTGTGATAAAATTCCCTAACTAAAAGCATCTTGTGGAGAAAGGGTTTATTTTGGCTAACAATTCCAGGTTATACAGACTACTTTTGCAAAAAAATTCAAGACAACAGGAGCTTAAAATACCTGGTCATATTGGATTCACAGTCAAAAGAGAAAAAAATAATGAATGCCTGCTTTCTTTTATTTCTATATTTACATAGCCCAAGATTCCCTGCTTAGGGATTGATGCTGTCCACCATGGGTTGAATCTTCCCACAACTATTAATGAAATGAAGAACTTCATCACTCTCCTCTTTCTATTATTTTGTGGGTGTACACACATGTGCGCAAAAGCCGCCATCAACTCCATGGAGGTCAGAAGAAAACTTTGTGGAGTTGGTTCTTTCCTTACCCTTTTACATGAGTTCCAGTGATTGAATTCAGGTTCTCTTATCTCCTGAGCCTTCTCCTGCCCCAGGGATCTCTGTTTTCAAAGATGTGCATGTGATTCTGAAGCATGCCAAAGCAGCTCTGGTGACTGGGGCAATTGAAAGAGAGGAGAGAATGAGAAAGGGTTGGAGGGGGGAAGGAAGGAAGAAAGGAAAGAAAGGAGGAAGGAAAGAAGGAGGGAGGGAGGGAGAGAAAGAAAGAGAGAGAGAGAGGAAGGAAGGAAGGAAGGAAGGAAGGAAGGAAGGAAGCAAGGAAGGAAGGAAGGAGCAAGGTTGAAAGGAAGAAAGAACAGAGCACTGCCTCAAGACTTAAGTGAAGCTTATCTATGGTGGATTCCAGTCATTTGCATTTAAAATGAATTGACCCAGGTCTGTGATCCAAGAATTCAGGATGTGGAAACAGGAGAATCAGTTCAGATACACTGTGATTCAGTGGTCAACCTGGGTTAAAGAGACCTGTCTCATAAAAGTGAAATAATAATGATGATAATAATGATAGTAGTAATAAGAAGAAGATGAATAGTAAATGAAGTAAGTTCACCAATTAAGCTTAATTTTCTGCGTGTATAACCTTACCGTTCCAAGCCAGGTATAAGGCTTTTAGTTCCTTGTCCACAGCTCCAAGTCCTTGTCCGAAGTATGTCCTGTCTTCACCAGTAGGGACTTAAATTCCAGTTCTGGGAGATAACCAAGAGCTCTGGGCAACATCGTATGTTATTTTGGGAGTCTCTGACCAACCCCTGAAGGGAGATGTCTCCTGTCTGGCACTGTGTTCCTTGCCATACAGCCGCCAGGTATAAATATCCACTGATATTAAGACACCATATGTGTGTTTCTCAGGGGGTTTCTCTCTGGTTTCCTTAGTCCCCCAAGATCCATTCCTCCCTGCACTGTCTCTGCCCATCCAACCTCCTTCCTCCCTACCTAGTCCAAGTGCCCCATTACCCCACCTTCACCCCAATAACACCCACCTCGTACCACCATCCTCCATTTCCTGAGTTCCTTCTTCCCCCACCGTGGCCCCCTGCATGTCCCTGCCTCCTCAACTCCCATCTGAATACTCCCACGTTCCCCACCTTCCCCCTGGTAACATCTGCTGCTTATTGTGCGCCTCTTTTGGGGCTTCTTCCTTTTTCTTTATAGCTTGTTTCCTCTCCATTTTCCTGACTCCTTGTGTAACATCAGCGTGTATACTCATATATAAGGAATTGGTGCTATGATCCCCAAATGAGGAAGTGCATACATTTCTTGTGATTAAATGAGGTGCAAAAAGTCACTCTTGTTAAATCTGGTGGCATTCAGCATCATTTCATGCAGAGTAAATGGCACTGGTGAACTTTCTACTGAACATTATTCTTGGTCTTATCAGAAGGAAAGATGAGTATGGTAACCATACACAGGTGGGCTCTTGTGTTTTCTTGCACAAGCAAGAAAGAGAAGCATTTTCCCTTTGGTTAACAAATTTGAGTAGGTTTAGATTAATAGCATTAGTCTTTTATACAGCAGATCCAGTATCATCTGTGTGTTTTAGGATGAACAAAAGCATTAAAAAGAAAACTGACTGGAAAACTATTTGAAAAAGGATAGAAACACCAGAAATTAAGACTGGTTTTAAAAACAGACATTTTCTCATAGAGTAGGAATTTTGATATATTTCTGCCCCATCTTCATTGCCAATGTATTTTGATATTTATTTACATGTTTAACAGTTGTGTTTTAAAAGCGAGAAGGAAATAATGAGGAGAATGAAGAAAACTGGTACAATAATCAAGTTTTCCCCATATTAAACATTTTATTATTTATAAATTTATTTATATTTTACATTTCCCAATAGAATGTCAAGAGAATCAAAATCACATTTGTAATTTTAAAATCACACCTCTGAATTTCTTTAGATACATGATAAAATAATACAACAGCTATGGCATGGCTACATATTTTAATTCTATTCAATGATTTGGTACAGACAGATAAATGAAGTCACACATGCAAACAGTATCTCAAACACAGTAGAATGAATAAACCATACACATGATATTTATCTTATCTGTGGTTCAGAAATTTGTGATTCACTCCATAGCCTTAGCTAAGGCATAAAGCCAGAAGAGATGAATGAATGCACTTGTCTCTATGAGTATAAAAATTATGCACAATTACTGTTTAAGGAATCCAGGGATGCCTGCAAAACATTGAAAAATTGGTGTTTCACTATGAATTTTGACCAGGGATAAAGGAAATGTGTTGGTTTCCACCAACAACCTCCCTCCAGATTAGGACTACAATCTCCATTATGGATATAATGAAAGTCTCTAAAATATCCACCAGTAAACCATCATTTGAACAAATCAAACAAGATAATTTGCTGATCTAAATGATTATATTTACTTCCTGAAAAAATGAATTTTATTTCATAAACAGGATTTTCAAGTAAAAAGAAGAAATTTAAAATAGGCAATATTTTAGTCTTTCAAATGACACTTCTTTCTGAGTCAATGTATATTACAGCAATGCAGGTTCTGAGATGCTTACTCAGCAAATGCATGAGCATGAAAGCACTCTGATTTGCACTCAGAATTGTTCTCGTACTAGAATTGTATGCAGAGGATTAACATTCCCAGTTCAATTAAAATGTCTACATTATTAGAACAATGTAAAGTTCATCAGGACATAAATCTATATCATAGATTAATTATTTGTCTTCTCAAAGAAAATTTTTGTCTTATAATCATCAGATACAATCTGGTAATATATACCCAAAATTTTTTACAACTTGTACTTTACTTTTTAACATTTTTGAAATTTCCTCATGAAACTAAATAGCTGTTGGTTGAACAATCTCATTTATGCTCACAAGAAATTGTAGGTTATACCTCAGGAATAAAATTTCACATCCCCATGATATCTATAAATTATCAATTTGATTTGGTGGATGAATAGTACATTATTGAATGGACATCACCAGCAATGATTAGATAGTCAAATCTTTCATATTATTTTAGTGTTTCAATGTTTAAAGCACTTAAATAGGTTGTGAGTCCTGCAGAGAATGGGCAATCATTCAGGTATAAAATACTCCACTGATTTTACTTCCTCAGAAAAGAATAAGTATCTGGGACCTGATTCTGTAGTACACTTCCTTAATGGAGAAAGATTTGTTTTTCTGTTTGTTTTAAATTAAAGCCATTGTCTAATCAAAAAATTCATTTTTAGCTAAAGGAACACAAAATTTTTCCAGCACAGTTTCCTTTGGTATAAGAATTATTTAAAGTGGCTAGAGAGAGAGAGATGGCTCAGCAGTTATGCTCATGCAGAGGACCTGAATTCAGTTCTGAGCACCCACATGGTTTCTAACAATTGTCTGTAAGACAAGGTCTTCTGAGCTCCGTGGCAACTGTATGACACAGGTGCACTTGCATACAATCAGGCAATACATTCATACACAGAAAATTAAAACAATAAATAAAAAAAATGATGAGGCTGGCGAGTTGACTCAGCCGTTAGGAGCACTGGCTGTTCGTGCTGAAGACCAGGGTTTGAATCCCAACATCCACATGGTGGCTAACAACCATCCATAACTCTAGTTCCAGGGAAGCTGACGCCCTCTTCAGTCCCCACAGGTGCTGTATGACATGAGTGTGCTTTACACACATGCAGCCATAACACTCATAAAATAAAAATAAATAATTCAAAAAATAAGAGCAAATAAATATTTTTAAAAAGAATCAGTTGAAATACTGCATGCCTTAAAAACGAATGTTCTGGAGCTGGGTATCTAGCTCAATAAGTAAGAGTAGCTGCTTTACAAACATGAGACACTGAGCATCATCCCCATCACCCTCATAGAAAGTTGAGCATGGTTGCATGTCCCTGCCAGTCACCCTAAGCAAACTGCTGGCGGCAGCTCAAAAAATAAAATGGGAAATATTTAAGGAAGACAACAATTGTCATCATGTGCATAGGTGAGCACCTACCTGCACATTCTCCTGCATACTACACACACACACACACACACACACACACACTCACACACACACACACACATGCACACACTGAATGCTCATTTGCAGATGTTAAGCTAGATATTATACTTAAAATTGATGTTTTCTCATACTGTAGCATTAACATTTCCCTACCTAGCTGGCCAAAAATTTTTCACTGTAGATGAACCCATAATGAAGGGATGGGGTAGTAAGAGTGGTATAGATATGGAGAGCAGGTCTAAATGTGCTTAAATATATTGTATAAAACTCACAAATATTAAACTTAGTTAAAAAATTCCACTGTACATTTCAAAGGTTATTCAAACT
>NW_008339433.1:1356365-1356695 GCF_000622305.1 Nannospalax galili
ATTGCTATATTTTCATTCAATTGTGTAATGTAATTTGATATTATTTAACCAATTTATCTTGTTCATTATCTTTTCCATCTCTTAGATTCCTTTCTATTTTCATGTCTATTTCTCCTCAATTCCAAATAAGAAAAAATATGTCTCCTTGTGAGATCAACATATTTTGATGCACATGATTATTTACAAGTTTATCTAGTTATCTAGAAAGAATATGCTAATGTTCTTCATTACAGGTGAATAATACCACATTTGTCTTATATAAAACTCTATTTACCCACTCACATATTGTTGAGAACATAGGTTAACTTGGTTATTGTACATAGAGCCACA
>NW_008339433.1:1356732-1360239 GCF_000622305.1 Nannospalax galili
AACCTTGAAACTGACTGCCAAATTAGTCACACCAATATTTATAGGTGACATTGTTTAAGTGCTTCTTTTCCAGAAATCACTGCTAATTCTTTGCATGATGATAGTCATTTTCACTAGGGTGTAGTTTTTATTAGATTTTCCTTCATGGCTAAAGTTGGTGAACATTTTTTCATGTATCTCCTGGCCATATATATATATATTTCTTCTTTTCAAATATGTTTTAGCTAATGTGTTCATTTATTAAATGAATTAAATATTGCATTGGTGTATCATTTTGATACAGTTTTTAATATACATATTAATCTCTTTTATGTATATATGAGATAAAGATATTCTTCCATTCTGTATACAGCCTGCTTCTTCAAACAGTTGTTTTCTTTGCTGTACAGAAATTTTAATTCAGTACAATCTGAATTGTCAGTTCTAGATATTACTTCCTAAGCTACTGGAATTCTCTACAGACAAGACAGTGTGGTTTATCCCTTTTCTGTCTGTATACCTTTGTTATTTTTTTTCTTTTGCCTTGTTTCTGAAAGTTTTCAGGCATACTATTGAATACAAGTTATGTGACTCATCCTACACTCTGTTATTCTCCAAAACTCGGCCAATTGTGGCCTTTTATGTGCTTCCCACTCTGATGTACATGGAAACCTCACTGGTGAGAGTTGAGAGAACCTCACCCACCAACGGCTCAGAAACCATTGTGGAAGAGGAGGAGGCGGGAAGACTGTAAGAGCCAGGGTTGGTTCATGAACACAGGGTGGTGGAGGCTTCCAGGCGACTGGAGGCTTGCTCATGTGAGCCTGTGGCAGCAGGGGCATTGAGCGGGGAACCTATGTCAGCTCAATTAAACAAGGACCCAAAGGGGAGGTGAGAAATAGGTGTCAGGCCAGCACTAGATAGAGAATTATTTGAGACTGATTGCTGCTGGGTGAGGGGAGAGTATGACTTACATATGAACACTGAATGGGCTGACTAGACTTCAGTGGATGCATTTACACTGAAAGACATTTGGGTACAAACACCTGAATGAATAGGATTCAGCATGTATCTCAGAGTGCATAGGATTCCGTAGGGGGATATGGGGAGGCATGGATGGGGAGGGGGTCTGAATTTAGTCGGAAATGTATGAAATTTAAAAAGCTCAACAATTTTCTTGTTAGAAGTGATGACTGTTTAACCCAGGGTCATTCCTAATTTTAGAGGAAATCCCTTTTGTTCTTCCATTCAGTATAATTTTTAAAGATTTGTTTTATAAAGACCTTATTATGTTGATGGATGATCTCATTATGTCTAGCATTTTCAGGGATATTATGAAAGTTTCTTGATTTTTGTCAAAGACTTCCTGTTTCTTTTGAGATACATAGGATTTTTGCCCTAAATTCAATTTATGTGCTCCCTTGTATTTACTGATTTTTTAAAAAAATGTTTAACATTTCTTGCATTACAAAAATGAAACCAACTGCGTTATGGTATGTTATCTTTTCAAAGTGATTTCGAATTAAGTTTGAAGAATTATGTGTCTGTGCTTAGAAATGGCATGCTTTTACTCCTTTGTTCATTCTTTTTTGTTGTTCTTTTCTGTTTGAGTGTTTATCCAGTTTTAGAGTTAGGAAATTACTGAATTTTTGGAAAGAATTTAAAAGTATTTCTTTATATTTTATGGAATAAATTTGAGGAAGATTAATGTCACTTCATAAAATATTTGACAGACATTTTTCTTTAGTTAGGACACCATATTACTGCTTCAATTCCATTGTTTATTGTGGCTCTGTTTTAAAATATTCCCGTGGTTTAATTGTGGTAGGACATCTTCCAGTTTATTGAAATATAATTTTTATCCTATGCTGCAATAATCCTAGGGATTTAAATAACACCCATTATAATTTCCTGTTTTACACCCATATTTTTACGTAGTATCCTTTCTCTATTTTTGGATTAGTTTTGCTAAGGATTTGTCAATTTTTCTTTATTAATTTAAAAAAACAACTTTTTCTTTCACTTATACTTTTGTATTTTTCTCTTAGTCTCTCCATTTGAAATATTTCTCTTATTTCTGTGTATCATTGGGATATTTATTTCAGACCTTTATATTTCTTTGTCTTCATTAATTAATTAAATTTATTTATTTATTGAAAAAAGGACTCACTCTTTATCTCCCACTGATCTGAAGCTAATTACGTAGAATGAACATGCCTTGAACATGCAGCAATCCTCTTGTGTCAGCTTCTGCATGAAACACCATATCCAGGATCTCTGCTTTTCTTACACATGCCCAGATCTTTGTTATCTCCTGCAGTAAACACATAGCTTTTTGTTTTGGTTTTTTTTCTGTTTTATTTTAATTGTTTTGGAGACAGGATCTCATATAGCCAATGCTACCTTCAAATTCACTATTGTCATGCAAAAAGACTTTCAACTTCTAATCCTCTTGCCTCTGCCTTCCAAATTCTGAGATTACAGGAATGTCCCACCATGTTCTGTTCTAGGCATTTTGGGGAATTGAACTCTGGGCCTTTTGCATGTTAAGCCATTACTCCATCAATTGAGGTAAGTCCCGAGTTTCTGGAGTGTCATTTTTAAAAATTATTTAAAACTTTTATTAGGAGATGTTTACAGTTTGAGGACATTGTTTAAAAAGTAAGTTGTAAACTTTTTTGTTGTTGTTGTTTTTGTCTTTTTGAGACAGGGTCTCCCTGCAGCCCCAGCTGGCCTGGAACTCACTATGTAGACCAGTCTGGCTTCGAACTCACAAAGATCTGCCTGCCTCTGCCTCCCAACTGCTGGGATTAAAAGCGTGCACCACCACGCCAGGCCTAAATTGTAAACTTTTACTACAAATTAGAAATGAAGTTCTGGTGGCTCAGGCCTGTTGTCCCAGCACTTGGGAGGCAGAGGCAGGCGAAAGACTAAAAAATAAAAATAAAAAAATAAAAAAATAAAAATCTCAAATTGAACAGATATGAAATAATTTAAAAAATTTTTAAAGTGTATTGAGAAAAACAAGGCTTTTATAAAAAAAAGCTGTTTGTGATTATCAAAAATAGAAATCTTTAGTTAAAAATAATAAAAACCCCATGCTGCATAATACAATGCAGATAGTTTTAGTGTATATGATCATCAGTAAAAAGTAGGCACTTAAGGTCTTCAACGCCAATCTTTTGTTCATTTCTTTTTTTTTTTTTTTGATTTGAAGCATTTCATTACAGCATTAACATATTCAATAACAATTTCCAGACGCTTCTCTTTCAATATTGGCTCTAAATTTTTAGGTTCACATTTGAACTAATACAGTTATACATTATTGTACTCGGTATAAACCTTATAAGACATAAAATTGAATGAGGCTTTAAACTTTAAAAAAGATCTCCATTTCATTTTAGAATATATTGTTCCTTGCAGAAAGACTCATTGTTTTTGCTACTAACACTGAGATGTTGGCGCATGCATCTCTAATCTGTATGCATCTGATTATTATTAGTTCTAATCGGTTGCACTTGGATTCTT
>NW_008339433.1:1362439-1372436 GCF_000622305.1 Nannospalax galili
AGAAGCTTTTTAGTTTAATGAGGTCCCACTTGTTAATTCTTGCCCTTGTTTCCTGGGCTATTGGTGTCCGGTTTAGAAAGTCCTTTCCTACACCTATATCTTGTAGGTTTTTCCCAACATTTTCTTCTAAGAGTTTCAGAGTTTCAGGCTTTACATTGAGGTCTTTGAGCCATTTGGAATTGACTTCTTTTGTTCATTTCTTATTGCTGTAATTTCATATTCATTTTTTCTTCTTGTTGGATGAAAAAACCAGATGTTGGTAGAGGTGGTAAGCTAGCATTTGCTCAGCTCTGCGCTGCTCAGCCTCAGGAGCGGGCAAACTCTGCTGGTGGAAATTTTGTCTCTTTGTCACCTTGTGGTATAGTATTCTCGGGATGTCTATTTTGATAATTGAAGTTGCAGTGATATCGACGTGGAGGTGGCCACAGTACTTCTGTTCTTAACAGTTTTGTTCACCTGGATGGAGGTATTTAACATGAAGGTGTTTCTAGATGGAGTGGAAATTTTTTTATCAGGTAAAATTTAGAGTTAAATGAAAAGAGACTTTTCAGGTCATTTTATTTCTATTTTGTATCACAATTTCCTATCAATTCAACAACTAAAAATTCATTCGATTGATTAAAAATTGTTATTGTCTCACGATTTGCTTTTCTTAACATTCTGTGTAGCTGGACTTTGTGGCACTTATCTATTCAGAAGATATTTTAAAGTGTTAATGTATTTTGATGAGGTTCTTCCTTGTCCAAACTGTGCATGTTACATTTTGAAAATATTTCTTTTTTAAAAAATTATATATTATTTTTATTTTATGTGCATGAGTATATTGCCTGCCAAGTGTGTGAGTACCCATACTATGCAATATCAATTACAGACTGTCGTCAGCCATAATGTGGGTTGGTGGGAATGTAACCTAGGTCCTCCGCAAAAGCAGTCATTGCTCTTAACTGCTGAGCCATCTCTCCAGCCCCATATTTTGACATTCCCTCAAAATTAATCAAATTGACAATTGAGGAAAGAGATACATTCTTATTTAACTTTATTAGATTTTTATGCACAACAATTTGAGAAATGTATTTCATATGTTCAGTTTGACTGACTTCACAATCTAATAGCTGTGATAAGAATTAGATATATTTACCAATAAAATCTCTGTTGTTTAGAATACAGTAAATCAAGTGCTCATTTTTGAAACCTAATAATGTACAGATGGCCACGTTTTTAGTCTAGAAATAATTTCATTATTGTTAATGAATAAAAATTTGAGATTAATAGGCAATAAGTGGTGAATAATGATTCTGAGGTAGAATAACTATATTATTTATTTAATATTTTCTCTGTCTGTATTTTTCTGTGTTTTTATGCCTCATTGTCTTTGGTCTTGGCCATGTGATATTTTCTTCACATAAATAATAGTATCACATGCTATTTTGTGTCATATGTCCATCTCATTATGTCCACCCATAATTAAAATGATATGTCCCATATAATAAGTACACATCTACACTGATTATTCTTAGCAGATTAGACATGCGCAGCCACATTTAAGCCTTGAGCATGATGGCAAATACAAAATTTGACTAAATGAATAGTAACTACTACATAAGGAAGTTCGTGTTTTAATTGAGTCATAAATTAGGATGGAAGCCATAGGAACCTAAAACACATTCCTCTTAGTAGGTAAAGATCAAGATAGTCCACATCTAAAACAGTTGGAATTTAAAGTTTGAGAGTGATGATGACGAGTGTCCATATCTAGAATTTTAGATAGAACTTATCAAGTTAGAACTATAATTAGCTTATAAAATATTTATAATAATCAGGGAACCCACTTTAACTGCCAAACACTTACTTATATAATAATATCTGACTGTTGTTACATTTACTCCCACTTTACTTATGATTCATGTAGAAGGTCTAGAAGACATTGAAAACAAACAGCATGAAGGGTCAGAATTACAGGGAAACAAAGAAGTAAGAAGAGTACAATGATAATGAAAGAGTCAGCATTTAAAAAGGCAACAAAACAGTAGTCTGACGGCAGCTTAGTTACTAACTGTGCACACAGAATCACAATGCTAGTCTCTATCAATGTGTAACAGTCAGGAATTCTAAAGATAAAGATGAATATACTCTAGGCAAGAAATGTTGTGCCTATAGGATTAACTGAATCCTACCTGTGCCATGTAACAATAGCCTTTTTGTTGACAATCATTTTAAAAATCTCATACTGTTTGCCACTATTATCTTTGCATTTCTATATCTTTAACAAAGCAAATCCAACAGTTTTTTATCTAATAGCAAATGTTACAAATAATTGTGGTTGAATGCACTGCCAAATTGTAGTTATCATTAGTACATAACGACATATAGATGTACTGATGTTTCAAAATAATATTTACTTTGCTATTTGTATTGATGAAACCTGACATAAGAAAATTAAGTAGAAAACTGGAATAAATCACAAATATCCAAATCTTAACTCTACCTTAGATATTAAGCAATCCTTGTTTACTTGTTAAGATTTTGAGAGCTAACTGAATCCTTGTTCAGTTTCTAGAAAAGATGAATGTACTGGTCAAAAGGATGAAGCAACTTATGTTTCACTGATATTTTAAGGTAAACACATTAACTATTTCATTTTTATGTTATAATATGTACTAAACAGAACAAAATTGTTCTGGAAATGGGAATGGAACAGAAAACAAAAAAGTGTTTTGACATATAAAGAACATAGAAATTCTCACTACATCTTGATGATAAGCAGAAAGTGAAACAATTCAAAAATCCACAAGTATTTTTAGATCTGTTGTGGTCATGGGATACACCACTACTTCCGAAATTGGACACAACAGATAAGAGAGCAGATCTGCAGAATCACAACTGATCTAACTAGAAATTTTTAAATAGATACCAGAATGGAAAACAATGTCAGAGAAAAAAAAACAGTGTTTAATTGATGAATATTAAAGACTCTCACAGACAACAATGAAGGCTTTAAAATTTGAAGAAAATTAATTTTAGTGATTGTACTTATAATTTCTAAAATATGCTGTAGCTGCTTATCACTGTGAAGATGAAGGGAAAATGTCTTTGAGTACATATAAGATGGAAAAGAAAGATTCATTCCCTTTAAAATGCTGTAATATTCTGTATTTTTAATAAGGTCTACACTAATAATTATCTATTTTATCAAAATACACAACCACATCTTAAAGCCTTATTCATTATAATTTTAGCAAGTATAACATGATTTCAAGTAAAAATTGAAAAGCCTACTAAAATGAACACATGAATTTTAATGTGATGTGTTAAATATGAAAAACCGAGATGACCTGAATGTTGGTCTTATAATAAAAGAAATACTAAATAGTATTAATATGACAAAATATTTATTGAAAAATGCAGACAACATGGTAAAATAGAAGTGTAGCATATGTATGGAGAATAACATTGTAACAAGAAATTTTAAAATATTAGCCAAGTAACAGAAATGGACAGAAATGGAGAATGCCTTTTAAAGGCTCAGTAGCCAATAAAGTGTATCTGAAAGGGCTGGAGACATGGCTCAGCAGTTAAGAGCACTTTCTGCTCTTACAGAGGACCTGAGTTCAGTTCCCAACATCCACATGGCAGGTAACAGTCATCCATAACTCCTGTTCCAGAGGTATTTGATGCCCTCTTCTGATCTTCATGGGCATTGAACAAAATCAGTGCACTTACAAACTTGCAGGTATGGTATTCATACACAATAAAAAATGAAAAAAATAATATCTAAATTTAAGGACTTTTCAATTAAATCTTGCAAACCCGAAAATGCAAGCAAAATAAAAAGTCTGAAAACAGTGGAAAATAACATCTAAGTATAATGAGGAAACTGTGAAACCTATAAAAGAGTAAATAGATACAGCAGAAGTAGACAAAACTGAAGTTATAAGGATTGTGTATGTTCATATAATTAGTAGGAGACCTAAAAGCAGAGATTCAAGAACTTCAGAGACCAGTAAGCATAAAAAATAAACAAATAGCAAGAAAACTCAAATTTTCAGGAACGAAAATTCAGAAAACTGACTCCTCAGATTTATGTATAGTCATACATGAAGCATGTGGACAGTCATATATACAGGGCATAGAGAAATCAAGCTAAAACAGAAGTGGAAGCTTCTTCCCTGCTGACCATCTTCATAGTTCCAGAAAGTGCTGTGCAGTCTGCTGGAGAATTGTCATCCACAATCTTAATCAGCTGTGGAACTTGTGTGCCACACTACTGACTGCCTAAGAAAAATGAACCCACCAGTTCAACAGTGACAAGTCTGTCATAGGAGCAACCAATTCTCTGATAACTTAATTTCCTGATGTCTCCACAAGAAATAATTCATATTGATACTTTAAACCTATTCAGATAACGATGGTTGGGAACATCACAGACCCTAGTATGGAAGTTACTCTGTTATTTTGCTAAATGGACATACTGTAACTGTCACATTGCTTCCTCAATAATCGTTTAAGATTATAGATAGCATTGCTGTCAGCTTTGATCAGACAACCTTCTTTGTAGTGGTCAACAGGGACAGCAGAGTCATATACTTTTTCAAAGTACAGAGAATAAATGGATGCTGAATACCTACGCATAAACAGGACATCTACAATACTCCTTCAAAGGCTAATGAGAGGCAAAGCCCAAAGGAAGAGGGAGAATAACAGTGTGTAACATTGGATTCTATATGTGGCTGTTGCACACTTGAACTCATAGCACATATACGAGATTTGGCCAATCAACACTCTGTCATAAAAGAGAGACTCACTGGACCTCACCCTTCTTTGAGGTGTTCTGCAGAGATAACAATTAATGCTCGAGGGAGAGACTTTTCATCAATGATGTAGTCACATGTAAAATTCACATACTCTTTTAAACTAACTCCCACCAATATTCCTAAAAGAAATCCACATTAAACTCATTGAGTCACAAAAAAAAATGAATGGAGAAAGGGGAGTTAGTGGAGTAGAGAAAGTGAATGAAAGGAACTTGGAGGAGTACAGGAGAGGGAAAAACATGAGTGAATTTAATATACTTTACATAGCCCATAATTATGTATAGCTACTAATGCTAATCAAAACCTGAGATGTTTCATGTTTCATATACACAAACAGAAATATTGGTTATGAACACTTCTCAGAAAACACGTAACCAAGAAGAAATGAAATTACACACACACACGCGCACACACACATACACACACACACACACACACCCTGCATATATATGGAGAGAGACATAAAGAAAAGTAACACATATGCATTGCAACCTCTACATATAGGATAAATGCATCTCTCAGCTACCACCAGAGCAGTTTCCTTATGCAGCAGGTAATCATCAACACAAAAACCAACAATTGGCCAATGTGCAGAGAAAAAAATTTCAATGTACTTATCCCTAAATAGGACACCTGTTTCAAACCGCTGCTTCCCAAAGTTCAAGGGTAGCAGAAGAAGAGGTGGGAAGATTTTAAAAGCCAGAGGGTGTGAATAACCACAAGCAAACACAATCTTTCAGACAGCTGTTTAGTTACTCATATGAACTCTCAGTATTGGTAACAACATGTATAAGTCCTGTACAACCTCAAACCAGACAAAATTCTAACACAGAAAAGGGAAAGTGTGTAAGAATTTCCAACCCAACCTAAGGAACCTTAAGCAATTGATGGCTGTTAGGACCGGGAAAGACTGTCTTTCAGGGATAAGACTCTTGGTTCTTGGTAGATCCAGTGGATAGACCCACACTGAAGGACATTTGGGGACACAAATCATACTCTATAGGCCAGTACTTTATATAGATATATGTATATATATGTATAATACATATATATATATATGAGAGTACATTAAATTGGGCAGGGGGCAGTGAAGGAATGTGCAGATAGATGAGGGGATCTAAATCCCACCAATCTGTAGTATATGAAAATCAAAAAAATTCAATTTAAAAAAGACAAAAAAGAGCCGGGCATGGTGATGCACACCTGTAAGGGCTACAGGGAGACCCTGTCTCAGGAAAAAAAAAAAAAGACAAAAAAGTTGTGCATTTATATCCTGAAATTTTAGTTTAGTAGTGAAACAACAATAATAGTTTCTTGGACAAACAAATATTAAAGAAGTTTTTGTCACAACTAGTTTAATAGCTCATGTCTGCAATCCCAGCACTTGATAGACAGGGACCTGAGGTTTAACATGAGGTCAAGGGCTTCCTAGGCTACATGGTAAATTCTGTGTAGTCTGTCCTACAGAATGAGATTATGTCTTGACAATTAGAAACAAAAAAATGTAAAAAAAGGATTAATTGTTATTATACCTAGCTTTCAAGAAATGTTATTCAAAAAGAATAAAAATGATACAGGTTGCAATCTCAACTCAATATAAAATAATAAGAGAAATAACTAAGATGAAATAAAATATTTCATTATATTTAAATACTTATTTTGTTTTTAATTTATGTATATGATTTTGTATGTGTTTATCTGTGTATGGCTACGTGCATATGGGTACATGTGTCTGAGGAGGCCAGAAGGGCGTGTCTGTTGTCTTTGAATTGCAGTTAAGAGGAGGTTTTGAGGTGCCTGGTGTGAGCACTGGTGACTGAACTCTCACCCTCTGCAAAAGCAAGTACTCTTAAATGCTGAACCATCTCTCTAGTCCTAAATAATTTTCTTACTATTTATTATAATAGATTAGTTTATCCAAAAAAACAGTATAGTCAAATTAATATGTAAAAGAAGTAAATATCAAGAATTATAGTTTATACACAAATGAAACGATTAAAATTATAGAATTTGGGACGGAATTATGAAGGTTATAGTATCAAATGTAGTTCTCAAACTAAGTACGTTTTTCCCTAGAGGTTACCAGTGTTGGTGTGTTACTGTGATGGAACCATTAGGAGTTGGGCTTAGTATCAGTTAATAAGGTTAAGGTACACCGTCTTCAAAATGGTAAAATGATGACCTGGTGACACGAAATTATTTCTCATGAGAATAAGTTGCCATAGCAGTGTCTGGAAAACCCTTGGAATCTCTCTTCTACAAATTCTTCTCAAATCATGTCAAATCCATAACATTGTGAAGACATTGAATATGAAGTCCTCATTAGAACCAAATGGAGGCTGGTTATCTTGTTCTTGAAATTTAGAAGAATGTGCAGATAAAAATCTTTACTCATAAGTTACCCAGCCTCTGTTATTTTGTATGACAACACAAAATGGCCTAATTCAGTATAAGGATGGTATGAAATCTTCTACCAGGACTCCTAAATGGATGCAGAGGCAGGGAAAATAGCATAAAGCCTGAGGAAAGAAGATTAATTTAACCAATGATCAACTCGTTTTATGTTAATTTATTAGTAATCCTAAAAAAATTGCCATTTGGTTTTTGCTCCTCTGAAAATAATGAGAAAATTTAATAATAAACTCAGTTGGAACAAATACTATGATAAAAATGAATTCCAGAAACTTTTGAAGTATAACCATATATGGTATTAAAGCAATTAACAATGGCCATATAATTACAATATTTTAGACTGTTTTCATTGACAAATCGCAAATCTAGAAATAGACTCAATGAATGTGTTAACTTTTACTATAATTAGAGGATTTAAAATCACATAAGACAATAGAAAAATGTTTCCATAAATATAAAAAGAATTGAATTATTATAAAAAATTATTATTAGTTCCATTTCCTGCATAATTAATCATTATCAAAATAGTACAAAATCCATTTTTTATGCTTCCAAGATCATTGGATCTTCAAAAGAAGCATTTCTGTTCAAAACATTAAAAACACTTTGGGGGCTGGAGAGGTAACTCAGTGGTTAAGAGTACTGACTGCTCTTGCAGAGGACCCAGGCTTTGATTCCCAGCACTCACATGGCGACTACAAACCGTCCTTAACTCCAGTTCCCGGGGAATCCGAAACTCTCTTCTGAACTCCACTGCATTGCATGACACAGGTGCACTTACTTACATGCAGGCAATGCACTCATACACATAAAATTAAAAAAAAATTAAAAATTAAAAAGAAATTTTAATATCTGGAGTATTTCTCAAGGCTTATAGCATTTCATATAAGGACACATTAATTTATAAAAACCTATTAAGAATAGAGTGAAAATCTAATATATGAGCAAGGCCCTTCTCTCAAATTTTCATTTATTCTAAAATTATTCTAAAATTTTAGACATTTACGTTTTAGTCTATTTGGACTACTATAACAAAATACTAGACACAATGACTTATAGAAAACAGAAATATATTTATCATATTATTTTAGAGGCTAACAAATCCAAGATCAAGGAATCAGAATAATTTTCTCTAAATAGCACTCCCTCTTCCTTTCAAAATGGTCCTTTGTCGTTGTCTCTGGCAAGAGAATGCCATAGTGTTATCATATAGTGAGAGGGTCATAAGGGTAAAAGAAAATACTATGCTCTCAAATGATGATAGATTTAAAGAACAACTGGGAAAGTATGAGATCCTACCTCTGAGAATAGATGAATCCATTCATGAGCATAAAGATCCTATGATTTAATCACTTCTCCCAAGCCCCGGTATTTAATTCAAGCATACCTGGTTATTCATAGTTTGACTCTCTACGGTTTCATTTATTTACAGTAAATACAATTTTCAAGAAATAGATAATTTACAAGTTTTAAATTGTGCATCAATCTTTGTATTATGATTGAATTTCACGTTATTTCACTCCATGCAACACACATAAAGTTCATATTTCCTGTAAATTATCATTTTATATGTTATCTACCCATTAATCATCTAGAAGCTATCTCAGGTATCTGACTAATACAATTATGTAATGCTTGTGTTTAACCAATTCTTATTTTACTTATTAATGCAAAGCACCAAGGGTAGTTTTGTCTGATAGTTCATGGTTGTCAAAGAAAACCTCTATGGCACATCTCATAGATGAAAGAGTGAACACTTTCAGCTTAATAAAGAAAACAAATGCATGCTGAGGTTGCAAAAACCAAAGTGGAATGAATTTTCCACCTACAAATTTTGAAGAAGAAAAAAATCCTTTCCAGATTTGCTATTGCACCTTAAATGGCAAAACTTATTGTTGTACTGCATAAAAAGTATTCAGTGAAGGTGGATAAAGCATTAAATTATGGATTTCTGCAATACCTACGTTTTAATGTAGCCAGACTGAGGAGTGTTTTACAATATATTCTCCAAAGATAAGACTATTACTACATATACGCAGTTGAGTACTAATCATCTTTTCCTTTGCTCTTCCATCTTTAATTCTTTAAAAAACTCATTTTTACAATTTCATTTTCCCCCTCATTATCCTCTTTAATCTTTTTTCTACACTTTTCAATATCTTCTTCCCAATAAGTTCCTTCCTACTACTTTCATATCTTTTTATTGTGACCCTCTGCATTTAAGTAGGGTTGCTTACATGAGAATGGGTGTGGAGGGATGTATTTAGTTCAGGAAAGGCAGCTTACCAATGGCTACACTTATGAGGAATATGACTCTCCCTTCTCCAGCAAAGATTAACTACCTTTAACTCCTCATAGATCATTTATAATTTATACAAAATGTGCAATAAACACAATCACTTAGTAATATACATAATGAAAGCCATGATTTCAATGTCTCTGATAAACTGTTCTTGAACTGTAGAGATTAGAACAATATCTATTTCAGTGCTTTTTTTTATCAGTATGTAAATTTTCTTTATCTTAGACAGCCTGCAAGCAAAATCTGATATTTATGAGCCGTTTCAAAATTTTCTTACTCTTTGGAATCAGAGTGGAGAATATTAAAATCGATTTCTGAATTACTTTTTGTGAAGGCCTGTATGAAATAGATAATCTCTCAACTAAACATCTTAAAAGAAAAAAAGCCATGGCTTACTATTAATTATATATATATATATATATATATCGTAATATCTACAAATAAAAATAATGCTCATTTCAACATATATTTC
>NW_008339433.1:1372709-1374400 GCF_000622305.1 Nannospalax galili
TATATATACATATTTCTAGCTTATCAGATCAGATTTTTGTTCCAACATGCCCTTTGATGTGGGTTCATCCACTAGAGCCTAGTCAATTTATTCAGCATCACACCCTTAATGAAACTGACTGTCCCTCTCCCAGAAGCTATCAGTTGCAAATAGTTCCTCAGCTGTGGTTGAGGCTTCTTCCCCACTTCCCTACTTCTGTGCTGGGATTTTGTGTGGCTTGAGCTTATGTGGGTCTTGTGTTTGCTGTCACCCTTGCTGTTTGTTCATATGAGTTGTTGCATAGCTGTCCAACTAGATAAAGAGCTACAGGCAATCAATGGGTTCTGAGAGAGGGAGAATTAGTTTTCTTCAGGGACAAGCTCCGTGATACTTTATCCAATTCCAAGTGGTCATTCCTCAACCCATGTGCACAAAAACACCACCAAATGGACTCAATAGCATGTATGTGTATGTGTATGTATTTATATAAAAATAAAAGTTTAGGAGTGGTCATGAATTCAAGAAGGAGTAGGGAGAACAGGGAAAGAGTTGGATGGGGGAGAGGGAGGATTAGAAAAGACTAAATATGCTATTCATGTATGACAATCTCAAAATATTTAAGTAAATTTTAAAAGCATGCAAGTATGTCATTATATTTTATCAATCATCACTTAGTATTATTTTCAGATTAACAATGTACAATTTCAAAGTTCAGTTGAACTCTCTAGATATGTCATATGACTCACAAAATGAAACAGTTAAGGGTAGAGGAAGTATGTTTACTCCAGTTATGTTCCATTTTGTCACTTTGAATTTGTGTTGTTTGGTAGAATTCATAAGCTGTGTGCATCATTTTTCTCATTCAAAAATGTTTGCTAATACATACTTCACAGTGGAAGATGCTTATTTTTTAATTAACAAGTTAACAGTTAAGGAAATACCAAGTATATTCTTGGCTCTCATTTATGCTAATATTTTTTTGAATAATAGAAAGATGGAACTAGTAATATGCAGTTATTAGTGCAATATGTAGATGTAAAAATGGGGGCTAGATAATTTAATTCAATAAAGCTTGTATGATAAAGGAGGAAAATCAGTTTTACTTTACATATGTTTTGCCTGACACTTTTCAGTGACCACAATTAGAGTTTAAAATAAATATTTAAACTAGTTTCTAATGATTTATAGTTATGCCCATAGATTATGCATCTCTCAGCTTTCAACAGAGAAGCTTACTTATACAGCAGATGGTGATTAACACAGAGATCTACAACCGGCCAATGTGCAGAGAATAAGAGACTACAGACTGCCTACCCCTGAATTGGACTCCTATATCAAACTTCTGCCTCCCAAGACTCTGGGATCATTACAGACAATGAGGTGGAATGATCATAAGATCCAGAGGGGGTGGAAGACACAAGGAAACAGGGTCTTCCATGATAGCACTCAGTTACTTATATGAACTCACAGCAGTGGTGACAGCTTGTACAAGTCCTGTGCAAGCTCAAACGAGACAAAACCCCAGCATAATCTTGGGGAAGTGGGTAGGAAATCCCAACCCTACCTGAAGAACTACTGGCAGCTGATCAGGGCTGAGAGGGGGAAATTCAGTCATATTTAAGACTAAGACTCCTGATAGGTTCACCAGGCTCAGGTAGGTGAACCCATGTCTAAGGACATTAGGGGACACAAAACTGATATATATATATATA
>NW_008339433.1:1374486-1430037 GCF_000622305.1 Nannospalax galili
AAATAAGTATTTAATGAAAATACTCATTAGAGAATTAATACAATGAGTTACTCAGCAGAAAATAAGGAAAGGGCAGGCTAGAGAGCTATTTACAAGAAAAAAAATCACAATAGGGTTTGGTAATGAATTGGAGACTTGTAAAGCGGAGCAGTTAAATTTAAGGATTCTGAAACAAGATTGCTTACATATACAACATTATTTCACAACTTTCTGTCTGGCATGTAACACTGGGTTAGATATTTAACATTCTAGGTCACAACCTCATAATTCCTAAAAATTAGGTAATATTGCAATATGGTTATTGTAAAAATTAATGAAGTTTAAGCACCAGGAACCATGCTTAACACATAATAAATTCTCAAATATTAGTTTTCTTTAGTTAGTAAAATATGACATAAAAGAACTATTCATGTTGAATGTTTAAAACACAAAGAAGTGCCTGCTGATTTTGTCAGCAACTAACTTTCACATCTCATTCATTGGACTGCAAAATCACCCTACCATCTTAATGAACATGATCACGGCCAGAACATCCAAATCTGACTTCTTTCAACCATAATTAGTTATCTAACCCTAGGAACGCACTGGCTTTCATCTTTCAAGTGAGGATAAGTAAAAGTAAACATAGGACAGGACTATGCAAAACTATGTCTGTGATCTTATGCTGAGTTAATTTCCCAATGTTCCTCTATAATTAAATGATCAGAAGAAGTGAAAAACACCAGTATAATTATTTGTATTCTAACTGGAATTTTCTTTTAATATTTCTTTAAAATTATGATTCAGCACAATTACTATGTATTTGTTTTTGGTAAAATAAATATCTTTATACAGATAAAAAGTATATTTCTATCAGGATGGAGTACTTAGTGGAAAATACAATGAATTTTTTGAAACTATTGGGGGGAAACTTTGATCTCTATTTCACTTCAGTCAGTTACTGCAGTGCTGATACCCGTAACTATTCTATTTACATATGTAAAAATATAAATTAATACCCTTTGTAGGAATAATTGTTCTTGAGGCTGGGGAAATGACTCAGTGGCTAAGAGCACTGGCTCCTCTTACATAGGACCCAGATTTGATTCCCAGCACTCACATGGCAGCTAACTCCAGCTCCATGGGAATCTGACTCCCTCTTTTTACCTCCATTGGCAATGCATGATATGGGTCCACCTACATACATTCACGCAATGCACTCATACACATAAAATAAAAAATAAAGGTATTTTAAAAAAGAGTGATCATTCATATATAATCTGTGAATTTCAAGGTGGTTAATTGAATGGAATAGCATTTATATTGCATACAAAATTATCTGTGTAGAACAGAAGATCAAATCTCTGAATTTATTTTTTAATTTTATTTTTATTTTATATATGTATGAATGTTGTGCCTGCATGTATATAAGTATAACCATGTCATGCAGGGCATGTGGAGCACAGTAGAGGGCATTGGATCCCCTGGAACTAGAGTTACAGATGGTTGTTAGCCTCTATGTGAGTGCTGGGATTCAAACCCTAGTCTTCTGCAAGAACAGTACTGTTAATTGTTGAACCATCTCTCCAGCCCCTGAAATTATTTTTGAACTGAATTTTTCTTGTGCAAGTAGAACTCTAAGGAAACCATGCCATATTCCTTTGCATATGAAAAAAATGTCTATTGCCATACTAAGACCTTCTTTACTTTTACTTCCTTCATGCCGAGATTGTATTGGTTGAGGACCAGTACACAGACATTTCAATTCGTACACAATTCTTAACACACATACCAAAAGTCTAAAGAACCATGTATTGTGCTTCTTATTAAAAATCATTCTATTGATGCTCCAGCTTTGAACTTGATGGCACATTTCCCTTCAGAGGACTCATATAACAGTATCACCAAATGATGAATGACAGTCTTTACTGCCACTAAGATACTCATATTTTCATCTTTCACAGCACATTATCAAAACTGTTAGGAAACCTGGACCATCTTGACCAGAGATGTTGCAGAGGGCACACAGTTCTGACAGGGCAATTTAAACTCCTCAGAAACCAAGCCTAAGTTCCTCCATCTTTGGCTACCAGCAACCATTGCCCTACTTTAGTTAACTACTTAGAAGAGAAATGGGCACATAAGTTCTGAGAAATGGCTTAACTGCAAACCACAAAATTTTCTAGTCTAGGGGATTCAACACTTGGCTAACAGCCTGTTCTGCTTCTGTCAAAATCGTTAGCTTGCCTTGCCTGGATGCAGTAACATGATTGGTAAATTTAAGTTTTGCTATGGTTTAGGGACAGATATGTTTGAAGAATGCTTTGTAAACCTCTAAAAAGTCCTTTTTGAGAGAATTGGGGCTTTGAGTCAGGCACCCCAGTCATAATAAATTACCTTGCTGCTTTTGAACTAAGTGGTGTTGGAGACTTTGTTTCAGCCTGTAACATTTGGAGGTGCCACAGAGATCCTTCCATCTGCCTGAGCTGGAGGGCATCAGCAGCCCCGGGGAGGCCAGCCAGGCCCCAGGCCCCTGCTACTCCTGGTTTCAGCCCTCTGAGCTCCAGTACACACCACCAGCAAGGTAAGGGAGTCCTGAGGAACCAATTTATTCTTGGTTTCTCTCTTTATGGTTTTGGCTAGCCAGTGGTTTCATGCCATCTGGATCTGTTCAGGGCTCTGATCAGACTTACTAGGTGGGAAACTGGATGCAGCTGAACTCCCCCTAGTCGGGTACCAGAGGACACATCCCCAGGCCCACCTGATCACTAAGTCCAAAGTTCGGTCAGTTTTCTGGAATTTGGATATGGTGACAACCTGGTTGGTGTTATTTGTCTGTACCTATCTCATTCTGTGTTTTGGAGTTGTGTCTGTGTCTGTCATGGGTCAGAGTAAGTCCAAGAGTGCTATGCCGTTGGAATGCATGTTAACTGACTTTTCTGATTTCAGGAAGAGAGCTGGGGACTTTGACTTTGGAAGGCCAAGGCACCCAAACTTTGCACTCTGTGCACACGGAGCAGCCCACTTTCCAGGAAACAGGATGGCCAACAGAAGGAACCCTAGATTTGGCTATAGCTTATTCTGTTGACAAGGTCTGCAATCAGAGCCATCCCAACCAGATCCCTTACATTGTGACTTGGGTGGACTTGTTAGAAAATCTCCCTCTTTGGGTTATAAGATGTGGCTTCCCTACCAATAGCTCTCTAAAGGCTAGTTCTACTTTGCCCCCCCCCCACTTGCCCACGCTGGCTCTCCTATCTATTTCTAAATCTAAAAAGTTGTACCCTGTTCTTCAAGAGGAGTACAAAAGGATAGAAAACCCTCCTCCTTACACTCAGGGGGCTATGTGCCCCTCCGCCTCCGAGGCTCCTGAAGATCTCAATTCCCCTCCAGATGGGGACGTGCAGAGCCCACCCCACTTCCAGACTGGGATGTGCTATAGGCCTTTGCCCCCTGATGCAGGAGCCTCATCTGCTCAGTCCTCTGTCGGTCACCGCCTGCCTTTTAACTCTTAGGGAAGTAACTAACACCTGCTAGAGGGAACAATAGGAGGTAAGCCAATCTGTACTTGTATATCTCCTTTCTCCACAACAGATCTATACAACTGGAAAACTCAGAATCCTCTTTTTTTCTGAAAATCCACAAGGGCTAATTGGCCTACTTAGTTCCATCTGTATCACTCATCGTCCCACTTGGGATGACTGTCATCAGATTTTGCAGGTTTTCACAGCAGAGGAAAGGACAAGGATATTGAGGGAGGCCACCCGATCCATCCTTGGAGCAGATGGTCTCCCCACCCAGAACCTGGCTGCCATCAAGGAGGTTTTCTCCTCCTCTTGACCCAGATGGGAACCCAACTCCCCAGAGGGGCGGGATCACCTTGCCAGGTACCACTCAGAGCAACAGCCCAGAAGCCAACCAAGTTCTCTAAGGTCAGTCAAACAATTCAGGAGCCAGATGAATCTCCGGCTGCATTTCTAGAAAGGCTCTATCAAACCTACCGCCTCTATTCTCCCATAGACCCAGAGGCACCCGAGAACAGAAGGACTTTAAACATTGCCTTCATTTCTCAATTGCCCCAGACATTAGAAGGAAACTACAAAAGCTGGAAGAGTTTGAAGGAAAGTTAATATCTGAAATAGTAAAGATAGCTCAAAGGGTTTATGCCAATAGGGATACCGGCTCAGGAGCAAGGCAAGGAGTTAGGCAAAGTCTTAGTAGCAGCTCTAGAAAGGGCTATCAGGCAGCCTAAAGTAAGAGAGATCTCCCGCTTCCTCCTCTAAGGACCAAGCTGAAAGACCCAGACTTAAAAAGACCCAGTGTGCCTACTGTAAAGAATAAGTACACTGGAAGAATGAATGCCCTAATCGCAAAAAAAAGGAAACAACATTGGCTGCCACCAAAGCATGACACGACCTCAGTTTCTCCCTTGACTCCCAGGAACCAATGGTCACTCTACAGGTAGAAGGGAAGTCTACTAACTTCATTGATAGACACTGGGACTGCCATCTCTGTACTTAAAGATCCCTTAGGAATCCCAGAGAACAAAAATCTAACTATCCAGGGTGCTACTGGAAAATATCAGAGTTACCCTCAGACCAGGGCCTGCATTACTAACCTGGCAGAGGGAACATTAACTCATTCATGCCTCTTGATACCGAACTGCCCCTACCCCCTTCTCGGATGGGATCTTTTGCATAAATTAAAAGCCACCATCACTTCTGCTGGCGATTCTGTGAATCTGGTCTTGAAACCCCCTACTGTTTCGATCACCTGCCTCTCTTTTAGTAATATTTTTTGCAAACAGATCAGGAACAGGTATAGGGGGGCTATAACCCTCTTCTTGAAAGATGGAAGACTGAAATCCCTGGCGTATGGGCAGAGACCAACCAATCTGCCTGGGTTAGCAAGGCATCAACCACATTTAGTGGCTCAGTTGCTCAGTACAACCACCCCTGTCAGGGGGAAACAATATCCCACCAGCCTGCGATCTAGAAAAGTAATTACTAAATATATAAACGCCTACTGTAAAGAATAAGTACACTGGAAGAATGAATGCCCTAATCGCAAAAAAAAGGAAACAACATTGGCTGCCACCAAAGCATGACACGACCTCAGTTTCTCCCTTGACTCCCAGGAACCAATGGTCACTCTACAGGTAGAAGGGAAGTCTACTAACTTCATTGATAGACACTGGGACTGCCATCTCTGTACTTAAAGATCCCTTAGGAATCCCAGAGAACAAAAATCTAACTATCCAGGGTGCTACTGGAAAATATCAGAGTTACCCTCAGACCAGGGCCTGCATTACTAACCTGGCAGAGGGAACATTAACTCATTCATGCCTCTTGATACCGAACTGCCCCTACCCCCTTCTCGGATGGGATCTTTTGCATAAATTAAAAGCCACCATCACTTCTGCTGGCGATTCTGTGAATCTGGTCTTGAAACCCCCTACTGTTTCGATCACCTGCCTCTCTTTTAGTAATATTTTTTGCAAACAGATCAGGAACAGGTATAGGGGGGCTATAACCCTCTTCTTGAAAGATGGAAGACTGAAATCCCTGGCGTATGGGCAGAGACCAACCAATCTGCCTGGGTTAGCAAGGCATCAACCACATTTAGTGGCTCAGTTGCTCAGTACAACCACCCCTGTCAGGGGGAAACAATATCCCACCAGCCTGCGATCTAGAAAAGTAATTACTAAATATATAAACAGGCTCCGAGAAGCAGGAATTCTCATCCCATGTCATTCCCCATGGAATATCCCTCTCCTACCAGTACCTAAACCTGGGACAACAGAATTCAGGCCTGTTCAGGACCTTAAAGAAGTCAACAAATGGGTTGAGGTTATTCACTTTACTGTGCCTAATCCTTACACTCTCCTCAGTGAACTGGGACTAGAAAGAAAGATTTATTCTGTGCTTGATTTAAAAGATGCCTTCTTCTCCCTCCTGATAGCAAAAATCAGCCAGCCCATCTTTGCTTTTGAATGGACTGACCCCAGTGGGTCCTACAATGAACAACTCACATGGATATGACTCCCACAGGGGTTCAAGAACTCCCCCACTCTGTTTGATAAAGCACTGAGGTGGAATCTGGTCACCTACAAAGCAGCACACCCAAAGGTAACTCTTCTATAGTACGTTGATGATCTCCTTCTGGCAGCAGATGACCCAAAGGACTGTGAACTGTCTTCAGAAGCATTATTGAGAGAGTTGGGCTTGCTGGGCTACGGGGTCAGGTGCAGATTTGCCTCCCCTCTGTCAATTACTTGTGGTATCAGATTCATGAAGGGAAGCACTCCTTCCGGCCTGATCATATCCGAGAGTTACTCAGCATACCCTCTCCCAAAAACTGGAAGCAAGTGAGGGAATTTTTGGGAGCTGCACGGTATTGCAGACTCTGGATTCCTGGCTCTGCAGAATTGGCTAAACTTCTCCAAGTTTGTTTGGGGAGAGCCAGAGGACCAAGCATTCCATCAACTTAAGGAGGCTTTAACACAGGTCCTGCTCTAGCCTTGCCTGATGTTACTAAACCTTTCCTGCTCTTTGTACACGGGAGCCAAGGAGTAGCTATGGGCTTTCTGATTCAGGCCCTGGGACCCTGGAAGAGACCAGTAGCCTACCTATCCAAGCATCTGGATTCTGTGGCCTTTGGCTGGCCCAATTGCTTGAGAGCTATAGCAGCCACCACCCTCCCGGTCAAGAAGGCCACCAAGCTCACCTTGGGTCAGAACGTCCAGATCACTGGACCCTCAATAACCCCATCGAAGCATTATTGCACTCCTCACCTGACCGGTGGGTTTCTAATGCCTGGATCATGCCGTACCAAGTGCTGTTACTTGACCCCTCTAGTATCACCTTTCTCAAATCTGAAGCCTTGAATCCAGCCACCTTCCTGCGGGATGAAAGTGTGGAGTCACCTGCACATGACTGCCTGAAAACAGTGACTACTCTTACCTGGGTACGGGAAGATCTGAGCACTCAACCTTTGCCCAAGGTGGATGCTGAATTGTTTACTGACAGTAGTAGCTATGTTAAGGAAGTGCTTGGTATGCAGGGGTGGCAGTTGTAACCCAGGACAAGGTCCTATGGGCTCAAGTCTTAGGACACGGTAAAGGCTGAGCTTATTGCCTTAACTCAGGCTCTCAGATGGGCAAAAGGAAAGACTGTCAATATTTACATGGATGGTCGTTATGCCTTTGCTACTGCACATGTGCATGGGGCCTATATAAGGAGAGAGGTTTGCTCACTTCCAATGGAAAACAAATAAAAAACAAAGAGGAGATTCTCACTCTCCCGGAAGCCATGTGGCTCCCCAAATGAGTGGCTCTTATACACTACAGAGGACACCAAAAAGAAAACTCGAGGGAGGCAAAAGGAAATGACCTTGTAGACAGGACCCCAAAGGAAGCTGCTAGATGACCTATGGAAGCCCTAAAGATCCTAACCACCCTGTCCAAGTTTCCCTCCTATCTGGCATCTGACATTAACACTATAAAAGACCTAAAGGGCCAAAAGGACAATAAAGGATGGTACCTAATGGAAAATGGGAGACCTATCCTACCAAGAGTCTTGGGAAGAGATTGGTTGCAACAGTTACATTCTGCTGCTCATATGGGAGCCACCAAAATGACTGAACTAACAAGGAGAGATCTGTACATCACTAATCTGAACCAGATGTTTCAGGACATTGTTAGGAAATGCCAGACTTGTGCTCAAACTAACCCCGCATCCAAATTCTGTTTTCCAAGATAAAGACTTTGAGGCCAAACACCTGGTGTGATATGGGAGATGGACTTCACTGAGATGACAGAAGGTGTTTACGGGTACAAATACCTACTTGTCCTAGTAGATACATTTTCAGGATGGGTCGAGGCATACCCCACAAGGTCTGAGGCCACCCAGGTGGTAGCTAAGAAGCTACTAAATGAGATTATTCCCCATTTCAGCATCCCTAAGGGTCTGGGGTCAGATAATGGACTGGCTTTCATAGCCCATGTTTCTAAATCTTTAGCTTCTGCTCTCCAGATTGACTGGAGATTACATTGTGTGTACCATCCACAAAGCTCAGGACAGGTAGAAAGAATGAATAGAACCTCAAAAGTAACATTAACTAAACTGATGGCAGAAACTCGTGGTAACAGGGTAAGTTTTCTTCCTTTTGCTCTACTCAGAGCATGATGCACACCCTATGTGAAAGGAATTACCCCTTTTGAAATCTTGTTTGGCCACCTGCCACCTCTAATCCCTCATTTAGGGGATGAACATCTGGCAGAGTTATATAACCAAGTTCTCTTAAAGACTTTACAGGCACTCCAAGCTGTCTTAGACCAAGTCCAGGGACGGGTAAGAGAAACTCATGAATCAGACCACCCCACCCATTGCTTTGGGCCAATTGGACTTAGACCTGGAGATTGGATCTGGGTCCCTAGGCATCAGACGCCCAACTTGGAGCCAAGGTAGACCAGACCTTATTCTGTCATTTTGCCCACTCCAACTGCTGTCAAAGTCTCAGGACGAGCCCACTGGATTCACCATTCTCAGGTCAAATGAGCCCATCCCGACCATATTCCCCAAAAATTGACTTTAAAGAGAACAACCAACCCATAAAGGTTCGATTGGTCTGAGGACCAACTGGAAGCTAGTCTTGATAATCCTGGTTGGATCAGAGGCTCATTACAGTGCACCTGTGCCTAATCCCCAACCCCTTCAAGCTGTGGTTACATCTTGGATACTAAATGGAACCCCAGATGGTAAAATTATTAGAAATTATACTCAGGTCCTACAGACAGATAGCTCCCCGCTTTTTCCTTTGACTTTTGTGACCTTTTGGAAAGTCTATGGGATAATGGATTAGATGGGAGGAAGCCCGCCCATGTTGACTGCTCAGATTATGGGTGTTATGCCCCCTGTGTTAGGACTCCCTAGCATCCTATCAAATTTATGTCTGTCCTGGATCAAATACCAAAGCACAATGTGGGGGAGCCCAGGATTACTTCTATAAGAACTGGGGTTGTGAGACCAGTGCCTCTTGGAGCCATAAAAATTCAAATGAAGACCTTATTGTTTTAACCAGGACCTCCCCCAGAGAAAAAGGAACAAATCCTCTTACTATCACCTTCACTGACAAAGGTAAACAACAAGATTGGAGGATAGGAAAGACCTAGGGACTTAGAATATATAAGTCTGGATGTGATGAAGGACTCCTATTCACCATACAAAAGTTCCTCAGTTGGCAAGTACCCCCTTTGCCTCTGGGACCAAACCCCCTTCTAATACCCCCAACCCCAAGGAGGAAGATTTAGAGGAAATATAGAGTCCTGCCCAAGCTGCTGGGGCTCCAGGTACCAGCCCCTGAAACCATAACTTCTCCTAACGAACCTAATAATAAGTTAGTACCTTTTAGCTCTACTGGACTTTTGGGAACTCTGTATTATACTTTCAAATTCTTCAACGCCTCCCATCCCACCTTAACTCGAAAGTGCTGGTTATGCTTGGACCCAAGGCCTCCCTACTATATTGGCTTAGTAACTATGGCTCTGGTTGAAGCAATACCCCTTAATTCCTCTAGATGTAAATGGGGCCATACTCGTAGACTCAAGTTAGGTGAGGTCCAGGGGAATGGACTCTGTTTTTATTGAATGGGATATCCCCTCGCATCTTCCCCATACGCAGGACTATGTAATTCCCACACCCGGATAAATGATAATACTGAAAGCTCTTACTTAATACCTCCTGAAAGCACATGGTTTCTCTGCTCTACTGGTCTGACTCCCTGCACTAGTGTACAGATAAAAACTGTAAGAAAAGATTTTTGTTTCCTAATCCATCTAGTGCCCCAACTGTATTATTACTCTCAGGAAGCCTGGGATGACCAGATTTCAGCTACTTCATTAGTAAGAAGACCCCGGGCCACTGCTGCAGCCTCTGTACTCCTCCCAATATTGGTGGACACAGGTATCTCAGGGGCAGCAGGTGTTGGTACAGCTGCTTTGGTCATTCACGATTACAGTTTTAAGGCCCTTAATGTCCATATTGATGATGACCTCTCAACCTTGGAAAATTCCTTCAAACATCTAGAATGCTCCCTGGACTCACTAGCTGAGGTGGCCCTACCAAACTGGAGGGGGCTAGATCTTTTGCTAATGCAACAAGGAGGACTATGTGTAGCACTAGGAGAACAATGTTGTTACTATGCCAATCATTCAGGTATAATTTGAGAAAGTTTGTCCCGAGTCAGAAAAAGACTCCAGGAAAGGGCGAGGGTGAGAGAAAATACTGATAATTGGTATGAAGCTATGTTCTCTTGGTTCCCCTGGTTAACTACACTGTTAAGTGTGATTGCAGTACCACTACTATTAATCATACTTGCTCTCACCTGTGGACAATGCCTTCTTAATGCCTTAGTAAAATTTGTTAATCAAAGAATACAGCCTGTAAAACTTATGGTCCTATGCAACCAGTATGACCAGTTAGTGTCCATAGAGGATGCTGAGGACAAGGTATAACTCCACTGGTCTTGTCAAAGAATTGACTTTACTGTCAAAAGGATTGGGGAATGAAATGCCTCAGAAACCTAGCCTAAGTTCCTCCATCTTTGGCTACCAGCAACCATTGCCCTACTTTGGTTAACTACTTAGAAGAGAAACGGGCACATAAGTTCTAAGAAATGGCTTAACCACAAACCACCAAATGTTCCAGTCTAGGGCATTTAACACCTGGCTAACACCCTGTTCTGCTTCTGTCAAAACCGCTTGCTTGCCTTCTCTGGATACAGTAACATGATTAGTAAATTTGAGTTTTACTGTGTTTTAGGGACAGATATGTTTGAACAATGCTTTGTAAACATTAAAAAAAAGCCCTTGTTTGAGAGAATCGGAGCTTTTTGTCTGCTCCCGAGTCAGGCAGCCCAGCTGTTATAAATTACCTTGCTGCTTTTGAACTAAGTGGTGTTGGAGACTTTGTTTAGGCCTGTAACAGCAATGACCAAGGAGTGTTTTTTTTTCTTTTTTTTAGAAAACTGTTTACTAAAAACAGAGGACTAGAAGTCATCTAAAATATTCAAGTCATATTAAATGCACAACTGAGACTCAAAATTGCCATTTAGCATGCTCTGGGTCACAGGATATAAAAGTAACTTCCTCTATGGAATGTTAAAACGATGCCCAAGACAGTCACAGCCTCCTATGAGTCAATATCCCACTATTTTCTGGTTGTACAAAACTAAACAACCAGCAAATGATGTCACCTCTTAAAAAAATCATTTACATTTAAAAAATGGTATGAGGTGGGATTTTCCCCTCCAAAAATGTTTCTAGAACTACTAAAAACTTGCGTTTACAAAATAGCTGATAAAATATTCCTCTGGATTGTACAAGAAGGGTTGCGGGGAGACTGACGGACAAGATGTGGATGAGCCGGATGTGGCGTCTTTCTCTTCTCCTTCATCTGAGGCCGGGCTCTCCGTTTTCTCTGGGCAAGTCTTCTTTCATCTCCTGGTTGGCTACTTTCACCCACTTTCCCTTTGCTCCCCTTTTTCCTTTTGTCTACACTTTTTGCCAAAGATTTATCCTTTCCTGTGGCTTTTTTGGCTTGGATTCCACTTTGGCAGGAGCAGATTGGCGAGGTTGTTGGTCAATCTGCTCTTGGGTTCCTCCTTGGCCTGCTGCCTCCGAGCTGACCTTCCTCTTGGCAATTGTGGTGGCCGCCAAGAATTTCTTTTAAGTAATTTTTTCCAAGGAGTAAATATAACACATATGTTTTACTTGGATTTAGTTTACATAACATCAATCAAATCACTATTTCAATTCATTTCGGTGGTTTATTACATGCATTTACTTGTTCCCTTTGTTGGATTATTCTCAAAAATTGGGTTAATGTTAATTCTAGAAAAAATATTTTGTTATCAAATTGAGTAATAAATTATCATGTATATCGGTACACTCATATTTCAACCTGAAAATTGCTTTTACGGGGACTAGTTGAAAATGTGCTGTACATTTTCCTCCTTTTCCAAAAAGAACTGAAGTAGAAAGAATTAACTTTATTTGCTACACATGAGTGGGGTTTTAACCCAACGAGGAAGAGACTAATGGACTTTATGACACAGAAACCTAGGATAGCAGCTTAGAGAGGGGAATACATCCCACTACCAATGATCACCGCAGTTCCCTGGCCAAGTGGTTTCCCCACAGTACTGGAGGTGAGTGGAAGAGGATAGTCTCTCAATAGGCAAATGGAATCCTAACAGCAAGAGATAAATGCCTGGGGCCAATTTCAATACCTTTCTGAAATACACACCAAGGATTTTCCCCAGGTAAATAATTTGTATTAACTCCCTAACAATGCCTTGTTTCCAGGCTGTTGCAGTGCAAGTAGCATCTCTAGAGGCAGAATTTTGCCAGATGCCATTGAGTCTGTTCTGTTCTGCTTTGGGGTCTAAAAGCACCTAGTCAGACACAGGAAAAGTACAGGCACTGAAATGCACATGATGCAAAAATATTCTTATGAACCTGGGAAGTGGCACATCCCTTTGATCCTAGTATGTAGGAAACAGAGGTTAATCTCTGTAAGATAGAGGCCAACCTGGTCTATATAGAGTGTTCCAGGTCAGCTGGGGTTACAAGAAAACCCTGACTCAAAAAACAAAACAAAAGTCAAAATGGAAAACAAAACAAATGAACAAAAAACATTCTTATGATGCTGTATTCTCTGTCTGTTGCACACAGTTTCCATGATCTCATAGTTACCTTCTTAGATCTTGTGAAGAAGGTATTTTTACATGAGTAGTTATGTAGATTGGTGTTTTTGTAGGGTTACAAACACTGGTGAGTCTTAGTTTATCATATTATTATGCCTGTTTTAGCTCCGTGTAGCATGTGGGAAAATAAGATGGAATAAGTAGTATGAAGTGTGTTTAGATGCCAGTTTAAATATAGTAGGCCCAAAAAAACATACAATGATCATTTACTAGACCTAAATACAGTCAGGGCATGAGCTGTGTGGATATCGATGGAAGAGAATTCAAGGTTGAAAGCAAGCATTACTTACTTAGAACTTAGAAGAGCAAAAATATGCCAGTGTGATTAAGATATAGTAAGCAGTTAAATGAAAAGAAATGCAAGTATAGTTTACATAGATAGCAATAAAGTAGACAAAACCAAGAAAGGAATGTGGAATTCTAGGCAAAATCCACAGAGCAACTGCAGTAATGGCAGTGATATAAATAATTAGACCTAAGGGAGGATGTGGATTAATATGTAAATTTGGATTCAAAACTGTCAATGAAATTAAACCATGGTGGGAAAGGCAAGGTGAAAAGAATAAAAGTTGTCAAAGGTGTTGTCATATAGGGGTAAAATCAGATATTTTTTTTCCAGAAAAATAGGAGTTCGGTTACGTTTACAGCCAGAGCTGAATTTTAAACTTATTGATATATAAATCTGCCTCACAGTTACCAGATGGTACAGTTCCTCTCTTTTATCTACTTATGCATGCGGAAGTAGCAAGAAAAAAGTAAAGAATCTGTGCCAGGATGTTTCTTCTTTCAAGATATTTATCCCATACTATTTCAATCTCTGTGAGTTAAATGGCTGCTCAATGACTGCTCACATGTTAAAGACTCCTGAGGCTTCGACATAAGGTCGGGAGAAAGATAATAGTTAAAGAAAATCTCATGGGATATGACTATAGCATTTCCTCTTGAATGTGTAAGTATATTTGATTTCCTCTTATTCCATTCTCATGTAACATAGTATGTATTCACATTTAGTCATGATATTTAAGTATCTTCAAATTTACCTGGTAGCTTTAAATCATATGATTTCTGTTATTATTTCAAGTAAAAGAGTAAATATCACTGACACACTTCATCTATGCAAGAGTTTACTGTATTTTAAGAAATATACACTAAACTTGTACTGTGCTATAGAGAATCAAGACCTAAGTATCATTTGGTGTTTGTTAGAGATTAAGTAGTATTTAAAGAAATGTATTAAGACTGACAATTTCATTAGGATGGCCAATTTTATGTATCAATATGAGAAAGCCAGCACTTCCATCACTGCCATGCGATCCCTAGATACTTGCTTAAATATCATTGTGGTTATGCCTATCAGAGTGTACTTGTAGAGGTCACTTCTCACAATGACAGACTTGGTAAAGTTAGCTGTCTTGACCAATATCTCATTGCAGATAGGCTTCACTTGAAACTGACTAGAACACAGAAAGTTGAGAAAAAGTTCCATTAACTCTCTTCCTGACTTCCTCTTTGAGCTAGGATATTTTTCTTTTCCTGTCCTCACACTTGGTCTGTAGCTAAATCATTTACAATTCAAAGCATCGTGATTCTTCTCATCTTCCACAATAACTATGTGAGGTAGTTCCTCATAATAAATTTATGTATTTGCCTTTATATAAGTATCTGGTATGCAAATATATAATGGTATGTCAATATATAATCTATTTGTATTTTGCTATATATATAGATATGATGTATATATATATATATATATTAGAATGCACAAGTGCAGAATGAATAATGAAAATATACTATATAGTATGCACACCAATCTCTCTTTTCATACAAATGATATTTCCATATCTATGTGTGTATGATTCATTTATTCATAGGTTTTCATGATTTTAAAGACAGCTACAAATGAATATCCTCGACTTTCTTATTTCGTACTTTCCCTTGAAATAAAATCCTAGAAATAATATTTTCTGGTGAAAACTATAAATCTTGAAATACTGGCAGAACTACTTCAATATTGGGATATATTGGCAAACTTTTCTCCAGAAAGATCATACCAATTTACAATCTGGATAGCAGTGTATCAAACTGGCTGTTTCTTCACAGTTTCATCAGCACATTTTGTTTACATTTGAAACTCTGTCAATATATTAATTGAAAAGAAACATTGCATTTGTCTCTTTAGGCATAATTCATATTTATTACCTATTAAAAAGAGCATTTTGTAACTTTCTGTTTATTTTCTTTATGTATTTGTACCATAAACTACTGTTCCAACTGAAATATGACACATTTAATTCCACTCCAAAGGCAGAATTGATATAGTTTTATTACCTCCCTTCACTTCATTATACATTTGTAAATTAGGGAGCATTAAACCAAGAACTTATTGATATATTAGCTTTCTATGCTATCTGAAATTTTAAAAACAAATGTTTAAATAAAATAAAAATGTAATAAAATGAAACATGAAATAAGTTAAGGAAAATTTGTTTAGAATTTTTCCTCATTTCATGGAAAGACCTTGCATATTCTACTCGCTGTCATTCCTAATGCTTTGACTATCATTTAGCTTATGGTATGTGGACAATAAACAATGTTCTAAAACTTTTATGTGTATAAATGAATCTTCATTATTTGTTGGCTTGATTAAACTGGTTGATCATAGTGACAGATTACATTGGAAAATGAGCAAAGTGAAAGGAACAAATTTTCCTTTTCTTTGAATGTATTGACATGTTTTAATAGATATGCTAGGTAAATAGTTTGATATATTGTTCCAGAATGCAGAAGAGGTATCTATGCTGGGGTTAATTTTTGAGTTATCTACATGTATGAAGTAATAAGGTTATACATATAAATGGAAATATATTTTATAAGGACAGATACTATAAAATGTGAAAGACACTAGACCAACTTTTGAATAGCTCCAAGTTTATAATGTCGAACTTTCCACAGTGACACATAAAAACAGTGATAGGAGAAAGGCAAGACAATTTGATAGAAAACAGAAAATGTGAGTTTGGAATAGTGAAATATAACCCTGATTTTAAGAGTAGGTGGATTTATTTCTTATTGTTTTTAATTTAATGAATAATAATTAAAGTTTTTCTTAATTACCATAGAATTTCTACTTTCATAAATGTTTTCTAATATTAAGCATACTAATAAGAAAATTACTTTCCTGTTTAAGCAGATTCTATCAGTTATATATTCATGATATAAAAATTAATAAATTAATGGCTTAATAAAATATAATGGTTTTCTTGCACACCTAAAAGAAAGAAGTGTAGAAAGCAATATAAAATACTCTAAATTTCTTCAGGACAGTTCTGTATTATATCTATTTACTTGCATGTTCTATCTTCCAAGGTTTAAATGTATTCTTTAGCTATGACTTCTTCCTCTATCTTCACATTCAATAGCTTAGTAGCTTCGCTGTTTACATACATATTCATTCTTCTCTATAAGAATCCCTGTGATTACTTCCATATTGCAAAGATAGGTCAAAATGCTCTCCTTATTTCATATACTTAGTAATATGTGCAAATTTTTTTACTGTATAAAGTAATATGTGCACAAGTTGTAGAAATGAGGACTTGTAATTTCACACCACAGTGCTCTATTTCAAACACTGTACTAGCACGTGATAGAGTCAAATTTTGGAAAAATCCAACGTTGTTTTTGTTACTACGTGTAGGAAACCAGGATGCCAGGCCATAGGGTGAGGTGAGCCTAAAACTTATAGGTCCAGGCTGCATTCTCTGCTAAAAGGGAGGGGCACTGAAAACAGTGGCTCTGATAATCCCTGCCTTGCAGAACACTGTTGGACTGGCAGGAGAAAGAGTCCTGGTCATTAGTGCAGACTCCTTGCTCTGTGGGAAAGTGTCTTGGTCAACAGCCCTTAGCTCATGTCCCTGTCCTGAGCAAATAACTCAGCTAACCTTGGCTGAGAGGTTAGGCCAGGTTAAAGGTTTACTCCTGAGCTAAAAGCTAAAAGTTTACCATGCTTTTAGCTCTAAGAAAGAAAACATGTGGCCAATAAATTACTTGATAAACACTGATAACCTTGAGTAAAAGTTTAAGCATTCTTCTGGCACCAATGAACAGATTATGTGTCCTGTTTTTTTTTTTTTTTTTTCAAATGTCCTGTTTCTTTGTACCCTAAATCTTTGTATGTGACTGTCATATCCCACGTGACTGCTAGTTCCTTGGGATTTGTAAAAACCATATGAATTCTAAAATAAATCGTCCTGTTGGGAAGACACAGGTCCCAGAGTTTGACTCTGTCGCCGATCAGGCCCTCTGCCCCGAAGCCAGCAGGCCCCCCGCTAAGCAAAGCAAACCTGAGTCCCCACAACTACGAGTCAGTTCTTCACCAGAAAAAAAGAGTGCATAATAACAGTTTAATATTAGTTAGGAAATTGTGGGCTGGAGAGACGACTCAGCGGTTAAGAATGCCGGTTGTTCTTGCAGAAGACCAGGGTTCGAATCCCAGCACCCTCATGGCAGCTAACAACTGTCTGTAACTCCAGTTCCAGGGGATCCAATAGCCTCTTCTGTCCTCTGCAGGCATTGTGTGACATAGGTGCACTTACGTTTATGCAGGCAATACACTCATACACACAAAATAAAAATAATAAATAAAATATTAGTTATGAAATTATGTAAGTAGCATTATGGGATGATATAGAAGAAGATTGCATATATAAGAATGAAGAATTAGAACTAGAATTGGAATTCTAGGAAACAGTTAAAATTTGAAAAAAGGTTTTTAATTCATGTAACATGGGAGAAAATAAATGATTGAGAATTGAATTCACACAATTCTTGGGCAAAAGGCTTGAGAGAAATAATAAAAAAAGAGCTAAATGAATCTCAGAACTTATTGAGCTCAATTCAAGGGTATATTTCATGAACAGAACCTTGAGAATGAATAGATTTGGTGTAACTAGCAATGACTTCAGATTTATTCATGCTACATTTGTAATGCTACCAAAATAAAATCATAACAATAAGGCTGGAGAGATGGCTCAGCCATTAAGAGCACTGACTGCTCTTGCATAGGGCTCTGGTTCGATACCCAGCACCCACGTGGTGGCTAACAACTATCCTCAACTCTAGTTCCAGAGGATCTGAAGCCTTATTCTGACCTCTGTGGCATTACATGGATGCACTTACAAACATGCAGGTAACAAGCTCATACACAGAAAGTAAATATAATAAATAAAATATTTTTAAATAATAACAGCATTCAACATAACATTGAAAATGATGATCTGGAACACAGGAAATGTTCTCATCTCAAAAGGGATATTAATGTCATGGGGCCTGGCAAGATAGGTCAACAGATAAAGACATTTGATGACCTGAGTTTGATCCCCAGAACCCATATGGTGGAAGGAGATAACCAACTCCTAAGGTGTCCGCTGACCTCCATATACACACTATGGCACATATGCATGTGTACATGTATGCATACACACACACATACACAACAAATAAGTAAAAGTTTAAAAAGGTTTTGAAGTCTTACACTTAGAAATAATAAATGAAATGATCTATGAAGAAAGCCACTGAAGAAGGAAGTAAATTAGTTTGACAGTAATTGATATTAATTTCCTTATAAATTATAAACATTATACAAATGTAGAATTATCAATTCCCAATAGTAGGTAACAATATAAACAAAATAGAAGACCATTTATGTGTTGGGAAGAATACCTATAAATTATTTCAGAAAGAGTTATTTTGACTTCATAAATAATACTATGCGGGAAGGAATTAAATTAAGATGTAATACAAGATGCTTGTGAAACAAGAAAGTTCTCTCTTTTTAAAAATATTTTACTTATTATTTTTATTTTATGTGTATGAGTGTATTGCCTGCATGTATGTGAGTGCACCAGGGTTGTGCAATGCGACAGCAGTCAGAAGAGGACTTCGGATTCCCCTGGAAGTGGAGTTAAGGACGGTTTGTAGCTGCATTGTGGGTGCTAGGAATCGAACCTGGATCCTCTGCAAGAACAGTCAGTGCTTTTAACTGATGAGCAATCTCTCCAGCCCCAGGAGGGCTCTCTTATTAAGGTTAAAGCTAAGAAAATGCACAATGCAAGGAATGTACTCTCTTTTGGAGCTATAAACCAGAGAATTCCTGTAGACACTCAAATAACACTGGCTATTGGCACTGATTTTGATTACCCTCCAGAACTTGGTAAGATCCTATTAGTAAAGACAATAAATATGTAAGTCAGGACAAAGAAGAAGAAATCAAAATGGTACTGACATCAAAACTTCATCACTTCTGGCTAGCTTACATAGTTCTAGAGGGTGCTTTGCATGCTACTGGAAGAGAAAAATAGCCATAAACCTTACCCAGTTGTGAATCCTGAAAGCAACATACTGATTTGGCAAGATCTACCCATTGGGCAAATAGTGGTATAATTGTTCTGAGAATAACCTAACATATTCTGATTGAACTTAAGAATCACTTCACAAGATAGAGCCCATAAGTGGCACTGTTATCAAGGCCAAGAACCTGTGGCTAGATAGATCACAGGTCACAGTGAAGAACCCACTACTATTATGTTGCCAAATGGACACAGTGTAAAACTGTCTCCCAATGATTTATCATTATACATAGATTAATGTATCTCTCAACTCTCACCAGAGAAAATACTTTTTGCAGCAGATGGATGTGAATGCAGAAACCCTGAACTGGTGAACATGCAGATAATAAGAGATGGTAGAATATTCAACATTAAATGGGACATCTATAATCACACTTTTCCCCCAAAGTCTTAGGGAAGATTGCAGAAGATAAAGTGCCATAGTGAAAGAGAAAGAGGTGGTGTAGGAATACAAGGAAACTCTTCTGGACACAAAAGATCAGTTGCACATATGATCCCATGGCAGTTGTGATGGTATGCATATGACCTGTGTAAAACTAAACCAGAAAAAGAAAACAGTTTGGAACAGCATTAGGTGAGAAACTATTGGCAATTGATAGCTGCTGCGAGAGGGAAAGTCAGTTTTCTTTAAGGGTGTGACACTGGATAGGTTAGCCATGCTCCAGGAGTTGGATCCCCATGCAAGATATTTGAGGGAACACAAATTGGACTCCGCTGGCCTTAAGACAACAGAATACAAGAAGTGGTGAGGGTTTTGGAGGTGGTAGATGATCTGAGACTACATGAGGGTCTGAATATAATCAAACACTTTGCATGAAATTCTCAGAAAATCATTAAAGATATTACTGTAAAAATATGAAACACATGACCATTTTCTCCTCAAAATACACACTTATACCCAAGCATACAATACACTAGATATATTTCTTCATTGCTTCCTACTGATGGGTGAAGACACCACCCAATGTTAAATTTTAATCTGGGACACTTATGAATATCCATGGAGACTACAGTTACACAAATATCTTTTCCAATTCTACAGTGATTGGAATTTTAAAATTAGTGGCACTCAGCTGTGTTAGCTTTTTAAACATATGTATTTTGGTCTTCATCAATCAGCTCTCTATTTGCTTTTACTTTATCCAGATTGCTTCACGGCTGAAAAGAAAGTTACTATAAGTAACATAATTCTCAGTTGCATCAGTTTGATATATTTTGATCTGGATACATAACTCTGTTAGTACTTGAAGAAACTGGTTTCTAAGAAACATTTCCTATGCATCCTGAGTTTTTTCAGAGCACCTGGAGGAAATTGGTTTCTCTGTAGAAAATGAAGTGAAGATTTTGATTACTGATATCATCCCTTGTTAATTATTTCAGAATCTGCCAGTGTTATGTCATTGAAACTTTCGAATATATAAAACTTGAATATGAAGAAATATTTTATTTAACCTTGATTTTATGAAAACATATGTATGTTTATAGTTTAAAGGTGTTTTAGCTGAATGAAGTATTGGAATTGGGTTATGTTGTTTAGTACAATTGTTTATTGTGGTGCATTTTTACATGATAAATATTTATCAATAACAGTGTGGATAAATAAAATACTGACAGCAAAGATTTTACATTTTTCTAAAGTCATAGAAGTACACGTCAATTTTTCCTGGAAGCCTGTGCATTTCCTTACTGATATAACATGGAAACATACTGGAGCATGTTGTAAACATTTGTTAGAACATAGAGCTCAAATAATAATCTGACTTTGCCTTGTGTTGTGATTTTCCTATCTGACACTTAAATAATTCATAATTGCCAACCTTCTCCAGGATTGTGACGTTAGGCAATTCAGCTATGATTATCCCTATTAATAGAGGATGCAGCTGTCACAGAGTGAGACTGAAGTATTTATGTAATCTATTGAACATTTTTATTACGATGCTAAGAGGTTGTTTGCAGCAAGAGGAATAAGGATGGACTATCCATCAAATACCGTACTGAAATCATCTTAACCTAACAACTGAAATAGGGCAAAATAATAACAAAATCTTGAAATAAGAAATAAAATTATCTTTGCGTATCACATTATTCTGAACATAGACAATGTTAAGACAGCTGAAGAAACTATTAGGAATAATTATTGAATTAAGGCAAATTAAACAATATGACAGTAACCACTATTTATTGAAAAGCCCATTTATGTTCCTGTGTATTATAAAAATTAGAAATAGTAATACTATTTAAAAATAGTTTAAAACAGTAACAAAATATGTAAGAATCCTGTAAATTAGAATAAAAGACCCCTGCGCAAAAGAGAACTTTTAAAATTATCAATATAAGTGTACAAGATATGTATAAAACTGAGGTTGCATTATTAATATTCTTGAAATTTTCTCCAGATTGCTATATCAATTGCACACAAAACTAATAAAATGACTTGAATTTTTCAGGGAAAGAGTTAACATGATGATTGGAAGAATTTATATGAAAATATCTTAACATTAAAATAGTTGAAATAGGTGTTGGGGATTTAGCTCAGTGATAGTGCACTTGCCCAGCAAGCGCAAGGCCCTGAGTTTGGTCCTCAGCTCTGAAAAAAAAAAAAAGTTGAAATAATCAAGAGATAGAACATGCTCAGCAAACTTATGCTATTATAATACAAAGATGATATATGTTTTCCTTCGAGCTTGCCAAAATGAGGAGCTTTTCATGCACTGCTTACCAAAACTTAGTTATTTAAAGAATGATATCACTAAGTTGGCAGAAAGATGGGAGGTTTTCATGTTTCGAACATGCATAGTTGTCCCCAAACCAAATAATATTTGCTATCCACAAACCAAATAATATTTAACATCCTAAAAGGCTCATTTTAAAATCTAAATCCACCAAATTGTATTGTGTGAAAACAGCAAAAACTCACTAAAAATATGCAGCCATGTGGTAGATTAGAAAAGTAGAAAATATACATGCCAAAATTATTCTGGTAAGCTCTGATCATCATGAGTGCTATCCCTATAGAAAGTTAGGAGTATAGAAGGAAAAATGAAGCTATCAGTGTCAGCAGAAGCATGGAAACTATTATGATCCCAACTAACCTGCTCTGCTGAGGATATTGGTAACTCTGACCACTAAGCTAATCAATAATCATTCCTGAGCAAGAATAGCAGCAACTTAGTAGTAGGTAAATATAACTTTGGTATAAAGGCTAAAAGAAAAAAAATTAAACAATAGTAAGTACAATTTAAAATTTTTAATTTTGATAAGACAAACTTAGAATTTGGGATTAGAGTAATTTAAAACCATAATCCTGGAATACCGTGTAATGTATGAAATGAACGTTTCAATAGACCAGAAAAAATGCAGAACTAATTAGACAAAATAAACGTAAAGAACCTGTATTTGGAAACACATAATTTGCAAGTATACAGTGATAGAAAAAAACTGAGTGAAGAAGGATAAAGTTTATAAAATGTTTACATGACTTGAAGAGAAAATTTCAGTATAAGAGATCAGTAAGATGAGAAGAAATGGTCCAAAAACTTAGTTAAAACATAATTGAAAATTTCAAAAATAGGAAATGATAAATAGTATAGTTAAATATCTACAAAAGGACAAAATTCAAACAAAACTATGTACTAAAAATTAATGAAATATGCTAAATGAATATATACCAAAAATAAATGAATGCACAAAAGTACCAAATTAGGGGGGAAAGAAGTAAATCATACATCAACAAGATAATTAGTAAATTAATATTAAAATGTTAAAACAATAGTAGCTACAGTTTCAAAAGACTGAACTTGAGCTGTGAAAACAAAATTTGGTAGTGGAATAAAATGAAGAACAAAAATTTAAGACGTAAGGGTTATAAACATAAAGTAGCCTACTATAAATTCAAGATATTTTATGTCTCAGGCCAATCACAAAATACAAGACAACAAAACAAAACAAAAACAAGCAAACAAAGCAACACCACTAAAGTAGAGGATAAAAACCTAAAATTGGGGCTGAAGAAGATGACTTAGTTGTCAACACCACTTGAGGCTCTTCTTGGGGACCCAGGTTCAGGTCCCAGCACCCATATCAGACAGCTCACAAACACCTGCATCTACAATTCCAGGATCTCGGAACTTACAGCAATGGTGAAAACATACACAAGACCCATGCAAATTCAATCAGACAAAAACCCATCATAGAACTGGGGATATGTGTAAGATGCTCCAGCCTTTGTCAAAGAACTATTGACAACTGATTATTGGTGAATGAAAGAGAATTGATCTTCTTTAAGGAAGTGACTCTAGATAGGCTAACTAGATTCCAGTGAATGAACTTGCATTATATCATATTTACGTTAGAGGAAGCGTAATTCTCTGAAGACATCTGGGCACAAAAACTTGACTCAATAGATGTATTAGTCACTTTTCTGTTGCTGTGATAGAAACACTGACCCAAGCAATTTATAGCAGGAAGGGTTTATTTGAGCTTATAGTTCTAGAGGAATTACAGTCCCTCATGGCAGGGAAGCATGATGGCTGGAGGTGGATGGAGCAGGAGCAACAGAAGTGAACCTCTCACATCATCACACAGGCACAGGAAGCAAGACAGCGACTGGAGATCTGGCAAGGTTTTTGAACTCTCTAAGCCCACCCCCAGTGACATGCTTCCTCCAGGATGGCCACACCTTCTGAAACCTCCCAAAACAGCACCATCATGTGGGGAAAAAAATGTCCAAATACTTGGAGCCTTTGGGGGACATTTTCATTCAAGCTATCACCCAATAGACCTTAATATATATGACAGAATGCATGAAATCCAGTGGGTGAGGGCCTATGGCAAGTGTGGATGGGGGAGGCGGTCTAAATAGAATTAAGATGTGTGAAATTCACAAAAATTTGATAAAAATATACATTGAGAGAAATATGGAAATAATTTTATACATCGAAATAAAAATGTCAAAGAACATAATTATATTCAAAAGAACAGAAACTACTAATAACATGATATTGAATGAGAGTGACTTTTTGGTAAAGGACACATGCAGATCATTGGGTTCTGAGTTACATTTAGGAGTATGAAATTTGATATATTTTTACAAAGTGTAGTGACTTTGGAAAACAGTAATATACAGTATATTTCAAAAAGCTAAAAGACCACACAAATCGAATTCAGTGGGAAATATAAGGAACATTAAGGTGTGTGGGTAAGGAGGTGGAAGCGGGTATGACAGTAGGTGGGGGAGGCGGGAATATGATCAACATATACTGTATGAAACTCAAAGAATTAATAAAGTGAGAAGAAAGCATTTTTAACAATTACATTATAAAGCAATAATAGATATTTGAAGAGAAGTATGCTTCCTCTAACTTAAATATGGTATAATGCATGTAGATTATACATGTATAATAACAATAAATTTTGTCATTGATATTTATAAAATTTATAAATGAAGTTTTTATCACCTGAAATAAATTAATGCAAAAACTACTAAAATTGAGAGGAGGGCCTGGGATAAGCTAGGAGAATTATGGCAACTACTTTTATGGACTTAACATAGATATTAGGGTCATGGTATGTTTGGATTGTTCAGCTTTTTTGCCTGATAGCTGTTTAGTGAGTGACTGTCATGCTCCTGTTTATTTTAAATAGAAACACTCTCTCTTGGAGAAAATAGGTAGGTTTATTAAGATTCAGGAAGCTCCTAAAATTCATGATATTCACAAGGCCTCACCCTAAGGTTATATAAGCAATAACACTGCCCAGAAAGAGGAGGTCCTCCTAACGTCCAAGCTTCTTGCACATTGTGGAGGGAATTCTGTTTCTATGAATCACCACCCACCACCATACTTGCAGGCATGGCCTTTTTGGTGATGGAACAGATTTGAGTCATTCACTCTCTTGCAAGTAAACCTTCAGCAATAACACTGCCCAGAAAGAGGAGGTCCTCCTAACATCCAAGCTTCTTGCACATTGTGGAGGGAATTCTGTTTCTATGAATCACCACCCCCCACCATACTTGCAGGCATGGCCTTTTTGGTGATGGAACAGATTTGAGTCATTCACTCTCTTGCAAGTAAACCTTCAGCCATTTCCTTGTAAGTAGCATTAATAAACTCTGGTTCACTAAGCAGCAATTCAGTACAATGGTTTCTTTCATCTGTCCTCTGTGCCTTCTGGGGGTGCATAGACATTTGTTCATTTAGCCCTAGGAAAAGTCAAACCATATCTTTAGTGCCTGGGCAGTGTCAACAGAACCAAACATGATTTGAAGTAGAATGAACACATGTACCTGCGATGGTGCTGAGATATGCCACTGAGGCTGACTCATGTGTGTGTGTGTGTGTGTGTGTGTGTGTGTGTGTGTGTGTGTGTTTCTGTGAAGTGTTGTGGGGGCAATCCTGATATGACTATCTTGTTGTGGTATGGGATGGCATAATTCCTTACTGTAGTGGTGTTTGCATGCTCCCTGTGATGGATAATAGGATATGCGTCTAAGGCCAAGCTATTGGAGAATGGAGCATCCTTGGGGCAAAGCCTATGAGAGTTTCCCTTAAGTTGGTATTTGGTAGTTTTGTCTCTTTGATGAATGAGATTCACGATGCAGTTATGGGGATAGCCTCCAAACCATTAATGAATTAAATATTATATTGTAAACCTTGAAAGAAATATGTGCAGAATGGGATTATAAGCAGGCTGTTGAAATATAACCTTTGTTGTTGTTTTTTGGAGTTTTTTGTTTGTTTGTTTGTTTGTTTTTGACAGGGTTTCCCTAATCTCAGTCCTCATGGAAGTTACTGTTTGTACCAGGCTGGCCTTGATCTCAATGAGATCTGCCTGCCTCTGTCTCCTGAGCATGGAGATTATGAAAGTATACCTTTTGCTTTGGACAATAAAGCACACAGTTTAGGCTTAGTTGTTTGACAGAAAGAAATATCTTGGGTAAGGAAAGAATTGAATTGGAAAAAGACTTGACTTGTAGATGATACTTATTTCTTGAGTCTAAGATTTGATAAGGAAAGTGGTGAAATGAGAGAATAAAATGATAGTATTGACCTGCCATTTTTAGCAACGTATTGATGGAATGTAAGGGAAAAAAAGAGTACAAATTAGATCTGTGCTAAAGAGCTGCTCCTGGTATCAAAAACCTTAGAATTCATGGGAAGAATGAGACAGTTAAGAGAAAGAGAGCAAGAAGTGATAGAAGACAGCCCTCTGGTCCGATATTTAATAGAGAGAAAGGTAAATGCATGATTCAACATGCAAATTGGGGCCCGGTAAAAGCCCCACTGCAAAAATCTGATCAACAAGGTATACTCAGGACCTTCTGATCTGCTTGATTTGGGACTTTTAAACAAATTAATGAAAAAGTCTGTCACAGCCTTGCTTGTGAAGATGTGAGAGATCATATTAGAGAGGCGCTGTCTGAATGCTATGTAGCAGAGGCAGAGGATTATAAGAACCCATTACTCAATGAAACAAAGGCTGCAGAACCTAAGGCAATTGAAAGGAATCAACCCTTGATCGACTGGCAAGCCAATAGGAACATTTAATTATCACGCTGATTTCCCAATGAATGTAAGGGAGTATTACTGAGAAAACTGAGCATGAGATAGGGTGATTTGATGCCCAGTTCACCAGGACAGATAGGACTGTACTCATATGAATGTTAAAAAACTCAAGGAAATATTAGGCTTGTCCTAGGGGCAGTGGTTTTTCCCCTAGAATATGTAGTCTAAAGTATATTGTGGGTAAACATTGCTCAGCCCAAAATCCTTTCAGCAGTGAAGTGTAGCTAATGAAATGGCAAAGGCCATAGTGCTAGCTCAGAGTCTGTCAGAAATGATGTGCCATTTCCAGAGGTAGGTGGGAAAAACTACAGTTTAGCCCTGACCTTGAACTTAAACCAGCACCGCGACTGACAATTTGGTTGGTGCAGAATTGCACTTACCTTGTGTCAGCAGAGTACCCCAAGCATGAGAAGGCAAGATGACTCATGGAATTTGTCTATGGATTGTTGAGGGCTATATGGAATGACATTCTCCATCTATGCCATCATATTCTACAGTGCTTTTTTTGATTAAACAACTGATAGAAGAGATGAGATCTATTCATGACATATTGTAGCCCACTCAATTTTATTTAATAGTATCTCTTTACAAATCCAAGGCATTTATTTGGAATGGATGGTGGTGGACCTTCGGTGGTCCTATATTACATTAAACAATACTAAAGTTTGACTGTCTTGTACATTTGCAAAATTATCTTAAGAATCATAAAGACAGCAGTTAAAGATTTCAAAGGAAGACCCCTTCATGAATAAGCAATAACAATTCCAGGACCCATGAGATGTTGGATTAAAACTCCCTTTTGAAAAGGGAATGCCTATTATGTGCCACTGTATGTTGCAAGTATTTAATTTGTCTTTTGATTTCACAGAGGCTACAGTTAAGAAATTTCTTTGAGTCTCAGAAGAGACTTTGGAGTCTGAAATTTCGAATATTGTTGAGATTTAAAGACAATGGGGACTTTTAAATTTAGACTAAATGTATTTTGCTATATGATGTGGCCATGAGCCTATGGGGGCTAAGGATTGGAATGTGGTAGTTTGAATAAGATGTCCTCCATAAGTTGAAGTATTTGAACACTTGTTCAATTGGTGGGGGTGTTTGGGGAAGATCATGGAATCCCCATCATGTCACTGGAGAGTTCATAGCCAAATCCCACTGTCAGTTTGTCTTTCTACATCCTGTACCTGCTTGAAGCTATGAGAACTCAGCTTTCTGCTGCAGCTGCTTGCTGCCATGCCTTCCTGCCACGATGGACTCAAACTTCTGGAACTTTAAGCCTAATAAATGCTTCCTTCTATAAATTGCCTTGGTCATGGTCTTTCATCTCAGCACTATAAAAGTAACTAATAGACGGTTATCCTTAAATTTACCTTCTAACCAACAGAGTGCAAGAATTCCATTTTATTTTTTATTTTATGTGCATGAATGTTATGCCTGCATGTATCTAAGTGTACCCATGTCATGCAGTGCACAGCAGAGGCTAGAAGAGAGTGTCAGAGCCCCTGGAACTGGAGTTACCATGTTTGTTAGCCACCATGTGGGTTCTGGGAATTGAACTCAAGTCTTCTGCAAGACCAGTCAATATTCTTAACTGCCAAGCTTTCTCTCCAGGCCCCTGATTATACCCATTTTTACTACAGTGAGATCGTATCATGTACAGTAATGATAGCTGAGTGTTTTGTTTTTCATTTCCAAATTCAAGGTTCTTAATGACTGCATGATTAAATGTTAGAAAATATTTTGAAAGATTCCAGAATTTTTTTAATTTAAAAAATGATGTTTTTAGTGTATATTTTATTGAGTTTTTGGACATTTCATATGATACACTTAACCATATTTAGACCCCCCCTCCACTATCTGCACCCCCTATACCCTCACCAGGTTTCATGCATTCTGTCATGTATGTTAAGGCCTATCAAGTCAAGTCAGTGTACCCAGATGTCCCTCAGCACAAGATCTTCCTCTGGGATCTAATCAACCTATATAAAGTCATTTCCTTAAAGAAGATCAACTTTCCCTCATGCAGTAGTAATCAGCTGCCAAAAGTTCTTTGGCTACAGTTGGGGCCTGTTGTCCATTTTCCAAGTTCTATGTTAAGTATTATTCATTGTGTATGAAAGTTTTGCCTACATGGATGCAAGGGCACCAAGTGCATTCAGTGTCCACAGATGTCAGAAGAGGGCATTGGCTCATACTGGAAATGGAGGTATGGAAAGTTGTTAGCTGCCACATGTGTCCTGGGAATTGAACCCATGTCCTCTGCAAGAGCAGCCAGTGCTCTTAACTACTTAGGCATCTCTCCAGCTCCAAGATCCTGTGAAAAAAATTAAATAAAATTAAATAAATGAAACCCAGATACACAGAGAGATAAACTTCAATGAAGCTAAGAAATTTCATTATATGTTAAATTTTTTCTCTACTGAATAATTTCAATTAAATGATTTGATTCCATTTATCAGGAGAAATAGGAAAGTATATAAATTTTCTAAAGTTAGAAATAAGTGAATAATCTGGAAAATTATGTCTAAATGATAACTATTATCACCATTATCTCTACATGCTAACTATGATTTCTGTTTTGTTTTGGAATGCATTTTTAGGAAATTTCATGTAGGGAAGGTTAATGAGTTAAAATAGTATCTGTTTATTGCACAGTCAGATCTAAGAATCTTAAACAAATGTGGAACTTGAATCAACTTTATACATTTCACTTAATTTCAATTCACATATTAGAAAGGATTAATTTTTCTTTGATCTCAACATCTCTCTTAAATGATTATTTGTTAACAAAAAAGCTTCACTTGTTTTATACTTTCATAATACAAGTCTGGGAAAGAAGAAAGATGCCATGAATTTAGAAAAAAAATATTCAGATTAACAAGTGCTTCTAATGTTTTTACAAAAATTTAAATTTTATATAACTCTAATTTTTGAAATGATAAAATATAATGTCTGTTTTAAATAAGAAACCCTTATTGACATAATAATGAGATTTTTTTCTAAGCACACTATTTCAAATGTAATACATTACTTTCATAATGTTAACTTTAATATTATAATGAAATATAGCAAGATTTAGGTCTAAGGAGACAATTTGAAAATTAATTTGTTACAGTTAACTTGGTAGGATATATGAGAGACTGTGTGTGTGTGTGTTCATGTGTGTCTGCATGTGTATTGAGAACTGAAGAATCTCTATTTTATTTATTTTATTTTGTTATGTGTATGAGTGCATTGCCTGTATGTTGAAAAGTGCACACACATCATACAGTGCCCATGGAGATCAGAAGAAGGTTTTGGATACCCTGGAACTGGAGTTGCAGTTGGTTGTTAGTCACAATATGGGTTCAGGGAATTGATGCCTGGTCTTTTGAAAAAGCAAACAGTGCTCTTAATCACTGAGCCATCTCTTCAGCCCTGAGAATCTCAATTTTTAATTTTAACATTGTTAGATTTATGTAAAAATTTCCAGATGTGCAATGATCAGGTCTTTCCTCTTAATAAATATTTATCTACAGTTGATCTTGTTGTTTAGAATGTTTCACCATTTGGAACAAAACTTTTGTGCTTCTCTTTGCTATTACTTTTATACCAGGAATTCCTTCTATGATGTCACAATTTTGAATTATTTTTTATTTTACTTTAGTGTGTGGCCTCCATGTGGAGATCAGAAGACAACTCTTAGCAGTCTTTTCTGAGACTTTATAAGATCCAGTGACATCATTCAGGTTAGTGAACCTGTATATTAGTCCACAAACTGTTTAGCCATCTTGATGTCCCATGTCACATTTAAAATATTTTCTTTATTATTTTTATTTTTATGTGTATGAGTGTATTGCCTGCATGTGTGTGAGTGCACCCGTGTCATACAATGCCGCGGAGGTCAAAAGAGGGCTTAGGATTCCCCTGTAACTGGAGTTAAGAATGGTTCGAAGCCGCCATGTGGGTGCTGGGAATTGAGCCCAGGTCCTCTGCAAGAGCAGTAAGTGCTCTTAACTGCTGAGCCATTTCTCCAGCCCCATGTCACATTTTAAAAGTATAAAATCCACAAAAATTTAGTACAAATATACGTTGAAACAAAACTGTAAAAGTTGATGTGTATTTTTGTTAGTTTTTTTTATTAAATCATAAATTTTCACTTATATTATTTTTATAGACTCCATTATGACAGGGGCTAGAGAAATAGATCACTGGTTAAGAATACCGTTTGCTCTTGCAGAAGACCTGAGTTCAAATCCCAGCACCCACATAGTGGTTAACTACTCTGGATTCAGGGGATTCATTACCATCTTCTGGCCTCCATGGGCACTGTATGACATGGGTACAGTTACATACATGCAGGCATAATATTCATATACATAAAATAATAGTAAATTCATTAAGCGTGAAACATCAGTGCAGTTGCATACATGTCAGACTTTGCAACATTCTTATTTCAATGGAGAATGTAACAATTAGAAAACATTCCTTTTAGGTTTTTTTAAGGACAACTGGACATAAAATGAAGTATTCAGTACTGACATAACTTTTCACTTTTTAACCTCTCAGAAATACCTTGAATCAACAAACTGAGGCTTTTAAAATTCCCCATTGTGTTGTGTGTGTGTGTGTGTGTGTGTGTGTGACTGTTGTAGTCTTTCCCCACTTATTTCAAGAATATTGGAAATATATCAAATAGAAAATGTATGATTTTTTGTTTCTTTTCATTGCAATGAATATACATCAATTCAAGTTTTTAACAGTTCATTCTAAGGATAGGTATGAAGAAAGAAGTATTGCATAATACTCAAAATTATGTCTTTTCCAAGTCAGAAATCATAGACATTGTGGAGCTATCAAAACAGTGGCAAAAACCAAGCAGTGCCAATACTGTCTTGTCTACTTAGCCCTGTCCTCTCTGGATACTACTTCTCTCTTGGACTTTTCCTTTTCTGTAAAGACTTCCTAAGAGTAGGGTTTCTGGTGTTTATGAGCCTCTTGTTACTAAGAAGATGATTTCTGCCAGCTACTGTGACAAGACTAGTGTGCACAGATTTTCTGTCAAAAAATTCTTCTATGTCTGAGAAATAAATGTTCATACATGTGCAAAAAAATTATGGTTTTTAAGATTTGAGAGTGCTTTTTTGACAATATAGTGGTCAGTAACAGGGATGACAGACAGAGTATATGGGCTCCAGCAGGATGGGGGCGGGGCCTGTGAGGGTGTCACTTGGGATGTGGGTATATAGATGAACAAGAGTGTTTGGGATGTGCTGTAGGAAATACACACACAAACAAACCAATAGATGAAAAAATGAGTTATTTTTGAGGAAGAAGCATAAAAATTTGCTTCACGTTAATTAGTAGAGGTGAAACACATTACCATTGAAATCTACCTGATGATTTTATATCCATGCTCAGATGCCAAGGATCTCAGTAAGTAACTGACTGTGACTATTAATAATCAGATATATAGAGATTAGAAATGAATGTGCAAACATCTTAATGTCAATTGCATTGAAAATGAATTTTTCTGTATGAATGCATGAAACAGTATATTTTAATAATGAAATGGAGATCTTTTTTAAATGCTAAAACCTCATTCAGTTTTATGCCTTGTAGGATTTATACTGAGTACAATATTATATAACTGTATTAATTCAACTGTAAACCTAAAACTTTACAGCCAGTTTTGAAAGAGATGCATCTTAGCTCTGGAAATCGCCATTGAATATGTCAATGCTGTTGTCATGAAATGTTTCTCCTAATTATGTGGTTATTAAATAATTTTTAAAAATTTTAAAAAAAAGATATGAAAGTGCTTTCTAGATATTTGGTTAAGCATACTTCCTGACTTATATAGTTTTAGAAAATTTTCTAGTGAAAAGATGTGGCACTTTGTTACCATGAATCGTTAGTAAACTTTTCCAACTGTATTTATCGTATGTGCCTTATTCCATGCTGCTGATGGAACTTCTCTGATAAGTAATGATTTTTTTTCTTTCTCTAAATTAGGCTTTTCTACATTTCTAGATTTATATATGCTCATAGCAGTTCATTCTCCAATGTCACCAAAAACTGTCAGCTTCCTTTTGTGTTCCTTAGTTAAAACATACAATGCAGGTTACATTATTTTTTTAGTTTCTTTTATTGAGACAGACATCAAAATGTATTTGTCAACTCTTGAGTAAGTAACTTTTCAGTCTAGGTGTATCGGAGCAGATAGGGTAAAGTACAAAATCATATTAACTACACTTTTCATTGAATTTTCACAATCTTTAAAAGTATTTTATTATTTTTATTTTATGTGTATGAGTGTTTTTCTTGCATGCATCAAAGTGTACCATATGCATGCAATGCCCTGCAGTGGCCATAACAGGGTGTTGGATTGCCTGAAACTGGAGTTACCAATAGTTGTTAGCCACCATGTGGATGCTGGGAATTGAACTCAGGTCCTCTGGAAGAACAATAAGTGTTCTTAACCACTGAGCCATGACTCCAGCTCCCCCTTTTTAAAAAATAATTCTTTCAAAAAAATTTTATGTGTGTGAGTACTCTGCCTGCATGTAAGTGCACCATATGCATGCATTGCCCAAGGAATTCAGAAGAGGATATCAGATCCTCCTGGAACTGGAGCTACCAATGATGGTTAGCTCCCTATGGGCTCTGGGAAGCGAACCCAGCTCCTTTGCAAAGGTAGCTAGTGCTCTTAACTGCTAAGCGATCTCCCCGGCCCAAGTATTTGCTATTTTCAAACAATAAAATTTGATGGTATTTTGATCCTCTACTATATCCTGACATCTTATTGTTCTCTGCCCAATTTAATGTTCTATTGGATTGTAACTTATGACTCCAAATGTCCTTCAGTTTGACTCCATCCACTGGGTCCTGGTTAACCTACAAAGAGTCCCATGCATGAAAGAGGCTGTCTCTGCCCCTCCCAGCAGCCATCTATTGCCACAATTTTCTTATGAGAGATTGGAACTTCTTATGCACTTCTATCTACGCTGTTTTTATTTTTTTCTGGTATGAGTTTCAATGGGACTTGTGCATCCTGTCATCATTGCTGTGAGTTCATATGAGCAACAGACCAGCTATTTGGAGAACTGTGTTTCCTCGTGGTCATCCACAATGCCTGGCTCTTACAATCTTTCTGCCCCTTCTTCCACAATGATCACTGTGCCTTTGGAGACAAAACTTTGATATAGATGCCCTATTCAGTAATAAGAGCTCTTCAGTCTCTTATTCTCTGCATGTTGGCCAGTTGTGAGTTTCTGTGTTAGCCACCACCATCTTCTGCATAAAGAAACATCACTGGTGAGACCTGAAAGATTCATTAGTCCATAGGTATGACAATAAGTCATTGACAGTCAGTTTAATATTATGACTATTTACTAGAAACCTAGTATTAAGTTCTCCTCTATGTCATATTACCTGTCTAGCTTCAGATTCCTAATTCTGATATTAATGTCAGGTATGGGCTCCATCCTAGGATGAGGAACTTAAATCTAATTAAAGAGTAATTGCTTACTCTGATAATATTTGTGCCATTATTGCATTGGTGGGCATATCTTGCCAGGCCAGTTATTGTAGTTCATGGAAGTCACAGCTGGATAAGGTTAATGATTATTTTTTCCTTCTGGTAGCTAGCATAGCACTTTCCAAAACTATAAACACTAGTTAGTAGAAAGGAGGCTCTGAAGTCAAGAGAAGCTTGATTTGCCTTTGTTTGTTCTACAGCTCAGGTGTACAGTGTCTTCAGCAATAGGGTCCTACCATACAACTCTGGTGCACAGCCAAGAGCAGAGACAATGGCCAGTATTGTATCAAAATTTGGTAGAGTATAAAATTGCCCATGCTCTTACCAGTAAAGCTTCCTTATACAACAGAATGAGATGAACACAGAAGGCCAAAACTGGCTATGATTTAGAGAATAAGAGACTGCAGACTGTGTGTCCCTGGACAGGATCCCTACAATAAAGCTCACCCACCCATGGCTCAGGAACCACTACAGATAATGTATAAGAGTAAGTGCATAAGAGCCAGGCTTGGTCCATGAACACAGAGAAACAGAGGTTTTTAGGCCACTGGAAGCTTGCTCATGTGAACTTGTGACAATGGTAGTGTCATGCACAAGATCCATGTGGGCTCAATCAGACGAGGGCCCAGTGTGGAGCAAGGCAAACAGGTGGATGGCCAACCCTCATCTGGGAACTGTTACCAATGGATTACTGCTGGGTGAGGAAGAGTAGATCTTAAGGTTTCTAGATAGGCTGACTAGACTCCAGTGCATAAGCTTGCATCAAATGATATCTGGGTACAAATGCTTGACTAGATAGGACTTAACATGTACGGCAGATGCATGAGGTCATGTGGGTGAGGTATGCTGGCAAATGGATGGAGGAGGGCGTCTATGTTTGGTTAAGACCTATCATACAAAATGTACAAAAGTGTAATAAAAGTAATTTTTAAAAAATGACTCACAATCTGGTAAAATTAACAGCTAAAATATTTTGAAAAGGAATGCAGAACCCTTCACAAAATACATTTTTTCAGTTCTTGTATTAAAAATTCAGTTTCAATTGAATATTTGTTGCAAATTTTCTTCAAAGCTTTTAATCATTTAAGAGACATTTCCACCAATAGATGCTTAAAATTGTGTCTTGTATTGATATGCTAAATATAACAGCTGCTAATCTTGCACTTGACAGAATTGATTACATAACACTGTTACTTCTTTCCTTTTTATTTCAAATATGTATTGTTAAGAACATACAAATTGAGAATCGTTTTATGCCGTAGTGTATTGAACATTATTACTGTTTCATTATTTATCTCTAGTAAATTATTTATCCTTAAAATATAATCAGATCAATGCAATTGTTATATTTTCATTTAATTACTGCTTCCATTGTGTATTTTTTCCATGATTTTACTCTCAGACTTATTATGTTTTATTTCAAGTATCATGTAATCAGTATGAAATTTTATATCAAAAGTCCCCATAATTTTATTTTTGAAATGGAAATTTTAATCAATTTAAATTTAATACATTTACTGATACATGATTCACATTTTGAATGGATTATCTTATCATTGTTTTATCTCACATTTTATCATTTTAATCTTTTAAAATTATTGAATATTTTTTATTTCAGTTTGCTTCCTTTGACTGATAACTGTGACCTCCAAGTGCAAAGCCAATATTCATTTATATTTTCCCTCATATTTATCATTTACATGAACTGCAAAGTTCTCCTTTGGCAACTTTTTCTTTCTACTTTAAGAATATTTCCTTAATGGAAGTTTGCTTGAGACTGAATCAAGAACTTTTGTTTCAATTAAAGGTATTTTTCTAAGTTGCCTTTTAACTATATTTGTCTAATTGCTATAAATTTCTGCATATGCAAATAAATTTATTCAACTGATTGAAATATTATTTCTTCATATTTTTCATGTATTGACTGAGAAAACCTAGAGGATTGTTCCATTGAAAGAAAGCATTTTTTCTTCCCATAAAAGACTGAATCATGCAGTTTCTGATTGGATTTAAGTTCTGCTTCACAAGATGAAAATGATAGTTGGCACTACTATTGGAGCCAAGAACCTGTGACTTATAGACACTAAGGGAGATCCTACTACTATTATGATAAATAAACACAATATTAAAATAATTGCTAATGAAATGCCATTATGCCCATAGCTTAGTACATCCCTCAGACTTCATTAGAGAATCTTCCCTTTGCAGTAGATGGTGATTTGCAAAGAGACTCACAACTGGTTAATGTGCAAACAAGAGACTGGGCACTGCTCAGCTCTAAGTAAGGCATGTATTTCACACCCCAGGCCCAAGACTCAGGGATCATCATCATTAAAGAGGAGGCAGAAATATTTTAAGAGTCAGAGGCAGTGTATGAATACCAGGAAACAGTGATTCCCAAACACAACAGGACAGTTACACATATGAATTCACAGTGGCTGTGACTGCATACACAAGACCTGTACAAGCTCTAGCTATATAAAATCCCATCACAGTGCAGGGAAGGTGTGCACAATACCAACCCTAGCTGAAGAACTGTTGCAAGCTATAGCTACTGGGAAGGGGAAAGTCAGTATACATTAAGTGTGTGTGCACTGATAGGTTCACCATGCTGCATGATATGACCCCCCTGATTCCAAAAGTATTTGGGGACTACAACTTGGACTTCATAGGCTTTAAATGAAAGAGGACACAAAAATTTGTCATTAGAGTGCTGAAGGTGAATCTTGAAGGAGATTAGGAGGATGGTAAAAATGAAAGTACATTTTAGGAAATTCTAAAAAGATTAATAAATGTCATTTACTACTGCTACTACTACTACTACCAATAATAATAATAATAAAGCTACTTTATAGTGGCTCCTAAAAATTATAGGCAGAAGAATTTTTATCTTGTTAATAATTTTTCTATGCTGTCATACTAATATCTACAGGTGTTTTTTAAATTTTTTTTAAGTTTACTCTTCTGATTTATCTTTATTTTTGAGTTTATTATATGAATATTGCCTTTGCCTTATTTCCAGCCCTCTGAGTCAGCCTCAAATTCCTTTCGTGTTCTATCCCACTCTCTCTTCTTGTCCTCCTTTTTGATTATTGTTGTTACATATACATATATACATCTCTAAATATACATATATAATACACTGAGTCCATTTGGTGATACTCATGTGTTTCTGTGTTTAGGGTTGCCCATTTGGGATTAGATATCCTTTCAGGGAGCTAGACCTTGGAGAAAACTGATTCTCCATCCGACAGCATCCATTGATTGTCTGCAGCTCTTCACTCTGAGGTCCAGTCCTGTGCAATATCCCCCAGTCACCTGGGCATCTTAACTTGTTTTTTCATTATGCAGATCTCCTTAGACTACCATACTGTGGAGATTTCATTGCTACAGCTTTCTTGTCATGTCTAGAAGGCATTAAGAGAAAGTATCTTTTCTCTTTGTCTATTACAGTCTTTCAGCCTCTTTTTTCCATGATGTACTGAGCCATGTATGCAGGTAGCATTATAGATGTGTCACTTAGGGCTGTGCACTTCAACAGTAACTTATTCTCTGCATTCGACCAGTTGTAGCTCATTCTAAAAGTCTCCATCTTTGAAAAAAAATAGCTTCTTTGATGAATAGTAAAAGATACAATTGTCTGTAAATATAAATATTTAGAATATTGTAAAAAATTACATTGGTCTAGGAAAGTGAATAGAAGTAAAGTCCCTTTCTATGGTCTATGAACACTCCAACCATGTGGGTTTGGTTATATATACAGTAGTATGGATGAATTCTCCCTTATTCAATGGGCCTTAAGTCCATTTAGACATCTGTTGATTACCCCCTAGATACAAGTGCCATTATTGTACCAATAGAGATAACTGACTGGGCCAGCCGTTGTGGTTCTTAAGCTTGACAACTGGGTAGGATCATTGATTGATTTTCTCCCTCAGCAGCTATGAGAGATGGTCTTCAGGAAGGAGGCTTTCAAGTCAGTTCCAGCTCAGTTTTTTTCCAGTTCCTGTGCCTGAAGCACGTTGGGTCTTCAACACCTTAATTTCAAGTTCCAGGAAGCAGTCAAGGGCTGTGGCAATAGTCTATATTACTTTGGGAATCTCTTGAACTACCCTGACTAACAATTGAAAGTGACCTTTCCCTTGCCTGTCACTGATTTTTGTTATACAGCTTTCAGCTATACACATGCATTCACACATATCTTATGTGCATTTTCAGTAGACTAATGAATTAATACATTTCTCTTTGACTTTTTATACTACCTAAGGATTATTTATATGTCTTTCCTCTCTCTTCCCTCCCCAGATGAAGTACTCCCATTTTTCCCATTTTCCCCTTGATAATGCCTGTGATCTATTCTCTCTTGAGCTCTGCCATTCTATTTTCCCCTAGGTTTCCTTTCTTGACTCTTGCGGTAGCATCAGGTTATATTCTTAAGTTTAATGATTTGGAGCTGTGATGCACAAATGAGAGAGAACATGTGTTTCTTGTTTATCTGAATTTGGTTTACCATATTTGATAAGAAAGTGTTTACGTTCCATCCCAATACCTGCAAATTTCGTGATTTTGTTGTTGTTGTTGTTGTTGTTGTTGTTTTGGATAAAAAGAACTCCATTATATACATGCATCACATTTTATTATCTATTCATTGGCTATGGATATTGAGGTTGTTTATACTATTTAGATACTGTGAAAGAGATGTGATAAACGTGGCTGAACAAGTATCTCTATAGCAGGATATCCAATATTTTGAGGTTATGCCAATAAGAGATATAGCTAGATCGTATGGATAGATCAGAATAGATCTATCATAGACTTTTAAGAGTTCTACACACTGATTTCCACGGTGGATTCACATGTTTTCAAACTCATCAGCAAAGAATTAGAGCTCTTCTCTCCCTACATCCTTATGAACAATTTGTTGTCACTTTTTTTCTTGATCTTAACCATTTTTACTTGGGTAGGATGAATTATTAAAGTTGTTTTACATGTATTTCCCTAATCACTAAGGATGTTGAACACTTTTAAGTTCTATCTTAGTCATTTTTATTTCTTTTATAAATTTATTCAATAGCAAAGTTTTAATTGCATCATGTATTTCCCTGACTCTTGCTTTCAAAGTTCTTTGTCTGTTATGGATATTAATCCTCTATTACATATATAGCTGACAAATATTCTCTCTCACCCTGGGCTTTCTCTTCACTCAAATGATTATTTCGTTTGTTGTACAGAAGGTTTTTTGTTTAATAAGGCCCCATTATTCAGTTGATGGCCTTAAATCCCGAATGAATGAGGTTTGATTTAGAAAATCCTTTCTTGCACCTATAAATTATAAGGTGCTGCCTGTATTTTCTTCCAAAAGTTTCAGCATTTGAGGTATTTGATTACATTTTGACACAGAAATCCAGTTCTTCCAGCACCATTTGTTGAAGATGCTGTCTTTTTCCAGTGTGTATTTCTGGCATATTTGTCAAATATTAAGAGGCTGTATTACGTGCATTGGGTCTTCTATTTTGTTCCATTGATCTACATGTTGTTTTTGTTATGATAGTTCTGTAATATAGTTTGTAATGTAGTTTGAAATCTGGTATGGAAATCCCTTTTGCATTGATTTTTTTTTAATGCCCAGGTTTGCTTTGGCTGTCAAGGGTGTTTCATGGTGAGGGAGAATTGGTCTTCTTTAAGGAGTGACACTAGATACACACTGAACAGACTCCAGTGGAGGAACTCACATTGAGGAATATCTGGGTACACAAACTTTGCTTGATAGGCCTTAACATACACGACAGGCTGCATGAAATCCTGCGGTGGGGTTATGGGGTTGCAGATAGGGGAGATCTGAATATTATTAAGATTATTATATGAAAAATAAAGTAAACTAATTAAAATTTTAAATTAACATATTATTTCTCCCTCAAAATTGAAAAACAGAAAGACTGAAAAGCATATTCTGTAACTGATATTGGATTACTGTGTCATTAATTTGGGTATCCTATACAACATATGTTACAAAAAAGCATTCACTGATTTCACTTGACTCTAATCTGTCCCAATATTTCTTTTGCACTCATACCTAAAAGCAGCATAGAAGCACACACGGATTGATAATATTGACTACGTTTGTCCTGGGGTTAAAATTATAAAAAATAAATAATTTGTGTATATTTTGGAGATTACTATATTTCATATTGAAAATACTATCCAGGCCTCTTTGTTCAGCCTCCTCATTATGTTAAAAACTTTTTTTAGCAATGAGTGCAAATATAAATGATGCATCAAGTAAATAATTTTAAATATTAATGATGTGTATTTTTCTTACTGGGTCCAAATTTTTTGAAAGATTATTATTTGTCTTGTAAAATTAGAAAATTCAATATTTACTTGTATATAGAAAATACTATTGATATCCAATGTAAAATATTAATAATATAGAGAAAGGACATTAAGTAGAAGTATTTTATACTAAAATAATATTCACCTAATGAACATTGCCTTGCCATCATTTCAGATTTATAACATATTGCTCAGCTCAAAATAATTGTTAATATATACATATATATGTATATATACACACAAATTATATATATATATATAATTTTCAGTGTTGGGACTAGGACTTAGGGTCTTATGAATGCTAGGCAACTACTCTATCACTGAGCTATATCTGCCACCCCTTAAAAATTCTCCTGTCTACTTTTGTATGTCCACTGGTTTTGTCACTATATCAGATCTTGTTAGACCGTAATGTGGAGATTTCATTGATACAGCAGGAGGTGTCTCATACTTCAGGCTCTCAAATTCATTCCACCCCTTCTGTGATGGTCCCAGAGCTTTAAGTGTAGAAGTTCCATTATAAATGTGTCACTGAGGGCCAGGTACCTCATAGTCACTTATTCTTTGTGATTGGCCAGTTTGGGAACATTGTAATAGTTTACATCTGCTGCAAAAATTAGCTCCTTGGAAGAGTGGCGAGAGGTACACCCATCTGTAAATTTAAAATAATACGTATGGTTGTGAAACATTTGCCTCCTGGATTGGATCAAAGGATAGATGGATTTCCCTCCAATGTGGCACAGCTGGAACTACCGTGGAGAAACTCAAGCCCCTCGTCTTAAAAATATTAAATGGGGGAGAGCCCGTGGTGGCGGTGGCTACAGTGAAATGGCGGAGACCATAGCAGACACCCTGCGGCTGATCACCAAGCCGTAGAACCTGAATGATGCCTACTGGCCGCCCAGCGACTTCCTCGAAACCGACGTCAGCAACCCGCAGACCCTGGGGGTCGGCCAGGGCCGCTTCACCACTTAGGAGATGAGGGTCAAGACAAATCTTCCCATCTTCAAGCTGAAAGAATCTACTTTAGAAGAAGATACAGCGACTTTGAATGGCTGCGGAGTGAATTGGGAAGAGAAAGCAAGGTTGTAGTTCCATTTCCTGGGAAAGCATTTTTGCGGCAGCTTCCTTTTAGAGGAGATGATGGAATAGTTGATGACAATTTTATTTAGGAAAGGAAGCAAGGACTGGAACAGTTTATAAACAAGGTCGCTGGTCATCCTCTGGCACAGGATGAACGTTATCTTCATGTTTTTGCAGGATGAAATAATAAAAGCTATACTCCATCTAAAATAAGACATGCCTGAATTTGGTGAGAAGAGGCAGAAATGTGACCATTAATGATTCATACGCACCAGTGAAGAAGTTGTAACTAACTTAGCATGCTGCACAGAACTTGGTATATGCTCCCAGTATACTGACACCCATTTTCCTTCTGTTTTGTGTTGGCAGTTGATAAGAAGTTAATTTCCTTTAGTGAGAAGCCCCTTACTGTATCCCTCATTGCAGCCTTTCTCTATGAATAGCTCTTCCTGTTGTCTCAGTGTGCACACTATAGTCTCACAAGCCATCCCATAGAATCAGCAGTATCATAACTAAAGTTGCTGACTTGAAAAAAAATACCTATATATTTAGACTATAATAAGAAATTTCATTGGTCCAGCATAGTAACAGAAGTATGCTTTTTCTAGGATCTATGCATCTCCAGCCATGTTTACTTAGCTAAGTTTAGAGTACCATGCATAAATTCCCTCCCACTGAGCAGGCCTTAAGTCCCATTAGACAGATGTGTTAGAGGCTTTGGTGTTTCCCAGAGATCCCCTTCAGTAATGATTTAGTCCTGATGTAGGTCTGCAATTTTTAAGACACTACATTACATAGAATCGTACATGAAATTATTTATATGGAAGAATAAAAGCCTAGTCCCTCTCTGCCGCTCATTGAAATAACCTTGTAGGGTGATTCTATCTAGGGAGCTCCCAATCAGGATTTGCAGAAATCTTTACTTGAGCTTGTATCAACAGCTCAGCTTCTCTCTCAGTCCAATCTTCCTTTTCCCTTCTTTCTACATTTTTCTAAGAAAAAATGACAAATGTCCTGCATACTAAATTCTGTCTAGATAGTCCCTCTCTGCCGCTCATTGAAATAACCTTGTAGGGTGATTCTATCTAGGGAGCTCCCAATCAGGATTTGCAGAAATCTTTACTTGAGCTTGTATCAACAGCTCAGCTTCTCTCTCAGTCCAATCTTCCTTTTCCCTTCTTTCTACATTTTTCTAAGAAAAAATGACAAATGTCCTGCATACTAAATTCTGTCTAGAGTCACCTTGTTTCTCAGATTCAAGATTGTGATACGGTGTAAGACTAGTACATGAGATTGTAAACTTTTCAAGGATTTTTTAACTTAAAACAATTATTTATTATTTCTATTTTATGTGTATGTGTGTATTGCTTGCATGTAGGTAAGTGCACCTGTGTCGTGCAATGCCCGCAGAGGTCAGAAGAGGTTGTGGGATCCCCTGGGACTGGAGTTACATACAGTTGTTAGCTGCCATGTGGGTGCTGGGATTCAAACCTGGGACTTCTGCAAGAACAACCAATGTTCTTAACTGCTGAGCCATCTCTCCAGCCCCTCAAGGATTTATATATATATCAGTCCCCAAATTTTCCATTAATAAACATATTATTTGAATAATCAGATCATTATATATATTAGGGCTTTTGATATGTGGTAAATATATTTCGTTTTAAGTCATTTTAATACATAAGAATGCTCACTGTGGAATCTACAAATACTTATTGACCTTGTTCTTATCTCTGGGAAAAAAATCCTAATTCTATTTTAGTTTTTTTATCAAGAACATTTTTAATTGAACATTTTTTAATTTCATACAATATATTTTACTTTTATTTAGATTACCTCCCCTATCTGCATTACTGTCTTACTAGCCCTGGCCAATTTCATGGACTGTATAATGTGTGTGTGTGTGTGTGTGTGTGTGTGTGTGTGTGTGTGTGTGTATGTGTGGCACATAGAGTTCAGGTTTGTGTCCACAAATGTCCTTTGGTATGGATACACCACTGGAGCCTGGTTAACCTACCAGGAGTCACACCCTTAAACAAGACTGAGTCTCCCAGTCCCAGCAGCCATTGGTTTCCAATATTTTCTCAGGTAGAGTTGGAGTTTCTTAACTACTTCCCCACATCTATATCAGTATTTTATTTTTATGTGGGACTTATGTATGCTGCTACCATTGCTGTGTTTTCATATTAGTAACTGACCAGCTGCCTAGAAAACTGTTTTCTTATGATCATTCACCATCTCTGGCTCGTACAATCTTTCTGCCACCTCTTCCACAATGATCTCTAAGATTCTGGAGGCAAAAATTTGATAAAGGTTTGCAATCCCTAATTCTGTCTTTTAATATTTAATAATTTCACCCTTGTATTTAATGTGTTTTGCACTAAATCCTTGCTGTTTCATCTTCTAATTCACCTGTAGCACTCTTTCCCTCCCATTTGCACTTGCTCTGTTTTTGTTGTTGTTGTTTATTTGTTTGTTTTAACCACTGATGTAGGACCAGCTACAGGAGCATGGATAGTCTCTTCCGCACAACACCCTGAAGAAAAATGACTCTCCTTCCCCCATTAGACACCAGTTGCCAATATGTCCTCACGTAGGAATGGAACTTCATGAGCAACTCCTCCACCCATGCTGGGATTTTGGCTGACATGATCTTGTGCATGAAATTACATCCACTGTGAGTTCCTGTCTGTAACAGCTCTGTCAAGTCCTATAAATATTGTTTCAGTACAGATGTTAATACCTCTTCCTGTTACTATATTTCTTTTCCCTCTTCAGTGATGATCCCCAAGCATTTGGGAGCGGCATGTGATGCAAATATCCCATTCAGCACTGAGCCCTCCACAGTCTCATATTCTCTGCAAATTGAAACTATATGTATTCATTGCCAGCTAGAGCAAATAGAAGTTTTTTGATGAGGACTGATAGATGCATTAATCTACAGGTGTAATGAACATAAACATCAGTTTAATGTGTATTTACCAGAATAATATATTAGATTCTCTTCTGGTGCCTATGACCTAATCAGACATGGGATTTTGCCACACTTAACAGTACCAGGCATTAGTTCTGTCTCACGGAGTGGGCTTTAATTCCCATCAGAATGTGGTTGGTTACTCCCATAACATTCATGTTCCAATTGCCCCATGGGCATATCTTGCCAGGTTACTCATTATTGTACCTCACAATGTTCATACCTGGTTAAAGTCGATGATTACTTTTCACCCCAGGTAGTGCACATAGAAATTTCTAGCATTATAAAGCTAGCCAGCAGGGAAGAAGCTTCCAGATCAATACAAACTTGATTTCTCCTTCGTTCCCTATGAGTGAGATATATGGTATCTTCAGCGACAGGAGTTTTAACATCAGGTTCTGGGGTGTGACCAAGAACAATGGTGTTGTGTAGCAATTTTTTCCCTGACAAAATATTCCATTTTCAAGTGAAGCTTGTGAAGAGACAGGAAGCTGAAATATTCCGTCCTGTGAGGAAGCTCATTAATAGTAACTTGTTATAAGAAGTGAAGCATGCAAGAAAGCTCATTAAGCTCAGGAATTAAACAACTCAATAGTTTCAAAAAGTTCCTGGAACTGAGCAGATTGAGTAGGCCTCTTCCTCTCAATGGATACATAAGTCAAAAGGATTACAGAGAGATACTCTCAGACCAGCCAAACTACTTAAAAGAGGTAGATGAACCAAGATTTTTAGAAGAGAAAAGACTATCCGAGAAGAGTGGAATAACCTCAGATCAGGTGAGCTACCTGGAAAAGACAAAGCCTAAGATGTTGATCTGCCAACATTGTACTGTGCTAGATGCACTGTTTTTTAATCATTTATGCTCTTGTAAGTAACTCTTTACCTATAGTCCGTCAAGTAATCCCAATAAAATTCGTTGATTTATCAATTTGGAATTTGTTGTTATTCTTGCTGTGGTCTGTCTTTGGTTCTCTGTGGTAGGTAGACATTTGTTCACATCTCCCCATAAACAGAGTAGCTCAACAAATACCAATAGCCTGTAAGTTTTTGGATGGGTGGGTGGGTGGATAGCATCTACAGGATCCCACTGAATAATAATTCAGAAACAGGTAACCCATATCTGACACTGTGCTTTTTATTTGGTAACTTATGTTACCAAAGGAAGCATTTCCTATTATAGTGATACAGAAAATGATAGAGAAATTAAGACAAATATTTTAATATTCTCATTCTCTCTCTGTCTCTCTCTCTCTCCCCCTCTTTCTCTGTGTGTGTGTGCTGAGCTAACAGGTTTCTTGTTAAAACTTTGACATAAAACTCACTAGTCACTGGCCTTGTGGTTTCTGCCCCCTTAGACCAGGATCAGGTCTCTTTACTCTTGTTTCTGTTAGACTCCAGGTCTACAACAATCTACCCCGAGTGCAGTGAAGCCCCACAAGAGGGGGGAGGTGCGCTCTCGAAAACAGGAGTTGAGTCAGTTTCAACATAGTCTATTTCCCCCAAATAAATTTAGAAGATAAACAGGCCCCTGCACCAATGACCCAATTGTTGCAAGAGCTGTCTGACTCAGCTCCTTCCCCCTGATAAGTTTCACAAGTTATGGAATCCTACCTCCCGTGGTGATACTATTTTTATCCTCCCACTGAAGCTGTTTCTATCTTCCTGCCAAATCTATTTTTATCTTCCCACCTTCTGCAACTCCTACCCCCTACCCCCTATAAAAGCCCCCAGTCAGCAGCCTTCAAGGGGGTCTCTGGTCCCAGGAGTAGAGAGCCACCCCGAGCGACTTCCCAATAAACCTTGCTTTTGCTGGAGTCCTTCTGAGCAGTTATTCTTTACCAATTTACGTATCAATTTCCTCATGAACTGAACACACTGCTTTTTACACCTTTTTGCTGTTAATCAAACTAAAAATGTGATAACCCACTCCTCAAGGTATAGACATCTTTAAACTTCCTCCCTTTGATGTCCAGACTTTTGAGACTTGAGTCCTCTGGACCAAGCTACAGCCTAAAATGTATGTGTGTGTGTCTGTGTGTGCGTGTGTGTGTAAGCGGCTACAATAGTAGGTTTGTAAGTTTCCATATGGCATTTTCAAAGGTTTTATTGTTAGTAACCTTCCACGTACTCTCTCCTTTACCCTGCCTTCCCATCCCCCATGGCATTTAACACGTCATGTTCCATTATTCCCCTTTTAGTCTTCATATAACTTGCATTGTATCACTCTACACTTGAACCCTACTCTCTATGTTCCCTTACAAGTTCTCTGACTTCTATGGTACTCTAATTTAAGCACATTTATCTAAAGATGGAAAGGTATCATCTACATATTCGATAAAGTGTATGATGGTTTGGGTGCTAGGTTATCTCACTTGGAATTATAATTTCAACCTCTATACATATACCTGAGAATTTTGTAATTTCATTTGTCTTTACAGCTGAATAATATTTCATTGTGTATATGTATTAAATTTTGATTATCCATTCACCAGTTGATGAACATCTAGGCAACAATACTCAAACGTAGATATTTGAGTAACATAGCAAACCCTATTTATACTTTATTGAAAATGATCCCTATGAAAGGCATTTAAAAGGGTATATCTAACCATGGTTCTCTGACATGTTTCTTATCCCACTGAATTGTTATATACATTTTTTAAATTTATTTTTATTTTATGTGCATTTTAGCATATATATTGATGCACTACATGCTCGCAAGCACATGGAGGCAAGAAGAAGGGATTCAGATTCCTTGGAAATGATTGTTAGACATCATTTAGGTACTATGAACTGAACTTGGGACCTTGGCAAGAACAGCCAGTGCTCTTAACTGCTGAGCCATTTATCTAGGCCCTATATACACTTTCTAATATGGGTAGTTCTAAATCAGTTGGGCCATATTTTTCTACAAAGAGTACACATTTAACACATGAACTTAAAAATAAAATTAGGGCTTCAAATATTCATTTCTCAAGAAAAATCATGTAAGTATAGGTGATTAAAATTTTATTATACAATTTCAAATTTATTAAACTGAAAGTTTCCTCCTCTGTGACCTGTTTCACAATACAGTTTACTTTTAGCATTTAAGTTCTGATAATTATCCAGTCACATGTGTTTTGAAGAATGTTTTAACCTTTCTTTCCTGTCGTAATGTTACAGAACCTGGCACAATAGCATTTTTTTTTACAAGAAAATCACCTGGCAGCCCAAACAAGTTTTGTTTTATATCAACTTAAGTTCAAAACTTGTTGGACTTTAAAATATTCATCTACAGAATTAACCATTCTCTATATGTTGTATTTTCTTTCTTTTTTAAAAAAACAAGTTCATTCTGTAGCCCCATCTGGCCTAGAACTCTCTATGTAAACCAGGCTGGCCTCAATCTCACAAACATTAGCCTGCATCTGCCTCCCAAGTGCTAGGAGTAAAAGTGTGCACGACCATGCCTGGCTTAGTATGTTTTATTTTCAATATTAGTCAAAACCCCAAACCTCATAAGAATTAAAGCTAGATTATCTAAATCATTAACAAGATAATAATTTGGAATATCTAATTTGGATACAGTATTATACACACATTCAATGCTGTCATTCTTTATTTATGAGAATATTATAATAAAGTAGATCAAATTAATTAAACACTCATGTCTTTCCTTCTCCCTTTCCTCCTATAGAGTTTGGGAAGTAAAGCCTTTTCGCTCTACTAATTTCTTCAAGTTGGGCTAAAATCCAGTATAATAAAATAAGAAGAATAAGAAGATATAATATTAATGTGCTGTAATGGTGTGAAGAAGCTAAGAAACATTATTTTAAAAGAAGCATTTATGTACCATTCTGCATTCTCTGATGTCAGCCTAGTAATTTCAAATTGGCCTGGTGGAAGCACACACAGCTCACAATTTGAAAATCACTACGCACCAGAACTTTTTTCTAAGATATTTAGTTTTCAGGGATGGAACATTGGTCACAGTATATCATTGGCCTGATGTGTGACAAGGCCCTGAGTTTAATCTGACACACACACACTGAAAATAATCAGTTGTCCAAAAACCATTTGCCACATGGCCAATGGAAGTGGCTGGTTATTTGGTCATCTGAACTGTATACAGCTAATTTATGTGATAAAAGAGAGTGGTATATAATTACATTGACTCTATAAAAGTCATGAAATTCTATGCATAATTATTTTATTATGTGGAAATTCATCATTATTATGCTAAAATGTAAAATCACCTAGAGTACAGCATGACTTCTGTAATGATTATCTAGGAGGGTATCAGCAGAACAAAATGGTTGCTCTGATGTTTCACCTAGATTCACTTCACTCCCCAAATCTGTCTCTCCCAATTTGTTTTATTGCTTCAAAATAATTCTTTCAATTAAATATTTCTACTTTATTCATTACAGAGGAAACAAAAATGCTCAATACCTTCTGTGATTGTCATTATATGATTTAAATCAAAACATTTCATTTATTAACTATTTAAATACATAATCTGGAGAAAACCAAAAATAGCGACCCAGATTATAAATCTAAAATTTTTTAATGATTTTACTCATATTTTGAGCCTCCTTTCCTTTTCCTTATTTCTGAAAAAATAAAACTGACCCATACCGCTCCTACCACACATCATTTCTAGGCTTCCTAAAACCAACATATAATATGATAATACATGATTACTTTAAGAAATAATGCATAGAATCATTGTGTATATCTCAAAATGGTTCTGTATCCAGCATACTATATTGTTTCCTTTGCAGTATTTTATAATTTATCAAATGTGTATTATCTACTTGATTTCTACATTATATTAGAAACATAGACAAAAGTTTAAGGACTTGTGACTATATTTTCTAATCAGATTCAACAACAATCATCATATTGCTCTATTTGTTGTTTTTGTTGCCACACTTTTCATAATGTGTCTACTAAGAATAACATTATTCTATATTTCAGCATAGTATTATAAGCTCTCAGAAAATAAACAATAGATTCATCCTGCCACCTACTATTCCATCTATTTATTTCTTCCAGTTTTTGCAGAAATAGCACATGTTGAAACATTTAAACTAGGATGCATTCTAGAGTACTGTTTTGCATTTTGGTTATATTGTATTAGCCTTATTTTGATATAATCTTCCATTTTCTACTGAATTCTTTTTTAATAGTAAAATCAGTTTCTTTTGTAGACTGTCCACTTTTGCATTTAATTGATTGTTTGCTTTAAAACTTGTTTCTCTGTATTATTGTAGACAGGAAGATAGGACCAACAGCTTGATTAAATTCACATGAAATATTTTGACGAATAATCTTTCTTTTAGGTCATGTTATCTAATGCACCATGTATTTCATTAGAAGCGCATAAAATCTGCCTAGTGAAGTAGATAACTCTTTAACATAGTGTCTGAATGGGATATTTTCCTTTTTTAGTTCTGATAGATCTATTATCTCTAAAGTAGAATTCTTGTATTTATCATGTTGTTAGTTAGGCCTGCTTTCTGTGTCCTAATGAAAATGTTTGCATTCTCTTTATATAAAGATTTATTTGCACTCAAGGTTACTTTTTTATTGAAAATATTGGGCTTGAGGTGCTGGACAGATGGTTTAGAGGTTAAGAATAATGGTTATTCTTGCAGAAGATCTGGGTTCAAATGCCAGCACCCACATGGATACTAACAACTATCCATAGCTCCAGTTACAGGGGATCTGATGGCCTCTTCTGTCCCCCACGGGAATTGCACAACATGGGTGTACTTACCTACATGCAGATAATACACTCATACACATGAAGTAAAAACAATAAATAAAAAAAATATTGGGATTGAAAATCTTATGTTGCTGTTTATGCAAAATAAAACTTTATGATGCCATAGTGTTATTGTTTGTGCTCAAATTTCTTTGGAATCAGGGTGGATTTTTAAAATTTACATGTGGATTTTAGGATTTTTTTCCATTTTGTGGAAATTGTCTTTGGTATCTTAATAACCATTATACTGAATATTTAGATCACTTTTTAATATACTGAAAAACTCATGTGCTAACATATGTTTCAACACTATTCACCACAGTAGTTAAGATATGGAACTGGTCTTGGTGTGCATCAAAAGATGAATGGATAGAAGCAATTTGGTATATATAGCCAATCGTCTGTTTTGAAGCCATAAAGAAAGATGATTTTTTTTTGTGATGCCCACCAAAATTAATGAAAATGTTGTACATAAGTTGGAGTATAACAAGCCAAATATATAATGACAAATATGACGTGTTCTCTCCCATTTGGATACTGAAATACATTAATGAAGAGTAAGTTACTGATTCCTAGAGATTGAGAACTGAAAAAAGTTGGAAATCCTCAATGGATAATCAATGCACTCTCCCTGAAAATAATCACTCTGAGTTCCTTTAATAAGCATACAATCAAAGCACTGATGAAGAAGAAAGCCATGGTGCTGGAGAGATGGCTCTTTGATTAAGAGCACTGTTTGTTCTTGCAGAGGGCCTGGGTTTGTTTTCCAGCACCCATATGGTGACTAACAGTTGTCTATACCTCCATTTCCAGTGGATAAAACACTTTCTACTGGCCTCTGTTGGCATTGCATGCATGGCTGTGTTTACATACTTGCAGACAAAGCACTTATACACATCAAAAAATACCAAAAAATTTTTTAAAGAATACTCAATTAAATATCTTAACAATTACTATTTATTATTATTACTGCTATCCTTCAATAAAAACCTAAATCATTGACATAAAAGGTTTGCTTTTCCTATGTTAAGATCAGTTTTGGGAACATCTATGCATAAAAAGCTCTTAAGTCCAACACAGTACACTGAAGGTATTCATAACCTTATAAAACAAAGATATTATTATCTATAAAATCATTGCACATATTTCTGTGAGTAATCATTTTACATGACTCTGATATTTGTGATAAAATGAATCTGCACTACAAAATCAGAATCTAGAACCCATTTCTTCTAAGATCATTTATCTAAGAAGGTGCTGCCTTTTCCTCATTGACATCTAATAGTATTGGATTAGTTTTAAAGCTTTTAATCAAATCATGCAATGCACAAACTTAGAAAGATTAAATCTAGTACTAAAATGGTAAATGGCTCCTGAAGAAAAATGCAGATCAATAAGTTATACACTGTATGAGGCTATAGGAGAATCATAAAGGAAGATTTTCTTTAGATTCACCCAAGTCTTTTCTGAAGAAGCAATAAGAGTGGTGGAGGGCTTCAAAACAGGTAGAAGTTAATGTGGCAGCATTAGGATGAATACACAGACCTTGAATGATAAGACTGAAGTGCTGTGAAATGATACCAGAAAATGAGATCTTTAGACTTCGTAGAAAGTTGATGACTTTTCTCCTAAAAGGAAGAAAAAGCTGTTTCAAGTGGAAAATGATTTGAAGTGGGTGAAACAATTTAGGCGCTTTTTGTAACAATACATAACAGATAAAATGGGAGCATCAGCCTTCAAGCAGTGTGGAGATAAAATCAGTAGGACTCAATGCTGGGTTGGACATGGGAAAAAGAAAGCAAACATAAGTGATAATTTCTAAATAACTGCAACATTTATTGACAGCTCCAAAAATGTCAGGCATGGCATCCAGCTCTAACATCATAAATGAATAGGTATTAGAAATGCATTTAACTACATGTTATACAAAACTAAATGAAACTATTGCACCAGTAAGTTAGAAGAACTCCCATCTGTATATAATGGGGTTACAGCTATGGCTCACAATGTTCTGTAACTCCAGTTCCAGGGGATCCAAGACCCTATTTTGGCCTCTCTGGGTACCTGCACACACATGCATATGCTAAAGTAAATTCAAACACACATAAAAATATACAACATGAGAGGATAAGGAGCAACGGTTCATAAGATGAATAAAAGAGGAGGCAAGATTTTTTTTGAGTAGTAAAAGTGAGCAAAATACAAGGATACACGCATGAAAATGTCACAGTGCAGCCCATTATTTTGCAAACTAAATAAAAGAAAATAAAAAATTAAATGTATTTTACTTATTTAGAGACTAGGAGAATGAAGTTCAGAACTCTTTGGGATATTTTGGCTTCCTTGATTTGTTGATCCACTGGGTGGGGTCTCCACTTCTAAGTTCCACCAAGATCGATGGCTATGGCTCTGGATATTGTATCAGTCTCATAGGCGAGAGAATGAGTAGCAACTACACAACAGTTACCATTAGGTATATTATTCAGAATTTTCACTAGATCCAAAGAAACTGCATGGAACCTGGGAATATGTTGTGACTATTCAAAACAGCCATATATCCAGGTAGAAATTTTATTCCTGTGGAGAATGATCATGTATAAAGTAGGAAAGCTTGGATTTTCATAAATGCAGAATTAGATACAGGTGTTCCACATGTCAAGGTTTAAAAAATGTTCACTATCTTACATCTTGTGAATCTCATATTTCCTCATCAATGAAACAAGAAAATTCCTTCTAAAAGAAGTCTGTGATTTCCTCCAGCTTTAGCATACCATGACTCTATCTACAATGCCCCTATTATAAAACAGTAATTCTTTTTGTTAAAGTTGAATCAATGAGAATCAGTAACTAGTGAAGGTTTCTGGATCCTTCTCCAATTTTCATTTGGTTAATATGATAAAATTTCCTGACAAAAAGCATCTTATGGGAGGAAGGGTTTATTTTATCTCACAATTCAAGAATAAAACCGATTGAAAGAGGGTAATCAAGGGTGGCATGAACTTAAACCATCTAATAACCTCTAGACTATTCCTCAATGAGACTTTTGTCTCTTGTGATGCTACATTTTGTTGAGTTGACAAAACTAAACACCACAGCCCTTATGTATTTGGTGCATGATTTTTGTTGATCATGTATAAATCTAGTAATATTGAACAAATACAAAAATAATAGGGTTTAACCATTCACCTCTTCTGCTTGGAGATATTAGTATGAACAGAAAAAAAAGTTAACTTCCAAACTATGCAACTATGCAAACTATGGAGAAGTTTAAATAAGAATCAATGCAGGAATCTAAGGAAGTATACTTATTCAGGAAGTATTAAATTAGGATATATACTAACCTAGTCACTAACTGTCCTATTGATAACTTTCATTATTTTAAGTGTTTCTCTAGTTGTGAAGAGTAGCTTAATTATCATTATTTGAAGGAATAAAGAATCTGATTCAACAACTATGTATGGATGTAAAACTCTCCTTAATACAGCTGTGATACTAAATGATACACTAAATAATGCATATTTTCTAGTACTTTCAATCATTTTATTAGTATAAGTTTATACTAGGATTCAATATTATAACACCATAATTCAATTTCATCGTGTGTGTGTGTGTTTCTACTCTGTGAGTTTAAGCCTTAAACATTTGCCCAATATATTCAGCATCTTTTGAGAGCCTACATCATCCATTCCAAGTTCTGCTGAATACAACAAGCAAGTTTATAACTTTCTTCTAGTAAAGCAAAGTAAACACCTCCATTTCTGAGGTAGTTAGGGACATGGGAAGCATATCAAAACAGCAGCAAAATCTTTCCTCCTGGTCAGCAACTCTAATTATAAAGAAGTTGTAAAAAGTCTAGGTTATAAGAATGTAATATTGCAAGGAAATATAAATGGATTAAGAAATTATAACCAGAATAAAAATGTTGTATATCAGTTTGAGTCTTTCATCATGTTCTATGTGTTCTGTAAAATTTCAGTTCTGCATATATGCAGTCCTTCCACCTCTCTGTATAGAAGTTTTCTCTACTGAGCTCTCTATTTTCCTCTTGATAGTGGTTTAAAGTTGCCATGGGTACTATCACTGGTTCATATCTATTGGGTCTTAAAGTCCAAATTCAAGTATCCACCACCCTCTGAAGTGCTCAGTCACTCTCTCATGTGTAAAACCAAATTTTCCAAAGGGGAAAAAATGATCTTTTCACAGTTTGAATAAGATAGGCTGCTCTAGGGCACTTGCCATTAAAAAGCTAAACAACTCCCACAGAATCCCATAATATGATATCTTTTCTCTTCAGATCTGCTACTGTATCAAATACTCTAAAGCTGGCAAAGGAAGTAAGTGAGAAGAAAATGATATAATTTCAAAGTAGCTATTAAACTAGATGTGGAAATGATTAGCTTGTTTTATCCAAATTGTAAACCTTTTTTCAATACCATGTCCTGTTTCTACTTGATGTATTATGTCATGTTTATTCTTTTAAAAAATGTTTTACACAAAAGATCAAAACTTCTTTATGTGGATATAGACATCCTTTTCTTTGGAGACTATGTTCTATCTGTGACTTAGAAATTTTGAGCAAACCTGAAGAAGATATTTGAATAGTAATATAAATTTGGATTTCTTAATTTGGAAAACCACCTTCAGAATACATGTGTCTGTCTTAACTCCACATTAATGATGCTTAATTATTAGCAGTCTCATAAAGGATCTGTAACTTTTTCTAAATATATTGTTAAATATGATAGCTAATCTTGGTTGTCAACTTGACTGGATCTGGAATTAACTCAAATGAGATGCAATTTCTCAATCAGATTATTTGAAGCCAGAAGACTCAACATAAATATAGACCTGAACTTCTGATTGAAGCCCATATAAAAGGCCATGGCAGAAGGGAGCTTTTGCTTTTTGCCTGCTTGCCTTCTTTCTCACTAGCAAGCTCATCCTGTTACTGCGGCATTCCTTTGATGATATTATGCCCAACTTCTTCAGATTCCAACATAGTCTGAAGATGAACACATCTCCAGGAATCTTTCAGAATTTCAGTGCCAGATTTGGACTGCTGAGACATCAAGCCTTGTGGACTGGGCAACTACCAGATTCTCAGACTCTTCAGTGTGGTGCAATCATTGTTGGATTACTCAGACTCTATCCAGTAAGCCAATGTAATAAATCCATATATA
>NW_008339433.1:1430099-1434839 GCF_000622305.1 Nannospalax galili
TATGTATATTTATTTTTATCAATTCTCTTCCTTTATATAACCCTAACACAGTACCTATATCTCTTTTCTGTAGTAACTTTTTACATATGATTATTTTTGAAAAATGTATTGAATTTATTTAGTGATTTTGTGTGCTCATGCATGTACATTTTTGAGATCAGAGGACAGCTTGTAAGAGTAGTTTCTCTTCCACCACTGTCAGGCCTGGCCACAAGTGAACATGCCCATTGAACTATCTTGCCCACCTGCTTATTTTATAGATGCATTGATAGCAAACTTATGCTAGATTGTTCAGGAACCCTGCTGTTAAGGTTGACTCCTTTCTCAGCAGGGGCTTCCTGCCTGACTTACCTGGGAAGTGCCTCCAAGCACGGATGCCTGACCTTTTTCAGAACACAACCTTTGGCAGTTACTGGCAATAAAATTTCCCCCAGGTTTTTTTTATATGATAATTAGGCATGGCCCTGTAGCCAGATGATAGGATCCCACTACCATGTGTAAATAAAGCATACTATGAGCACCTATCAGCTGAAGCTTTGGCTGCTGCCTCCACACTATATTTTCCCTGACCCCCACTTAATAAACAGAGCTGTATCACTGAATCTGACTCCCCGGAAGGTCTTTTCCATCATGCTCACTGGCTTTCCTGACCCTGTTCGTCGCTTCTACTCCCTTTGTCCTCATGGATCGGTGGCCAACGGCCCACGAGGGGAGGGAGAGACACACACTAGATGATAGAATAACATGAATGAGAAATGCATGCTAGCTTAACACCATGAAAAATGTGTTCTTTTAACTTGCAAGTAACAATCCCACATTTCTGAGCTTAAAATCGAATAAAACATTCTATTGCAGACTGTTATAAATCAGGTTTTTTTTGGCTCTAAAGGAGAAAAAGTCATATGCAGGGTGAAACTTCTATTATAATAACGTATCCTCATTCCTCATTCTTTGACTTTTTGACTTTACTAATGGATAATGTTTTTGCCTTTCTTCTGACTGAAAGCCATTAAAAATTCAGTTCTTGGAGTTCAGCGGTTAACAGCACTGACTGCTCTTGCAAAAGACCTGGGTTTGTTTCCCAGCACCCACATGGCTGCTACAAACCATCCTTAACTCCAGTTCCAGGGGAATCGGAAGCCCTCTTCAGACCTCGGCAGCATTGCACGACACAGGTGCACTCACATACATGCAGGAATACACTCACACATATAAAATAAAAATAATAAATAAAAATATTTTTTAAAATTCATTTCCCTTTTAAAAAATGACTGCATATATTAGTTTATTTAGATGTAGGGGGTGCATGTGAATAGTTTGGAAGACAACATATTATAATTACTTCTCTCCTTCCACCATTTTTGTCCTAGGGATCAAAATCAACTCCTCACTGATGGTGGCAAATGCCTTTACTTAGCAGACTCAGGAGCCACAAGTTAAATTCTTTCATGAGTCTGTCTGGTGAATTCCTTCTGACAAATCTCACATTTTGTCTTTCTTAATAATAGTAATTTTCTGGGCCTGGAGAGTTGGCTTAGCAGTTAAGAGCACTGACTGCTCTTGCAGAGGACCTGAGTTCAATTCCCAGAACCCACATGGCAGCTACGAACCGTCCTTAACTCCAGTTCCAGGGGAATTCAAAGCTGTCTTCTGACCTCAGTGGCACTGCATGACACGGGTGTTGTCACATACATCCAGGCAATACACTCGTACACATAAAAAACAAAAATAAAAAATAATTTTCTATAAGATTAAAAAAGTTTTATTGAATTTGTGCATTTCATACAGAACATCTTAATCATCTATATATACCCTTCCCCATTGGCATCCTCCCATAGCCCCCTGTCTCCCCATTGGCTAGTTCTTCCAATGGGCGGGGCCTGCCACAGAGCATGGACTATGGGGTGTGGCTGGGAGCCATCTTGAATGGCATCTGTGAGCAGTGCTGGAGAAGCAGAGAAGCCGTGAGCCAGGGGGAAGCAGTGAGCCATGGGGAAACATGCTCAATGGCTGAAAGACAGAATGGACTGACTCCCTGTGGGCCTGGGGAGAGATCACTGACCACAGAGGCATGAGCGAATGCTAACAGGGCTATGGGCATGGCACAGTCTGATAAGGTGGGCTCTGAGTCATGGTAGTATGGGGCTAGGCACTGGGAACTCATTCCTTTGTAAGTTAATAAATACACATAAAATATATTATATGGTTTGTCTGATCACATAGGAGACCCAGAGAGAATTCAGGACACAGAATTCGTGTAGTCAGCAGGATATGACAAAATTGAGAATGTGTTTTAGTAGAGTGCTAATGGCAGCACTGGTGTGGCTCTTTGCAATGGGTTACTAAAAAGAGTCCACCCACACAAAAGCAGGGGCCACAGCTATGTTGTAAATGTGGGGATATGTTGCAGGCATGTGAAAATTTGTTAAAACTTACTCAAAGGCTAAAAAATCTTTTATCTGCTCTGGACCCAAAGGGAGCTCCCAGAAAAATAGAGCAGCCACTTTGCATAATAAAAGATATGCCCCAGGCAGGAAAAGTTGAAAAGCCAGAACCAGATGCAGAGCTAGAGACAGAGGAAAGGTGGGACACTTGTGTAAAGTTCAAGGACTCAGAGAAAAAGAGAGATAAGAGTAAAAAGGGAGAAAAAAAAGCTAACTGTACTATAGCTAAGAAATATTACATGCTAGAACTGTTAAAACTCAGAAAAAGTTACAAGCAAGCAAGCAAGCAGAGAGCCCCTGGCCACGTGGCTTGTGAGAATATGAGACATGGGAGCAAATGACGTCAGTCTAAGTCCTTCAGAAGCTTCACACCTGAGTTACATAACCACCCAGCTATCCTCATGATATAGACTACTCAATCTAGGTTAATGCAGGGGGAAGCAGTCCTTAATGGGATGGTTGGTTGAAGGCATTAAAGATACATGGTTGTCAACAAGGGAGACTAACATGATTAGCAGGGGCTGGAGGACTATAAAGGAGGGGCAGGCATTACTGGGAGAACTAGGTATGAGAAAAGGAATATTTGATGTCCAGTTCACTGGGCCAGATGAGACTGTGTTCACCAGAGATATGAAAGAAAGCTTAATTCAACTGGGACCTCGAAAATGGTATGGTGCTTTAATGGCTTTACTAAGCCCATTGATGGGACAGGATCTTTGTAAAGTGAGAGAGTCTTTGGCAAACCTAAATGATTCTAACCAGCTTGTAAAACATGTCTGTGAAGTAACAGAACACCCTATGAGAGATATAAAAATGACCAGACAGAGGAAATGGTCCACATGGCTTACTCGAAGACAAATGTGGCAAGACTTATGTCAAGCCCAAATCCCCAGAGAAAAAAATTGATAGAAAACCAAATTCAATACTGAGGCATTTCTGGAAGGCATTAAAACCAGAACAGTTTACGAAGGACATTCAAAGGATAACAACTGTACAAGGGGTGGTTAAGAATACCCAAGTATTAAAAAAAAAAAAAAGATGCACTACTATCCTCAGGCCTCTTGGGGTAAGTCTATAGTGCAGCTCTCCGCGCCGGGACTCCCTAACCCACATTCACCCTTCCATCCCTCCCGCCGTTCTATACTCCTAGTTTGGGCCCTGCGCCATTCCTAGTCTTGGGGCCCCAGACACGTGGGGCACCAATACTATTTCCTGATCGTTCTCACCCAGAGCAACTCAGTCCCTTTCTTGGGCTCCAGGAGCACCGCTTCTGGTCCTGGCCCCGCCCTCACCTCTCTCTGCTCCCCTGGGCCTGCACCACTGGCTAACTCTCCTAGCCTGCACTACTATCCTAAGACCTCTTGGGGTAAGTCTATAGCGCAGCCCTCCGTGCTGGGACTCCCTAAGCCACATTCACCCTTCCATCCCCCCCGCCGTTCTATACTCCTAGTTTGGGCCCTGTGCCATTCCTAGGCTTGGGGCGCCAGACACCTGGGGAACCAATACTGCTTCCTGACCCTTCTCACCCAGACCAACTAACTCAGTGTCTTTCTTGGGCCCCAGGAGCACCGCTTCTGGTCCTGGCGCTGCCCTCACCTCCCTCTACTTCTGGTCCTGCAACACCCACCAACCTCTTTCTGGGGCTCCGAGGCCTACCTTTACTCTCCCTGATCCTTTGCATCCAGTACAACCAGCTACTCAATCCACTCCCTGGGAAATCTTGGGGCTTCTTCCCTCCTCATCTGCCTTTGCATCCCTGCATGGCGTGGGCCACGGCCAGGGTCTCAGGTCAGTCCAAAAGCCAAGTTCCTGTGGCCAAAAGTATTCTTAGAAGATTCCAGACCGAAGGAGAAAGTCTGAAAACTCCTGACCCACATTGGAATTGGGCCACCGCGGAACTCCTGAAGACAAAATCAATCCAGCCTCGACAATATAAAATCAAAAGAGAGAACCAGAAGCTTAGACGAACCAGCTCTTCATACCCAAAAAGTAAACCACAAAGACACATAAAGCACAAAAAAAAAGAAGCAGAACTAAACATGAAGGCCCGAGTATCACACAAGAGTCAGAAACTACAAAAGAAATTCACATGTCAAAATCACAGAGAAAATATAGTAACATGAAAAACAAATAACATATCGCCACCAAATACCAATCGTCCCCTAGAGGAATACAATGAGAACCCCCTAAAGATAATCAGGACATGGAAGTCAAAAGAACAATTATAAACATGATAAAAGAATTCAGTGAATTTAAAGAACACACAAAAAAAGAAATCAAAGAACTGAAGGAAGAT
>NW_008339433.1:1440012-1440386 GCF_000622305.1 Nannospalax galili
ACAGTAACCCAACATACTACTGGAAAAATGAACAGCAGACCCCAATTCTATCCAAAGGAATACTGACAATGGATTGCTGTAGATGAGGAATAGCTGATCCTCCTGGAACAGAGACCTCTGGCTGACTAGATTTACCAGAAGGGCAGATAGGGGGGAATGGATGGGGGTGCTGACAGCACAGTGGACAGTGGCATGGATGGCAGAGTATGGAGCCTCTAGTGGGAGAGGAAGGCTATCTGACGAGTTTATATTCATGCTCAGATTCCAAGGAACTCAGAAATTAAGCGACTGTGACCAGTAATAGTCGTATATATAGAGATTAGAAATGCATGTGAAAATGTCTCAATGTCAATTGCCTTAAAATGAATTTTTCT